>NC_140165.1:151006486-151606486 GCF_963971535.1 Notolepis coatsorum | reverse complement strand
CTGCTGTTCCAGCACTCATTACGCACTACGTCTGGGTGAGTTTTTTACTGACTGTCTTGATCAAATTCCGTTTTCGTGTGTTTCTATAACACTGAAGATTACCACCTTTTTTATCAGACAGTCACTCACCCAGCGATCGCCTTTTTGTTGTTCTCACTGGGATAATATTTTTGGGACTTTACATCTCCCACTGTGTGTTGTTCACACCGAAGATATTATTCACATTGGATTGTTTTTTGGACTTCACTCTCAGTGTCTATTTTTGCACCGAAGATATTCACTTGGGATTGTGTTTTGGAACAGTGCTCACTGTGTGTATTTACACGAAGATATTCACTTGGGATTGTGTTTTGGAACTTTGCTCACTGTGTGTATTTGCACGAAGATTAGTTCACTTGGATAACTTTTGTATTTGGGTACAAGTCACCTCTCCTGTTCTCCTGCTCGTTCCACCTGCACCCTTGTTGACTCGCTCCCTCTCTCTCTCTCTCTCGGTCCCGCAACACTTCGGAGATTCTGCCGAGAGAAGTCTGCAGAGCGGCTCAGACGTCAGCATCTGCTACCCCCTACTACCACCACGGGAGAAGCTGCAGAGCAGCAGAACATTTTTCCCCCTTGCTTGTGTACCTGTCTTGTTTGACTTGCCTATTCTGTTCTCATTAATTAGTCTCAATAAACAAGCCCTTGTTTTTGGCAACTCTGAATTCCTACTCTCTTGTGTCGTGCGTTTGGGGTCGGTGTTAACCATAACAGGCATGTATGTAGATATTGTTACAGAAAACATTGACAAGAAATCTGAAAATGAAAAGGCACACTCCTGAACATTGGTCAAACCAAGGAGCTGATCGTGGATTTTAGGAGGAGACAGCAGGAGACACACACACCACTGAGGATAAACGGGGATACCGTGGACAGGGTGAGCAGCTTCAAGTACCTGGGGGTCCACATCTCAGAGGACCTGATATGGACAACACACATAGACTCAGTTGTAAAAAAGGCGAAGCAGCGCCTCTACCACCTGAGACAGTTAAGGAAGTTCAGAGTATCTGGGAAGATACTCCAGTCCTTCTACTCCGGAGCTGTAGAGAGCATCTTGACTGGAAACATCACTGCCTGGTATGGCAACAGCACGGCACAGGACAAGAAGGCCCTACAGAGAGTGGTGCGCTCAGCTGAGCGTACCACAGGTATTGCACTACCAACCCTGCAGGTCCTATACAACAAGAGGTGCAAATCCAGAGCCTGCAGGATAATGAAAGACCCTCACCACCCCAACAACAGCCTGTTCATGCTGCTGCGGTCAGGCAAACGCCTGCGAGCACCAGTAACGAAGACAGAGAGACTTAGGCTCAGCTTCTTCCCCCAGGCCATCAGAGCCTTGAACACTGAACTCTCCACGCACAAGCACGCATGAGCACACACAACACACACACTGTACACGCTCACACACTAGCAGCCACTTTAACATGAGCACACACACACTCGTGCTGCACACGCTCACACTATGGACACTTTACAGAAGGAAAGGTCACTTTAAGAATAGTATAGCTTGAGATTGTAGAATATAGCATTGTATAGCAGTGTACATAAAGACCCAATGCCTCATCCGTAGCGTACTGCACTGCCACAGGACCTAGCATGTCCTACCATGCTCTGTAAATAGCTCATGTACAGATACCGATATGCCTACTTTGTTTACTTGTTTATTGCACTATGTCGCTCTATTGGTTGGACTCTTATTATTACTTGTATTATGCACATCGTTGCGGGCGAGACCCCCCGCATTTCACTGTATACCTGTATGCCGTGACAAATAAAACTCTTGTATCTTGTAAACTAGTTATATGTGGGAACATTTCTGATGCGACGAGGTCAAATGTCAAGGATTTCTCTTATATTTAATCCTATAGACTACTACACGGTCAACTATCTTCCTTTTGTAAATGGTGATGCACACATGCAAATGTTCATGCTCACATGCAGAGCTGCAGTGTTACCAAGGCCTTTGTACTGACTTCCTAATTATGAATTATGAAAGTACCGTTGTAATGTTTTATCATTCTGTATGATAAAACAGTTATCCTTGGGACAGTTATCCTTGCTCCTGCTCTCACACACACACTCACACTCACTCTCGCACACACACACACACACACACACACACACACACACACAGTAATGTTTATGTGGGGACATAAATATTCATTCATTGCCTAACTCCCGACCCTAACCCTCTGACCCTAAAATAGCTCCTTTACCATGTCTTCCCACAATGAGAAAAGAAAATGTTGTTTTCATTACTTGGGGACATTTGCTTCCCACAATGGTAGAGAAACAAGGAGACACACACAAGGGGCTCTCTTTCTCACTCTCTCAGTCTCAGACTGGATAAAGATACCTCTTATTTCGCTGCAGTGTAATGATCTATGAAATGGATTTAGAACTTGACAGTTAAATCCTGTTATGTGTGGCTACAATAATCCATTGAGGTGTTGCCTCCTAGTGGTCTCTCTCTCTCTATCTATATATGTATCTATATCTCTTTCACTCACACACACCCAAACATGCATGCACACACATACAATATTACATTCTTAACAGTATTCCCACTTGTCTGCAGTATTCATGTTGCAACATGAAACCATTTTTCATTGACATCATTGCTCCCTGTTAACAGTCTACCTAAGGTCCTCTAGATGGCATCAATGTCCCTGTTCAGGTTACACAGGCTAAAGAATGTATTCAAGGTGGAAAATCCAGTTTGTACACTCTTCAATTAAACTGTAAATGATCAGCCATATTTATCCAAATTACAACACTTATGTTCTCCTAGTATTCATGTATGTGTACACTTGCTGCCAGGTTGATGGCTATGCTTGATGTAAACTGCACATTACTGTATTGTGTGAATAACTCGAGCCAAACAACTCTATATAGTCAAACACATTTTATTTTGAGCTATTCCCTATTTGTTGGACATTTTGTGAAACTTGTTTTTTTCAGAGATCTGCACCATCCACATTCACACGTATTCTTTTAAAGCTATTAAACTTGTCAGAACTTTCAGGTTATTCCCCAGTGTGCATTCTGAGGGGGGAAAAGCCACATCATGAGTTCAAAGCACTTGGCTCAGGAACATGTTTGATTTTAAAAAGTTAGACAAGATTGAACATGCAAATAAGCAACTGAAGAGCAGCATGAGTTCTCATGCTCAGGCCTATAGGCTACCAGCCCTACCCTTCCTTCCCCTCTATTCGCTCCCTCCTAGCCCTTGCCAAACAGGATCTGTAAGATCTTACAGAGCCATTTTCTCAGGAGACAGGAATGTCAGAGCACAAGCCCTGGTGCCTGCTGGGACATGCAACCCAACATTCCCTGAATCTCCCAAAGGGAAAAAAAGCACTCGCTCATCCATCCTTCATTTCCAATGAATGCACGCCACGGCTCCCTGTGGTAAGAGGTGGCCAGGTCAGGTGTTCACCGGATGTGGTGCAGACGCAGAGTGAATCACCAGTGGAATTAGAGTGTCTGGAAAGTTAGGCTACACCTTTACGAGGCAGGTGTCCGTGTGTGTTCTTCACTTCTACACTCAAACGTGGTTTTACTCATTGTCAAATTCCAATAATCTACTTGTCTAGTCCTGAATAAAGCAATGAAAAAACCTATAGAGTAATGCGCTTGTAATTGGTACTGTCATGTTATTAACCCATTTGAGAAATGGCAAAGACACAATTTCTTAGCAAATTGCAAAGACAAACACTTTAATCGAATTTGTGAATTTCCACCAAGTCTGTATTTTGTTTGTCAGCACTATATTACACCGCAGAAAAGCTCATTATTTAGACTGGAAGGGACCCAGATGTATCAGAATATAAATATAATACAACAAAATTGTTGAAATGTTGAAACACATGAAATTAATGACACAGAATTAAAGAAATGTAAAGGATTATGTGGTTGCTTTTCCAATCATCCCATGTCACCATCTTTTTTCAGATATTCAATACAAACACTATTGACAAGCAGGGGACAGAAATGAAACAAAATAACAACATCCCGCTCAATGCTACATTTGTCTGCACCAATAGCTCCTAAATCTGGACACAAAATGCACCAGGTGGTCCAACTTGAAAGCAGTCACTGTCCTGCGTCTGTTACACAGATCTCAAACATCGAGAGTATAGTCTTGGCACTTTCCTTGAAAACCACTCAGTGAAATGTTTTAAAGTCACAAAGTCCCATTTATCCACTCGGAGCAAAGGTGTCTTTTTCTCCACTTCAGTTCACCGACCAGCGGCTGGAGGTTGGTGCTGAAGTGCTGGATGGCTCTTTGTGGCCTTGAGTGGGACTGTGGCTGTAGGTGGGCGAGTGGGTGACGCTCGGACTGCTGGGTGGGGTAGACGCAGAGGAGGAGGAGCAGGAGGAGGATTTGATCTGAAGCCACTTGTCTCCCAGGGCCTTAGCGAAGTGGTCATCTACCGACACACTGATGGAGAGCTGTCGGGAGCTGGCTCTCTGATAGTTCACCCCCAGGCTCCTCTGGAAGTGCTCGTCCACAACATGGTCGTAGCTGCACTTGGATATCACTGCAGTAGAGAGGATGCGCAATAAAAAGGTAAAATAACACATCTTCACATAATGAGCCCTCAGTGAGACAACAGAAGTGTGTGTATACACCTACAGTACGATATGGGACTACTGTTTATAGGGAGCGACGGCGATGACTGAAGCGGATATTAACAGGAGTGTCAGACTGACCTGGCGAGTGGCTGCTGTGGACTTCAGGTCTGCAGGTGGGGTTTCTTATGGAGGAGGTACAGGTGATCACAGAGGGACGCATCTGGAGAATAAAACAATGAAAATAATCTATGGTCAGATAAACAGAAGGAATACTAGTTCATATAATTTATCTTATAAAACCTTTTTAGGAGTAATGGGACATTTAGTGTCTAAATGTGTTTACATTTAAGCACAAAATGTCCCATTACTCCTAAAAAGGTTTTGCATTGATAGTTCAACACAGCACGATTGCTTATTCTGTTTTATAGAGGTTTCGTTGGGTGATTTGAAAACTGATTAAACCGGTTGCATATGTTAGTGGAGGTTTGATCTCTCCCACTCCGGTGGCATAAGCGGGTCAAAGACGGAGCCGTCTGTTTGGTCTTGTTGATGACATTCCTCCCTCCATTGCTCACATTTTCTTCCCGAATCCGGCTGGATTGCATAGCTTGGACAAGCATAGGCCTGTAAAGGCTCTTGGGAATAGAATGCCTTAGCGGTTGGATTCACCAGCTACAGAGATGGGAGATAACAGAGGGGCTCTGCCTCCGACTGCCTGAAGCTACACTGAGATTACAGAGTGGTGTACAGTGCCACCTTTCATAAATAACACAGACCAATTCTAGACCCTCTTACATAATTGGATTTCAGCCAATGGAGTACCAAAGGGTACTTATCCAAATTACCTGTATCTGATTGGTAGTAGTGCTTTTAGCCATTTCCTCTGTGTTCTCTGGCTCCTTTCTTGGTTTCTTGATGAGCGCCAGAGGTTCTTCCATGACTGGTGCATAGTAGACATGACTGGGCAGAGTTGGGCTGGTGGGGCTGGGCGTTGGGCTCCAGGTGGAGGTGGGGCTCTGTGGGACACTGAACACTGCTGGTGCTGCTCTCTGGACGTTCTTCCCACTGCTTCTGCTCAAGGCCCTCTCTCGCCTGGAAGAACACAAAATCCTCATTGTAACAAGCCATCATCACTCTATGGGCCACATGGAGCTTCCGCTCAGATCAAATGAAGGGGGACCATGAAGGAGACAAACCTCTCCTCTAGAGTGAGGCCTCTCTCATGGCTGCGCTTGCGTTTGATGGGGTACACCACTGCTGGGACTCGGACCCGGTCATTACTCATATGTCTGTACCGGTCTTCACTCCTGAGGTTGGGTTGACCTGGGAAATCAAAGACAACGCAAAATTAGGATATGTTAGAGGGTCAACTCAAGATAGATAGAAAGGCAGATAAACCAGTGTCGGGAAAGGGTAATTCAGGCTACATTGCAATTGGCATGACAACCAGTGATGACGGATTGGTTGTTTGTCTGTCTGTGACACTTACGTGCATGACTAATATTCGTGGGAAAGCGTTCATGCCACCGTTAATTGTAAACTCCCGTTAAGCAGTGGAACTAGACCTGCCTGATCAGTGAGTGTTACAACACCACACAGCTGATTCAATGCTAACGGTAAAGGTTGTTATTCTACATTGTGTTGGCATCCTGCCCGTTTATGTAGCCAAGTGAGCGGCATCAAGCTCTATTTTAATGTGATGGAGTTTGACACACCTGACAGCTTTTCAAAGTCGTATAGACAACAAGTCTTTGTGAGAACCACAATGGTGAATACGCACACAATGCATCTTTATAATGAAACAAGCTTAAATCCCTGGACTATGTCTATCACTCTGCCCTCAGATTCATCACTAATGATAGATACAACACTCATCACTGTGTCCTTTATGAGAAGGTTGGTTGGCCCTCTCTGACGGAGGTGCAACAAACACCTCCGTTGTTCATTTTTTTTTTTTTGTGTGGTCTTTTTCCCCCTCCATTTTCCGCCGATTTTCTCCCATCCCAATGTTAGTCGTATGCCAATTCCCAGTCCCTTCCTGGTCGCTGCGCACTTACCCCCCACAGTCAGATCATCTGGGAGAGTGGAGGCTACCACGTGCTTCCTCCGACACACGTCCAGCCAATCACTGCTTCTTTTCACCTGGCAGCGCGGATTCTCATTGAGAGGGCGTAGCGTGTGGGAGGACCACACTATCCCCCTCACATCCAATCCGCGCTTAGCAGGCGCCCCGACCGAACTGTAGGAGTCGCTGTTTACAACGACCCGGACCCACCCCGCCAGCTTCTCCCACCCTCTGATACAGCCAATTGTATCAGTGCGGACGGCCAGCCAAGCTGGTGACAACCCCGGAGCTGTGAGCTGGATTCGAACAGGCAAATCCAGCTCAGCTCCGGGGCTGGTGACGAACGCAATCTCCGCTCGGCCACCTAACCGCCTTTCCGTTGTTCATTTTTAAGATTATCCTTTATTAATCCCCTTAGGGAAATTTGGGTGTCAAAGCAGCATGGCATACATAGCTTCACTAAGGGCTAAGGCCCTTATTGTTAAGATACCTCCTTATACTATATCATTATTGTAATAGAATTTTGGAACATACGGAACCCATTCTAGTGACTGGTCCCTTGAGTTTGCTTGGAACATGCTAAATCTGCATTTTGCTGTGATGCCCCTAGCTCGTGGAATGAACTCAACAGTCCTTAAAGCTTGAGATTCTCCCCTCTGTTGCTGAGTTTAAAACCTTGATCTCCAACCTCAATCAAGTTGTACTGGTTTTAATTAATTAGTTATCCTTACTTTTTGCCACGCCCTGTTGTCTTGTGATTTATATGCTGTGTGCTTTTATGCTTATAAATTGTTTTCTGTATGTACACTGAACGTGATTGTAAATGAAGTTTAAATAAATAAATGTTTGAAATGAAATGAAAGCTGAAAAACACATCAGCAGGTGATAACATACTCTTTTGTTGTTGAAAAAGAAAAATATCTGTCTATTGTAAGGCACATGACTCGGATTTCGAGTCAAATATATAGTTATATTGTGTCAATATAGATGTGTCCCAGTATATATACAATAGGCTACTGATATTCCAATAAACACATTGAACTTGCCACTCTTATGGAATGGGTGTTTACAAGTGAATTTGTTCATAGAATGCGTTTGAAACGTTAGAATCAAAATGGAATGGATGCATAACGGGTGATTCTCAGGAACTCTGGATTGTAGGCACAGATCACTCGCCTGAGCCAGCCCTGGAGAAAAACACTTTAACACGATCAATGGTACCGTTAAAGTAGTTTGAACTATATTAAAATATACACCTAATCACCATGGAGTCTGCCCCTACACTTGCTGTCATATTGAAATTACAAAAGGGGTGACATGTTTTGCATTGTATGGCAACAATTGCCTTCCAATGTTTACATGCCCCCCAGTCCTCCTTCCAATCCACATTCTGTACTGACCCAACACCTCTATGACCTGCTCCCTCTCTTGACACGGTGTAATTGTGGAGGAGAGTGGGGAGAAGGGGGGCAGCCCAAACCACACCTATGCTGATTTTTTGGTGCCCCAGGCATGGTTCTTTCCCCCCCCCATCAGGTGGGAACATGTGGCCATATCCTCTAGTCTACTGCATTTACTCAGCACTCTTTGTGTGTGTATGCAGCAGATTTCGCAAACATGCGGCAATGTTTGAAAGTTGCAAAATCTCTAGTGTCTTGAGAGTTAACAGTATTGTAGAATTTTTTTTCCTCTATGTATTCTTCTGAAGTGTGGAGATTTATGTTAGACCAAACTGAGCATAGTTATTAAATAATCTAAAGTTTCATATTCATATAAATGTTGTATGTCTTGATTACGTATAGGGTTATAACTGTTTAACCACAACGGTACACAGGCAGCACACCGGTTGCAGGAATATACCATGAAGTTAGCACCATTGCATCAAGGTTACGCACGTCGTAATTCCTATTGAATGATATGAAGTATTAGAAGATAAGGAATAATAAGGAAACTTACCTTCCAAAATGTAGACTTTGAAGCCACTGCTCATGCGAGTAATGTAGTGAAAATTGGCCACTGCCATGGCACCTTGTCTTGTCTTTGTGTGTGTTGAGTAAAGCCAGGTACAAATCGAGGAACAACTTGACTGCTGCAGTTGACTGGAGACAATGCGCCTCAGTTATAGGCTGTAATAGAAAGGTAATGAGATGCGCTCTGAGCTCAGCCAGGTAACGTATCAGGTGAGCGCAAAGAGGCTTCCCTGTGACTCCCTTCCTGCGTTCAGATTGGCTGCTCTCGGGCCAATGAAAACCACTCCTCTGTTCAGTGTTTTTGTTATTGTGTTGCTCCAGAATAGGTGATCGCAGGATTATATCTCAGAAAATACTGAGCAACTGATTATTAATTGTGCTGCACATTGATACGGCGTGTACGACAATTTTAATACTGTGTTGTTAACATATAGGCCATACCTAGATCACACTTCCCTTGATGGAATTGTGATAATAAAAAAACGTATTGGTAGGCAGGCTTTCCCCCTCCAATTCTGAAGACTTCTCCCTGAGTCCAGGGGTCTTTTGTTCTGCTGCATGGAGTTCAGCACCTGTCCCTTGCCCCTCCCTCCCTCCACCTAATCTACAATCTCACCAAACTGCATTTTTTCGAGCGCTTAGCCCACCGGAGCTCCAGTCATTCCACTAGCCTGCCCATACACGCACACAGCTGTACTGTGCGCCAGCCTCACTAGTAATCCAATCAAAGGCTTTTGTTGATGGCCAGACAAAGAATCCTAAATCCTGAGAATGCCGCAGCCATAAGAACAATCTTGCCTCAGCACGCTTGAAGGACACACACATGAGGTCCCCGTCTCCAGGCTAGACGCAAACGTGACTCCTCAAGGGGGAAGCACGCATTATTATTACGCAGTATACAGAGCATTTAACTTGAGACATCTGCATTCAGTGTGAATTCAAATACCACAATCCCTGATTTATTATTTAATTAATTGTATTGTAGTTAATTAATTGTATTGTAGTATTTATGTCAACATATGATGTGATAATGTCCGATACAGGGCATGGAATTGTCTACCTTTACTGTAGGTGGAGAATGTTGCAGCTCTGCCTCAGGTGCTGCCGACAAAAAATGTCTGGCTGTGCAGACAATCATGAAAGGTTACTTATATAGAACAATGTAAGCTCAACAGTGACCCCTTTGGGTGGGTCCTGCTTGGCATTCTGTTTAAATCCCTTACCTTCTATATTATTATCTGATATGTACTTGATACTTGCTGACAGAGAGACACGCAGCTAGATAGACAGACAAGCAGCTAGATAAGATACGATATTCCTTTATTGATCCCCTTGGGGACATTCAGGCATCATAGCGGGGAGGGGAGGTACAGGTAGTAGAAGACATATAGGTACAGGTCACAGAATTATTTATAGTACGGTGGAGAAGTAAAAAAATAAAAATAGAATAAAAAGGCAGTGTAAACAATATACAATATAATTAACTCTGGACATGCGCATAAATTATGGGCAACAAGGTGCGAGACAGACAAGCAGTCAGCCGCAGACAGACAGACCATTTGCACACACAGCACCATTGTCCTTAAAATGGAAGTGAGGAGAGTGACAATGACAGTCTTTAACATGAACGCTGACCAAAGACCTCACCCCCACCCACCCCTCTCTGACACACACACACACACACACACACACACACACACACACACACACACACACACACACACACACACACACACACACACACACTCACACACTCACACACAGACACACACACACACACACACACACACATGGCCAAGTACACTCCCATTTCTTTTGCCTCATATGGACCTTTCACATGCAGGATATGGCGATTTTTATCACTTTGAATAAGAACATTCCTAAATCAAACACTTCATTTTAGGGATCAGCCGGAAGAGCAATCTGGGTCAAGACCATTGTCACATTTACATAAGAATTTACCATGACAACAGCGTTTGTATACAGCCCCCAAAGCTGACTGATTTACATCCAAAGTGTTGGAATGGCTTAAGCATTGTTTTACAAAGTGACATACTTCCTCATGAATAATATTCAGCTGACCTGGGACTCTTTAACAGGGTCATGGATTGACTGGTGCTGACCCATGCTGTTCTAGACTCCGACCAAATTCTGGCAGTGTCACAGATGTTGGGACAAAGTCATGTAGTGTAGCTGGTGATAGAGGACATCACTTGTTCCTGTATTGTACTGTTGTTTTTAATGAATTTGTTGTGCAATACCTTTTTTATTTTTTATACTTTTTTCACTGACTGTGTATCTGCTTCATACTTGTGTATTTATTTTGTATACTGTATATAGATAGGGGATGCTAGCTCATCATATTTTTCTTGGTAAATAAATAATGCGGGGAACAGCCTGATGACTTGTCATACAGAATTTGTAAGTCGCTTTGGATAAAAGTGTCAGCTAAATGACTAAATGTAGATGTAAATGTAAATGACCGGCCATATGCCCAGACAATCAGGGGCCCGAGAGCCCCAGGTTTGTGTGTAGATTAATTGCATCATCTCACCAATTTCAATTAGAATACGTGCCCATATTACGTAACATGATTTTATTTGAAAGGAGCCCCACTACACTGTTTAAAGTACAAGGGCGCCAATTTTGTCACATATTCTTCATCAAAAGGCCATATCAATTAGTTTTCCAGAGCTGGGCCATAGCACTTTAGAACTTTATTGCTCCAGGGGGCCACAGGCATATTTATACAGGGCACAATACTTGCATTTGGATGAATGTCTCTGGACATAAAATGGTGTAGCTTGTCGTGGAATATTATCATGTCATTATAGATCTGTGTTGAGATATCATTTTATACAGCTTGACTGTTTCAGTGTGACCAGCTTGACTGGTTAATGTGTGTGTGTCTCTTTAAGAAGACTCCAATGTACTAACATCTCCCCAGCCATAGCAAGGTTGTTGTTGCTTCCAGTGACTGAGAACCATTTTTGTTTACCTTCGTCATCATATCTGATATATTATGTTACGTCTGACAACTGTGTATTTAATTACGTCTGACTAGAGCTCTTGGTCAGTTTATGGCCAGATGCTACTGTGTGAACATGTTGTCTCTGACTGTAAACTGAACTTTCATTGTGGCCACGGTGAAATAAACGTTTCTATATTAATAATGACTCAGAATGATTAATGTAAACGGCTCATCGTTTTGTCCTTTAACCCTTTCTCTGCCACACGTATATCCATCCTTATACCATCCTCTGCCAGCTCTATTTGTCTATGGAGATGTTCCCCTTCTTTGCAGGGCTATAACTTTTTAAATTGTATTGCTAAATTGACATTACTATGGCCCATTCAACGTCAAGTATCTATCGTTTAGGATGTAGCAACGTTCTTGTGCGGGAGCTTACAGGACTGTATATAATTGTCACCTTAGGGGGTGTGGTAGGATGCCTTAACTCTTAAACTAATTGTACCAAATACACAACTGAGTGAATAACTTAAAATGGAGTCACCTAAACTAGAAAGAGCGAGAAAACTGTTTGAATCATAATGCCTTTATATAAGCAAAAAAGGGGAAAAAAGATACATACAAATATTGTTATCACGTTACACAATGCCTAATTAAATACTATTACTAAATTTAGATGGGCGCCCAAATAGTTCTATTAAAGTGTTCTGGCCAAACGTTGCCGCGGTTACCACTGTGTCAGAGGAACAAGTCCCTCTGCAGTATGAGAGAGGTGGAGAGAGTTAATAATCCTGGGGGTGAGAAAAGGACCCGGATGGGTTCTGTGACGAGGAGTAGTAGACCGCTGCATGGCGATGAGGGCGGGAAGACGCTGCCCGGTCCGATAGGCGCCACCAGTCTGCTCCTGCAGACCAGATGCTCCGCTGTGGTGGATCCGAGTGTCTCGCTCCGCACCGTGGTGCTGCACGGCGCACGCCGACAGCTGCTGCAGACACGCTGGTCCCCTCTGTACCACAGGCTACTGCTATGGCTACTACATAGGACTAGTTGTGTCCTTTTACAGCGTCCCTTCGACACAGACCCTATCTAAATGTTCTCTGGTCTGTGTTATATATCGACTGATATGTCCAGTATAGAGCAGCTATCGAAGCATGAGCCGAAGCTACTTTAGGTATTAGCGCCGAGCTAGCTAGCTTCGGCTAACTGTTAACGATAGATGGGGAATACTATAGTCCGCTGTAATGTGCTAATCCCAGACGTTTACTAAACATCGAATTAGCTGGGTACTAAAACTCACTCTCTCTTGGTGGTATAATGTCCGCTTGGTAAGCAACTTTACATCCTTGGTCACCGTCAAACTATAACGTTACGAGCAACGCTGGATGTACGTTTGTTCTCTAAACAAGTCCGGTCCAGTTCTAACGTCAACAAGCTCCTAGAGGAAGTGACGCACCTACGAGGGAACACTACCACCTCTGGCCCACTAGATGGCAGCACCATCATATAACCTGAGATGCCATAAGTAGGCACTAGGCAGACAGTGTAACTGTTGTGAAGGGCCAGATTAAACCGAATATATATATTTATTTATATATATATATTTAATTGTATTTGTATATTCTCTAATATTCCTTGATATCCCTTGTATATTCCTTGTACAATATGCATTGAATATCCATTCTAGCCTACTGAACATCCCATAATAGTCTCCATTCTACTATTGGTCGAGACCTTGGTGCCAGGCTGCCATACCCCCCAGACCCAGTTCAAACGTACCGCTCAACATGTACGAACAAGTCCTAGTTCCGCGTAGGAATCTGGCTACCGCACCACTAATGGGACTATTTGTTCATAGTGCGTATATATACTGCGCTACTAAAGTAGGACTTCCTTTTCAGTCCAGTTTCTTACCCTCCAATAGAGTCACAGACGTAAAGCCTCCCCGTGACGCCACGTGTGGGAGTAAGGCCAAGTTCGGCCTACCATCGGTATTGAGACATCGTGTATATTAATATTTGAATAGTCATATTTGGCACTATATCGTCGAGTTGGACGTAGTCTATTAAGCTAATAATAGTCTGTTAATATATAGTGCTTCGTGCGGTGAGAATACTACCGTGGTCAGTACCCCATCGTTTCGGGCAGAGAACTGGCTGCTTACCCAGGATGATCGACCCCATGTGAGATTGCACCCGAGGAGCCCCAGAGCCGACGAGCGAGTGGACCTGTATACCGGATTATTCTACCGACGACAGCCCCCCTTCCCAGGCACGGATTATGCTTTGTATACGTTGATTATTCCATGGATAAAGACCCCCGACACTGCCGTGTGTTGGAACCCCCCCCCCTGGAGAGGACGCAAGGTGAGGAGACGCTCTGCAAGACGAGGTCGCTTCACGTCTCTCCTCCGTGGACCGGAGGACGCCGGCCCACAAAGAGTCCATCTGCTTTCATCTGTGGTCCAAGGATCGCCGGCGCATTGAACGGCACTACAGTGGGTTCACCTGGGATACCCTTGGCCGGATGAGGCAGCCGGACTCTACCCCCCCCCCCCCCTTCCTACTCCTGTCGGCTTACAAGCGACCGGATTAACCCCCCCCAGTGTATCCAGTCTATAATCATTAAAGTATCATTGCTGTTATTCCTTAACTATTCCAGGTCGTATATGTACCACCTGCGCCTTCAGAGATTGGACATTCTCTATTGATATACCGACGAATACTCTTGCCATAAAAGTGCATACTAATTCCCATTCATAAATGTGATTGATTTGATTAAGTGCTTGCTCTACACACCATCGCTGTGTAGAAATAAAGACCTATTTCTAATTCGTACATTTGTGTTGGATCCGTTTCATCTACGTGACAGTGTTCATCATAATATATTTATGCCGAGTACTGGGTGGCCGAATATTAAGTACAAAGGTAGTGGTAGTAAGTATCATATCTAGTAATACAGTCAGGGAATTGTACCCCTCAGTTACAATTGGTCCTTCGAGCCGGAGGGTAATTAGTGTAATATTAATATAGTGTTATTAATATTGAAATGGCCTATGATGAACACTCCACGAAACGATCCTCCTAACCAACGCCCGCAGCGCGAACGACGGCTCCCTCAGTACTTAGAGGCTTACGCTGTCAGTCAACAACCTAGTCTTCTACTAACAGTAAACGCGGTAAAACTAGAAAGTAAAAGTATGTCTAACCCCAACGCCCAGACTACCCCGACCATAGAGGCCCCTACGGGTTCTAATGTAACTGACCAAGTTCACGGTGGGGACCAGTGGGAACCAGACATGACTTCACACCCCGCCAGTACTGAAGAAGTAGTCCCCGATGAGTCCCGGGAGGAATACAACGCTACCGAGAGAGAACTCGGCACGGAAGAAGACGGGGAGAGCACCGTGGAGATAGAGCTCCAAGGCTCCGCAAGGAGTACCCCGAGGGAAGGCTCCCCTATACAACCGCCTTCTCCCAGCGAGGCAGAGAGGACCCTACAGCAGGCTTTCCTCATCAGCCTGAACGCCGCTGCTGAACGCGACCGACTGCAGATCCAGCAGCGGAGCGAAGAAGAGCATATACGTCTAGAAATAAGACGCATTCAGAGGGAAGAGAATGTGGCCCGAGACCGAGCAGACAGCCAGCGAGCAGCTGCTGGTGCTCTACGGGACGCAGAGCGCGACAGACAGCAAGCGCAACTAATAGAACAGCTGATCAGACGGACAACACCCTCTCCCTCCGCCAGAGGCTCCAGGAACTCGTCTAGACACACCTCCAGGGCGGCATCCCCTAGCCGAGTAAACAACCCTGAACTTGACCAACAGACGAGGTCTATACCCCCCACAGACCACCTCCCCCCACCGGTCCAAGCGAGACCTAGCAACCGGGAAGGAGCAGCATATCCTGTGGAGAGGCTAAACCAGAGACTACAAGCACTGGATGACCTAACTGAAGACGAAGAGGAAGAGGAGGAGAACCACGCCCGACGACAGCACAGTACTCTACCGGACCAGGAGGTCCGGTACAGCCCAGGCTATACTCCCGCGGAGCTGCGCTACAGACCCCCGACTCTATACCCGGGTGAGCACGACGCACGACCCGCACCGAGGAACAGCACCTGGACAAGCGGGCCATGGTACACTGCCAGTACCAGCCCATACCAAGGAGCGGGAGGAGACTCGCCTAGGAGGCCTCTCCCCCAACGCTCGCCGATGTATCCACAGTCAGCGTCATACATTGGCACGCCTATGGTACCCGACTTCACCCAAGAGAACCGGGCCCAGTATACAGAACTCTGCATGTGTCTGGAGACCATGTTGGTGGATGTATTGGATGAACGCCACAAATACGCCATCCTACTGAAGCACTTAAAGGTACCCCGCGCACATAATATAGCGCTCGCCTACGCGACTTCCACCACCCCATACACAGCAGCGCTGGTAGCATTGGACCAGAGGTATGGGCGCATATGGGATTACGTGATCCAGGAGATCCGACACATCGACCGCTTACCCCCAGCAATAGACAATCGAGCACTGGACGACCTGTCCATCAGAGTGCAGTCCCTGGTAGGGATGTTGGGAGCGCAGAGAGAGAAGGGGAGGCATGAACTTTACGCCAACTCAAATGTGGAAAGGATCTTGGAGAAGCTGCCGCCCGCTCGACAGGAGCGTTTTAGGCGGCAGAGAGACCACCGAGACCCGAATGGCCCCGAACCGAACCTCCTCGATCTAGCAGACTTCCTGGCGAGAGAAGTCAGCAGCCTACGGCTAGATACATTCGGACGGAGCACCCCTGGCTCCAGAGAAGGAACCAGACGACTAAATGATGGAAGAAGATCGGTGACTGTGATGCACCAATCGGAGTCAGTACCGAGCAGCAGGAGCCACAGTACCCCCTCCAGAACGGAGAAGTGGAAGATAGTGTGCCCCTACTGTGAGAAAGAACACTGGCTAGCGCAATGTGACTCCTTCCCCAAGCTGAACGCGGAGGAAGCAAGTCAATGGATAAAGTCCAACAAGCGCTGTTTTCGCTGTGCGCGCTCACACATGGCAGCCGAATGCCGCTTAAAGAAAAGGTGCACCAAGCGCGATGGAGCCCATCTGGACATACTTCACGACAGTAACAGACGGCGCCCTTCACCCGCACCATCCAGCAGCAAAGCGAGCGTCATGTACATCGATCCCGCCAGCAGCAGTGGAGCCCGAGTACTCCTAAAAGTAGTGCGTGTGACACTAAGCTACCAGAATAAAGTCCTGGACACTTACGCCGTCCTCGATGACGGGTCAGAGAAGACCCTTCTGCTCGCCTCCGCTGCGGCCCAGCTAGGGCTGCGGGGAAGCGAAACCCAAATGACAATTCGGACAATAAGACGAGATTTGAAGACGATAAAGGGCGAGAATGTCTCATTCTCTATCGCAGCAAGCGGCCAGCCTGAGCGACGGTACCAGATTACAGACGCTTTCACCAGCCAAGAAATAGGACTGTCGCGGTACACATACCCCGTCGCCAAGCTGATGTAGAAATATGCACATCTGCGCAAGTTACCGATCCCGCTCATAGACAATGCTATGCCGACCCTGTTGATAGGCTCCGACCATGCAGACCTCATTGTCCCGATAGACCGGGTTCATACCGGACCCCGAGGCTGTCCTGCAGCAGTCGAGACCCGTTTGGGATGGACTCTCCAAGGCCCGCTCGCCAAATCTCTCAACCGAAGTACAGCCACTAGATGTCTCCACTCCCGAGTCACAGAGGGAGAAACCGCACTCCTGCAACACGTAGAGCGGTTATGGACCTTGGAACAAATGCCCTTTAAGAACGGAAAGAAAGACATTCGCTCTAAAGATGACATTTACGCCATTCACCTCCTCGAGACAGGGACCAAGAGAGTCCCGGTCAACGGCGTGTTGAGATACGCCACGCCACTCCTGCGGCGAGAAGGAATGCCTACTTTCCACGCCAAGACAGACGCCACAGAACGGTACCTGCTGAACACGGAGCGGCGCTTAGCCAAGAACCCCGCCCAAGAGAGTGTATACCGCGCTGAGATTGAGAAGCTCATCACAGCGGGACACGTCACAAAGATGGACATTAAAGAGGCTGACCAGACCACTGAATCGTGGTACGTGCCTCACCACAAGGTCCATCACAACGGTAAAGACCGCATAGTATTTAACTGCAGCTACCAGATCGGATCCCAAAATCTGAATAAAGAGTTACTGCCCGGTCCCACACTCGGCCCCTCCCTACTCGGCGTTCTACTCCGCTTCCGCCAGGAAAAGGTGGCCATCAGCGGGGACATTAAAGGAATGTTCCTGCAGGTGAGATTAGTAGAGGAGGACAAGCCCCTGTTACGGTTCCTATGGAGAGAGAAGCCAGGAGATGAGCACCCAGCCATCTACCAATGGGAAGTCCTCCCCTTCGGAACGACGTGCAGCCCCTGCTGTGCTACATTTGCACTACAGAAACATGTAGCAGAGGACCCAGCAGCGGACGAAGAGGTCCGACACAGCGTAAAGAAC
The DNA here is from genome assembly GCF_963971535.1 of Notolepis coatsorum. Taxonomy (NCBI): domain Eukaryota; kingdom Metazoa; phylum Chordata; class Actinopteri; order Aulopiformes; family Paralepididae; genus Notolepis; species Notolepis coatsorum. Next base: position 151,588,337 of record NC_140165.1, on the reverse strand, counting down.
AGCTTCTACGTAGACAACTGTCTACAAAGCCTTTCAACCCAGGAAGAAGCCGAGGCTCTCCTGATTAAACTCCGCGCCTCATTGATCAAAGGCGGCTTTGATCTCAGGCAGTGGGCCAGCAGCGATCCGCAAGTACTGCGCAGCCTCTCCTCCGAGGACAAGGCAGCCAGCAGCGAGACCTGGATGGCTACAATCCCGGGAGAAGCCCAGGAGATGACCCTGGGATTGGTGTGGCGATTCAAAACAGATTCGCTTCACTACAGACACAAGCCCCTGACTACGGAGCAGGGAAGGCCGGCGGCGGCGCCGACCACCAGACGGAGTGTGTACACAACACTCGCCCGACAATATGACCCGCTAGGATGTATTCTACCGTACACCACCAGGGCAAAAATGATTGTACGAGCATTGTGGGACAAGGACCAGGGCTGGGACGACCCCATTCCCGCACACCTTGCATCCACCTGGAGAGAGTGGGAGATGGAGCTCCACTCACTCCCAGGCGTTAATATGCGCCGAAGCTACTTCCCACCCACGGTGAGGCCAGAGACATGTAAAATGGACTTACACGTCTTCAGTGACGCCTCAGAGGTCGCATACGGATCAGTAGCCTACTTGCGGGCCCAAGAAAAGGGGGGAGAGATCTACACAGCATTTGTCCTCGCCCGCTCGAGAATAGCCCCACGCAAGCAACAATCTATCCCACGTCTAGAGCTCTGCGCAGCCCTAGCCGGAGCGCACCTAGCCACGCTCATCCAACGTGAGCTCACCATACCGGTGTCTAGAACAATCCTGTGGTCAGATTCCACGACAGTACTCGCCTGGATCAAATCGGACTCATGCAAGTACAAAGTCTTCGTGGGAGTCAGAGTCACCGAGATTCAAGACTTAACCGAAGAGTTAACCGGAGAAACAGAGTGGCGCTACGTTGATACAAAACAGAACCCAGCTGACGTCATCACCCGGGGGATGCCCCTGGATGACCTCACCCGTCGCAATGTCTACAGTGACGGCCCAGCATTCCTAAAGCTCCCGGAAGGAGAGTGGCCCACGCCTATCCCGAGGGAAGCCAGTCAGGAGGAGGCTGAGAATAAGAAGCCTGTGTTCTGTGGATTGAGCACTGTTATCTCCGCAGACCCCAACACACTCCTGATGGGGCGGCTAGATCCCGCGTTACCCCAGACAATGTACCGGCCTGAAGAAGCGAACGGCCGACGAATGTGGAGGTACAGCCAAGTATTAGCCGACAAGTTTTGGAGCAGTTTCCTACTGCACTACCTACCGTCTCTACAGACCCGCCAGAAGTGGGTAAAGGAGAGAGACAATTTGACAGAAGGAACAGTCGTCATGATTATTGATCAATCACTGCCCAGAGCTATGTGGCCGGCCGGCCGCGTAAGCAAAGTGATCACCGGTGCCGACGGCAAGGTCCGAGCAGCTGAAGTGCTTGTCCAGGGTCGCACTTACACCCGTCCCGTGGCGAGGCTCATAGAACTGCCCCGACTCCCAGACACAATCGATGATGACCATGACCCTATAACCCTATGACTTTGTGAAGTTGACTGACCCCTACAGCAAACCCTTATGTGTAAATAGACAACGCGATTAATCTGTCTCTGCTTAACTGATTAGGTCTGGGACCAATCAGGGGGTGGCTGTTGTGAAGGGCCAGATTAAACCGAATATATATATATATTTATTTATATATATATATTTAATTGTATTTGTATATTCTCTAATATTCCTTGATATCCCTTGTATATTCCTTGTACAATATGCATTGAATATCCATTCTAGCCTACTGAACATCCCATAATAGTCTCCATTCTACTATTGGTCGAGACCTTGGTGCCAGGCTGCCATACCCCCCAGACCCAGTTCAAACGTACCGCTCAACATGTACGAACAAGTCCTAGTTCCGCGTAGGAATCTGGCTACCGCACCACTAATGGGACTATTTGTTCATAGTGCGTATATATACTGCGCTACTAAGGTAGGACTTCCTTTTCAGTCCAGTTTCTTACCCTCCAATAGAGTCACAGACGTAAAGCCTCCCCGCGACGCCACGTGTGGGAGTAAGGCCAAGTTCGGCCTACCATCGGTATTGAGACATCGTGTATATTAATATTTGAATAGTCATATTTGGCACTATATCGTCGAGTTGGACGTAGTCTATTAAGCTAATAATAGTCTGTTAATATATAGTGCTTCGTGCGGTGAGAATACTACCGTGGTCAGTACCCCATCGTTTCGGGCAGAGAACTGGCTGCTTACCCAGGATGATCGACCCCATGTGAGATTGCACCCGAGGAGCCCCAGAGCCGACGAGCGAGTGGACCTGTATACCGGATTATTCTACCGACGACAGCCCGCCTTCCCAGGCACGGATTATGCTTTGTATACGTTGATTATTCCATGGATAAAGACCCCCGACACTGCCGTGTGTTGGAACCCCCCCCCCCTGGAGAGGACGCAAGGTGAGGAGACGCTCTGCAAGACGAGGTCGCTTCACGTCTCTCCTCCGTGGACCGGAGGACGCCGGCCCACAAAGAGTCCATCTGCTTTCATCTGTGGTCCAAGGATCGCCGGCGCATTGAACGGCACTACAGTGGGTTCACCTGGGATACCCTTGGCCGGATGAGGCAGCCGGACTCTACCCCCCCCCCCTTCCTACTCCTGTCGGCTTACAAGCGACCGGATTAACCCCCCCCAGTGTATCCAGTCTATAATCATTAAAGTATCATTGCTGTTATTCCTTAACTATTCCAGGTCGTATATGTACCACCTGCGCCTTCAGAGATTGGACATTCTCTATTGATATACCGACGAATACTCTTGCCATAAAAGTGCATACTAATTCCCATTCATAAATGTGATTGATTTGATTAAGTGCTTGCTCTACACACCATCGCTGTGTAGAAATAAAGACCTATTTCTAATTCGTACATTTGTGTTGGATCCGTTTCATCTACGTGACAGTGTTCATCATAATATATTTATGCCGAGTACTGGGTGGCCGAATATTAAGTACAAAGGTAGTGGTAGTAAGTATCATATCTAGTAATACAGTCAGGGAATTGTACCCCTCAGTTACAGTAACTTTATGTGGTAAATAAATAACTTAACTCCCACATATTAAACAGGTTGGTGAACTTAAAGGGGGATTATTTTAGGTCTAATTTTACCTAATTGCAGACCCTTCAGCACAGCCGCCCCCTGATTTGCGGCGCTAATCAGTACTGAGGTCTGCTGAATGTCTAGTAGTCACTCAGGCTGGTCAGAGTCAGAGTACGGGGGTAGTCGGATCAGTCGAGCCACTGGTCTGTGGTATGTTCTTCCTCCGACATCCACGATAGCCGAGCGGACTCTTCCGTCTTGCCCTTTTACCACACTCTTCACCCCTCCGGTGAGCCAGCAGGCTCGGGGGAGCGCCTGATCCACGATCATGACTGGGGTTCCTGGTTCTAGGTTGCCTCTTTCAGTGATCCACTTGCGGCGGCCTTGCAGCGATGGGAGATATTCGGTGGTGAACCTCTTCCAGAATTGGTCGGCTAAAGCCTGACTATACCTCCATTGTCTTCTGCCGATGATCTCGGTGGAGGCGTAGACCGCAAAGGGAAGGGCCGCGTCTCGCCGCCCCATCAAAAGGCTGTTGGGTGTTATGGGGTCGAGATCGGCCGCGTCGCTACTGACGTACCCCAGTGGCTTGGAATTCAGAATGGCTTCAATCTCCACCAGCACGGTGTTGAAGACCTCTGCCTTCGGAACCTGTCCTCTGAGCGCGGCTGCTAGAGCAGCCTTTACTGACTTGACCTCTCTCTCCCACGTTCCACCGAAGTGGGGTGCATTTGGAGGGTTGTAGGAGAAGGTGACCTGTTGGGAGGCCAGCTCGTCCCTCAACTCCTCACTCATCTGGTGGTAACTCTTGATGAGTTCAACTTCTCCTCCCTTGAAGTTCGTCCCGTGATCAGACCATAAGGTATGGGGTCGCCCTCTCCTTCCAGTAAATCGACGGAATGACTGGAGGAAGCTGTCTGTTGTCATTTCAGCCAGCACCTCGAGATGGACGGCTCTCGTGGTGAGGCACTTGAAGATGATTCCCCATCTCTTATCAGTTGCTCTCCCGATCTCCGCCTTGATGGTGAAGGGCCCGAAGCAGTCCATGCCCGTGTTGTGGAAGGGCACTTCTTGGAGACGGAGGCGGCAGGATGGGAGGTCAGCCATTCGTGGCATGATGGGTTGGGCTCTGAGCTTCTGGCAGTCTGTGCATGACCGTTGGTAACGCCGCACAGCCTCCCGGCCGCGAAGTATCCAGAACCTTCTCCTGAGCTCCGCGAAGAGCCGCTCCGCTCCAGGGTGATACAATTTGGTGTCATAGTGACGAATCACCAAGTTAGTCACCGGATGCTTCGAGGGGAGTAGGGTGGGGTGTTTGCTGTCCTCGGTGAGGCCCTGAGCCCGTCGTAGGCGGCCTCCGACACGTATGAGGTCTTTCTCGTCCAGTTCGGGGGCCAGTAGCCTCAGCTTGCTGTCTTTTGGTAGCTCCATCTTCCGTCCCAAACACGCCATCTCGATCTGGAAGACCTCCCGCTGCACCCTCTGCAGCAACATGATCTCAGCTGCGGCGTAGTCGTCGGCGCTGAGGGGGGTCGGGTCTCCGGGACCGGGGTTCCGGTGGTGGAAGGTACGTACTTGGAGCTCTTCTAGGGTCTGGCAATCCTCAACCTTGGGACCGTCGGTGTTTGAAGGGTCTTGGAGTCCGGTGAGGCCGCAGAAGATGGACTTCTTAAGTTCCACCTCCACCTCTGCGTTCTCCAAGTTCGGAGGAGAAGGCCAGTCTTCTTCTGGCTTGCGTAGGTAGTCGGGGTCTCTGCTGAGTCTTCTTTCAGTGCTAAGCAGACAGTGCTTTCAGTGCTAAGCAGACAGTCTCCAGGGCGACGGGACATCCGGGTGGACCCGGGATGATGTGCTTGGGTAAAGTGAGGTTCACATTATCGGAGCCGAGCAGGAGGGTGGGCTTCACCTCCATTGCAGCGTTGATCCCCAGAATACGGAGATGTGGGTACCTCTTCATGAGGGACTCCATCGGGTAGCCGTAACTGGAGAGGCACAACCCGGCAGCTGTGAATATGCGGCTCACCTTGAAGACTTCCTTCGGCCGTCCGGCCGGTGTGAGGGTGAGGGCCACACTTTCTCCTTGAATAGTGGTGCGCCCTGGTTGGATGGTGAGGAGATCCAGCTCCTCTGCGTCGCCCACGAGTCCAAGGGCGATGGCAGCCTCACGCATCAGCAGCGTGCGCTCCGAGCCATCGTCAATAACCGCGTAGGTCTCCAGAGTCTTGTCGCGGTTCCGCAGGACCACCGGCACAATCTTCAACAGCACGCGGGGAGTGCTGCCTCTCACGGGGCCCACGTAGTAGTTGCGTAGCTCTCTAGAGGGCTCATCACGGACTTCCGCCACATAAGGCTTAGCCTTGTCGTCTCTATTGTTGAGGTCGTGGAGGGCCGTGAGGTGGATCTTCCCGCACACGCTCTGTCTGCAGGGTCCCTTGAGGGTGCAGTCCTTTGCTCTGTGCTCACGGGCGCACTTCCAGCACCGCTTATTCTCTATTATCCACTGTTTCTTTTCCTCTGTAGTCTTCTCTTTGAACACAGGACAGTTGTCTAGCCAGTGGACCTCTGTGCAGCACTGGTATGGCGGCGGAGTCTTCTTCTCTCCTTTCTTCTGGGAGGAGAAGCCTCGTTGGCCTTTCGGGGGCCCTTGGTGCTCCTTTGATGTGGTTTCATGTACGGTGGTCAGCACCCTAACGGGCCGCCCCGTTTGGTCGGACTTGTCTCGTCCACTGCGTCCATTGCCTCTCGGCTCTTCCCACTTGGGGAGGCGGATGTGCCTCATCTCCGACTTCAGGAACTCTGAGAGCTCCATCAGGGTAGACAGTGGCTGTTGAGGGTGGAGACGCTCGTGTTCCCGTCGGAACCTCTCTTCCCTTTCCTTTGGAAGCTTCCTGACGAAGTGTTCTACGTTGGAGCCTGCATAGAGCTCAGTGCGGCCGGCGGCTCCTTGAAACGTCAGGAGGCTCACCAGAGCCTGTACCTTCAAGGAGTATGCGTCCAGGGCGTGGTCGTCCTTTATGTCTGCCATTTCTCCCAGCTCGTGGATCTCATCCAATATGTGGTCCCACGGGCGTCCCCAGCGCTCGTCCAGGGCCTGGATAGACGAAGTATAGGGGGTGGGGGAGTATGCGTTGGCAGTGCATATGAGCTTGGCCGCAGGCAGCCTACAGTGCATAGACAGCTCGATGAACTTCTGTTGCTCGCTGTGGTTGGCGGCGCCCAGGAGGAACTCCAGACACATCCTCATGTCATGGTACTGGCTTCTAGAATTGTCTTTGAAGAATGGGATGGCGCTCCCTGGCGGGCGCTGTGGGAGCGGGTCGTACCTAGGGGCCGGTGCAGTTACGGGCCAATGTTGATGGGATCTGGAGGTTGCTCTGTGTGTGGCGGGTAGCCGCCCACATTGAGAGCGGGGTGGCACCTCTCCTGGTGCCGTATATTCCTCCTGCAGACGAGCCAGTCGCCTTTCCAGGTCTTCGGAGTCGGCCTTGTCCCCTCTTCGGGGTCGGGGATACGTAGCCGGGTGCTCCTCCCTTTCAGGCTGGCGGCGCTGGGGTGAGTTATTCCTAGTGGATGCTCTTGATGATTGCCTGGAGGCAGAGGCCGATTGCAGTTGGGCGGTAGCGAGCCGGGCGTACTCCAAGGCCTGGGCTGCCGCTCTATCGCGCTCCCGCTCCAGTGCTTCCGTGGCTCTTCTCTCTCTGTCGAGCGCATCTTGGCGTCGTTGAGCCTCTCTTGCGAGCACATCTTCGCGTTGTTGTTGCATGCATTGGAATATGAGTTCCGTTTGGCTTGTAACGCTCCCTCTGCTTTGTGCTCTGCTGGGGGGCCTACCAGTTCTGCGAGTGTCTAGGAAGAACTCTCCCGGTTGGAAGTGATTGAAGTCCTGCCTGCCACGTGGCTCCACTCTGTCTGGGGGATTGATATCCTCTCCAGGTTGCAAGTCGTTTTCAGCGGAGTCACACTCCTCTTCTTCTTCAGGCTCATCTTGCTCATACTCATCTTGGTTGGCGGTATTCAGTGGCGAGAAGGTAGTTATGTCTTTACTACACGGGACTGCCACCTGGTGTCTCTTCTTCTCTTCAGGCCGCTGGGGGGTGTCAGTCGGGTCTGACTCTGTTCTCAGAGTCTGATCTAACTGCGGTGTGGCAGCAGCACCCTCTACTAGCTGGGGTGTGCCTGCCGTCTGATCTAACTACGGTGTGGCAGCAGCACCCTCTACTAGCTGGGGTGTGCCTGCCGTCTGGGTTGTAAAGTCCCCTACTGTCCGGTCAGCTGATGTGTTTAGCACATGCTGATTGCTCTCCGAACTAGGGCTACTGGGTGTACCCAGGACACAGTCATCCAGTCGGGAGGGTAATCTACGCTCCCTAGGAGCACGTGTCTTCCCTTCAGGGAAGGGGGGGGGGGGAAGGAACCCTTTGAACCTACCTCGCTCTTTCGTGACATCCTATCTGGTTTAACTCCGGCTCGAAGTGACCAAATTGTGCGGGAGCTTAGAGGACTGTATATAATTGTCACCTTAGGGGGTGTGGTAGGATGCCTTAACTCTTAAACTAATTGTACCAAATACACAACTGAGTGAATAACTTAAAATGGAGTCACCTAAACTAGAAAGAGCGAGAAAACTGTTTGAATCATAATGCCTTTATATAAGCAAAAAGGGGAAAAAAGATACATACAAATATTGTTATCACGTTACACAATGTATAATTAAATACTATTACTAAATTTAGATGGGCGCCCAAATAGTTCTATTAAAGTGTTCTGGCCAAACGTTGCCGCGGTTACCACTGTGTCAGAGGAACAAGTCCCTCTGCAGTATGAGAGAGGTGGAGAGAGTTAATAATCCTGGGGGTGATAAAAGGACCCGGATGGGTTCTGTGACGAGGAGTAGTAGACCGCTGCATGGCGATGAGGGCGGGAAGACGCTGCCCGGTCCAATAGGCGCCACCAGTCTGCTCCTGCAGACCAGATGCTCCGCTGTGGTGGATCCGAGTGTCTCGCTCCGCTCCGTGGTGCTGCACGGTGCACGCCGACAGCTGCTGCAGACACGCTGGTCCCCTCTGTACCACAGGCTACTGCTATGGCTACTACATAGGACTAGTTGTGTCCTTTTACAGCGTCCCTTCGACACAGACCCTATCTAAATGTTCTCTGGTCTGTGTTATATATCGACTGATATGTCCAGTATAGAGCAGCTATCGAAGCATGAGCCGAAGCTACTTTAGGTATTAGCGCCGAGCTAGCTAGCTTCGGCTAACTGTTAACGATAGATGGGGAATACTATAGTCCGCTGTAATGTGCTAATCCCAGACGTTTACTAAACATCGAATTAGCTGGGTACTAAAACTCACTCTCTCTTGGTGGTATAATGTCCGCTTGGTAAGCAACTTTACATCCTTGGTCACCGTCAAACTATAACGTTACGAGCAACGCTGGATGTACGTTTGTTCTCTGAACAAGTCCGGTCCAGTTCTAACGTCAACAAACTCCTAGAGGAAGTGACGCACCTACGAGGGAACACTACCACCTCTGGCCCACTAGATGGCAGCACCGTCATATAACCTGAGATGCCATAAGTAGGCACTAGGCAGACAGTGTAACTTTATGTGGTAAATAAATAACTTAACTCCCACATATTAAACAGGTTGGTGAACTTAAAGGGGGATTATTTTAGGTCTAATTTTACCTAATTGCAGACCCTTCAGCACAGTTCTACTTTTTCATTCACATATTCATACTAAAATACGGACTCTAAAGTATAAATATGTTTTTATCGTTTTCTGCAGCATTCTGCAGAACGTGATTTATAGCCCTAAATACATATATTAGATCATCAAATGTAGTTTGATACCGATTGACGTCAGATTAAAAATGTCAATTGTACAAGGTCCTACACCTCATGCCTCATCATCTGCTGGTGACCGGAGGGGGGGGGGTTATAAGTCTGTGGCCGACGTTAAATCATTTATTTAGTATGGGTGATATGTTGATCGGAGCAGTGTGTATGTATAATAATAATCAAACACGCTGAAACTCACAGCAGCTTCCTCGTAGCGTTGGGCGATCAGCGTGGAGCAGAAAGTTCGCTATTATGGGATGTCGATCTAGTTGGTCCAGTTCCAGGTTGTATAATACTATATACGTCCAAATCATGTTGTTTATCGAGTTATTGGCAACGGATCGCTCTCCAGTGTATCAAGCTGGAGTCCCGCTAGCGATAGCGAGTGGCCGGACGAAATATGGGTGAGCACCACTTCCTGCCGCTCACTTCCGGTTTTGGCGATTCGCCGATCGGCCACCAGATGGCGGTCTTGAACCGTTGGAGAGTTGAGAGGAGATCTACAGGAGATCTCAAGTCTCCGTGGGTGAAATATGATTGCCATGACAGATTTTTGAAATATTGATCTCAAAGACGCTGTAAGACGTCATTGGCAGATTACGCATGGCAAGGAATGACGTCTAAAGTTGTCCTTGGCGATTAAAGGGTTAATATTTCCCATTACAAGCTCCTTTATCATGTATCTGTCCTGATGTACTTGATAGATAGATAGATAGATAGATAGATAGATAGATAGATAGATAGATAGATAGATAGATAGATAGATAGATAGATAGATAGATAGATAGATAGATAGATAGATAGACAGACAGACAGACAGACAGACAGACAGACAGACAGACAGACAGACAGACAGACAGACAGACAGACAGACAGACAGACAGACAAGCAGCTAAATGGACAGACAAACAGATGGACAGACAAGCAGCTAGATAGACAGAGAGACAGATGGACAGACAAGCAGCTAGATGGACAGACAGATGGACAGACAAGCAGCTAGATAGACAGACAGACATACAAGCACCCCCACCCCCCCCCCACCCACCCAACCCTACCCCACCTACCCAACCTCCTCCAATGTACAGTTTCTACGTCAAATGTATATACTCTCTTTTCTGGATTATTTTTGTATCACAAACAGTACTGTATTTGCAAATCTGGTATGTCATAAATGTATAGATGTAGCAGTACTGTCTATCTGTATGTCGTGTTAACAATTGTATCTATTGAGCTGTACTGTACCCATTCTGCAATCTGTTAATAAAGTTTTCAATCAATCAATCAATCAATCAATCAATCAATAGACACACAGATGGACAGACAAGCAGCTAGATGGACAGACAAGCAGCTAGATAGACAGACAGACATATGGACAGACAAGCAGCTAGATAGACAGACAGACAGACACACAGCTAGATAGACAGACAGACAGATGGACAGACAATCAGCTAGATAGACAGACAGACCATTTGCACACACAGCACCATTGTCCTTAAAATGGGGGTGATGAGAGTGACAATGACAGTCTTTAACATGAACACCGACCAAAGACCTCCTCACCCCCACCCCTCTCTGACACACACACACACACACACACACACACACACACACACACACACACACACACACACACACACACACACACACACACACACACACACACACACGCAACCACACACACACACACACACACACACACACACACACACACATCATATGTTGCCACACATTGCCTCATATGGACCTTTCACATGCAGGATATGGATATTTTTATCACTTTGGATAAGAACATTCCTAAATCAAACACTTAATTTTAGGGATCAGCGAGAATAGCAATCTGGGTCAAGACCATTGTCACATTTACATACGAATTTACCATGACAACAGCGTTTGTATACATCCCCTAAAGCTGACTGATTTACATCCAAAGTGTTGGAATGTCTTAAGCATTGTTTTACAAAGTGACATACTTGTGTCAGAGAAACACCACTCACTTCCCATTTTAAGCCCCTTCCACTCACTGTATGATTTTGACCATCCTCGTCCAAGACAAAATGTCCCCTTCATGGACAAAATATTTCCTCATGAATGATGTTCAGTTGACCTGGGACTCTTTAACAGGGTCATGGACATGCTGATCCATGCTGTTCTAGGCTCAGAAATGTCATGTAGTGTAGAAGAATGAAGAAGAATGTAAACATGTCCAAGTTGAAAGAAACTTTACATGGACCTGAGATCAATTAATTGCATCATCTCACTAATTTCAATTAGAATATGTGCCCATATTAACATGATTTTATTTTAAAGGAGCCCCACTACACTGTTAAAAGTACAAGGGCACTAATTTTGTCACATTCTTCATCAAACGGCCATAGAAATTAGTATTCCAGAGCTGGGCCATAGCACTTTAGAAGTTTCTTGCTCCAGGGGGCCACAGGCATATTTATACAAGGTGCAATACTTGCATTTGGATGAATGTCTCTGGACAGAAAATGGCATAGCTCCTTTATCATGTATCTGTCCTGATAGATAGACAGACAAGCAGCTAGATAGAAAGTCAGACAGACAAGCATCTAGTGCCCCTTTTCCACTGCATGGTACCTACTCGACTCTACTCTACTCTGCCTTTTTGGTTTTCCATTGCCAAAATAGATAGACAGAGAGACAGACCATTTCCCATTTGCACACACAGCACTATTGTCCTTAAAATGGAGGTGAGGACTTTGATCAAAGACCTCCTCACCCCCACCCCACCGCTACCCCCTCACGCACACTCACGCACCCCCCCCCCCACACACACACAGCCCATGGGGAGAAATAATGGAGTTATTATTATTATAGGTGATATATAATAATAACAATACTGATGTGGACTTTGGGTCTATTTGTTGAGTTTTGTACAAGGAATGTGAGAAAAAGTTAAATTAATTTCATGATGGTGAGAAAGCTACATTTTGAAGTGGCCATACGACTGCTATATGGAGATGTGTTTCATGAAGGCAACGAATCTCGTAATCTCATTAACGTAACATTACATGTGGTTTGTGTGTAGATTAGTTGCATCATCTCACTAATTTAATTGAAATGTGCCATACTAACACAGTTTTATTTGAAAGGAGCAACACTACACTATTTAAAGCACAAGGACACAAATTTTGTCACATTTAGCATTTAAAAATATATATATAAATCTGTTAGGAACCGGTTACAGGTAGGCTCAAATGCACAACACGGGAGACAGAGGAAAGTTCAACCCCGAAGGGCATTTAATAATACATTGCAAAAAGTGAACTCACTCCAGTCTCCATCCATCAGCGTGATGATTATCAGCTGTGCCTTTTGCGTGCCCGTAGAGCGTGCGCCGAAGTGCAGGGAGTGAAGGGACAGACACAGGGTTAGAGACAGAACAGAATGGCTTTTATGATACTCTTGAATCTGGGTGTTTAGCTGGGGTTGAAGATGTAGAAAAAATTCGTATTGGGGACTGGATCACGGATATGCTACGTAAAGAAGCACCCATCTTCAAGGCCTTCAGTAGGTTTTGTGATCTGTAGTGTCAGCCAGCTAATCACCCAACCCACAAGAGTATGTGATTCAACACAAACTACCATTGATCTCATTCTGACCTCTGACATGTCCAGGATCTCCAACGAAGGGGTTATAGCATGTGGGTTAAGCGATCATTATATGATATTCTGTACCCGCAAAAAGCTAAAACAAGGGGAGCTCCAGTAGCTCACTGCGTACCTCGGACGCTATTTCGGCGTCGGGGACAACCGTGCGCGTCACGGATCTGGGGTACACGAGTTCGACTCCCGGACTCGCCGTATTTTCTCAGAGTGTCTTTCCCCCCATCTATACCCCATTCAACCTGTTTCTGTCGGTCATACTTGACCAGAAAAAGCGATAAACGCGAAAAGAACCAGCTGACTGGTCAAAGTTTAAAAGAAAAAAGCTAAAACAAAAGGCAGACTGTCACAAAACAGTCACATCTAGGGACCTCAAAACCTACTCTAGCGAGGCCTTTAACCAAGAACTGGAGAGCCTGGACTGGTCTGATGAGCTCAGTGGTACACTAGTTGAAGAAACATGGCTTGGATTCAAAACCAAATTCACAACAATACTTAACAACATGGCCCCCCTAAGAACCACCAGGGTTAAAAATCGCGCTGAGCCATGGATGCACTCTAAAATACTGACTGGTCGAAAACAGGTTATCCCTCCACCTGGGTAAAACCGAAGCTATCCTTTTTGGCTCGGCCATACGACTTAAGAGGTCTCCTGGGTTCAAAGTAGTGGTAGGAGATATCGAGGTAACAGCAAAGGAGGAAGTCACATACTTAGGATGTGTTTTGGACAACACCTTATCAGGGGTGAGCATGGCACAAAAGGTGGTCACAAAGATCAATCAGAGAATACAATTTCTCGGTAGAGTGTCCACCTATATTAACAGGTCAGCATTGGAAGTCCTGGCAGGGGCACTGATCCAATGTCATTATGACTATGCGTGCTCCTCCTGGTACACTGGCATCACAGTAGCACTGAAAGGTAGGCTACAGACAGCTCAGAACAAATGAGTTAGAATGATTTTAAAACTCCATCCCAGGACTCACCTTACACAGACACATTTTAACAGCCTCAAGTGGCTCAGGGTTGAGGAGAGGGTCTCTCAATTAAAACTCAACATGACACACAGGATACTCTGGAATACTGTCCCTCAATATCTTAGTGGATATTTTAACATGGTAAGGGATGTACACGGACATGCCACCAGGGGTAGTACAACAGACATCGTCCCAGTGAGATGTAATAGAAAAATAGGCCAAAACTCATTCCTGTATTCAGCAGCAGTACTATCGAATAGCCTACCAATGGAGTTGAAGCCCATAAACCCCTTCTCCACTTTACATTTATTTATAATTCATTTATAAAGAGGTGGATCATAAGTAGCAGAAGCTGGGAGTAGTGACCAAAGGGTTTCTAATATGTGTTATTCCTTTTTATTCTTTTATTGTCTATAAAATGGAATATTATTGTATGTATTTTTTTTATACCACACATCCTGACATACAGACACTACAAACACCCACGTCCACACACCAGTACATACATCCACTGACACCAATGATGAAGGACCACAATGGAAACAAGCCTATGGCTTTATTGTGTTTATTTGAATCCTATTGGTAAATGGAGAAATGTATACCTGTTCATATTGTGATCAAATGTATATGTGTGATTTCCATTCTAAATCAATAAACTATTTTTTCTATCTATCTATCTATCTATCTATCTATCTATCTATCTATCTATCTATCTATCTATCTATCTATCTATCTATCTATCTATCTATCTATCTATCTATCTATCTATCTATCTATCTATCTATCTATCTATCATATCTATCTATCTATCTATCTATCTATCTATCTATCTATCTATCTATCTATCTATCTATCTATCTATCTATCTATCTATCTATCTATCTATCTATCTATCTATCTATCTATCTACCGCTGTGAAAACCAGAGACAAAAAATGCTCTGAACTTCATAAAAGTCAGTCAAAGCTTGCCAAAAGCCCAAACAGAGATCTCCAAGCCCACATGGCTGAACTCAAAATACAAAGAAACAGACTGAGAAACAATGTAAACACCATGATCAAATCATCAAAATAAAATTTCATCAATGACAAAACTGAGGAAAACAAAAACTGTGAACTTTGGAAATTACTCAACAACCAACTAGGCTGCAGCAAAAAACTAAAAACCAGATTTACAAACATAAACATAAAGACAGAAAACACTCTCATCACAGACAAGCTGGATATGGCCAAATACTTAAACATTTTCTTTACAAACATAGCCACAACACTGGTTAATAAACTACCCTCCACTCAGGGCATTTTGGGGTAGAACACATCCTAGCCTACTACAAAAACCTAGGGGTCCGCAAAGACAACTTCAAACTCGAAATGGTAACAACAATTGAGGTACTCAAAAAATGTAGCGCCCTCCAACCTAACAAGGCCACTGGCCATGAAAATATCCCCTCCAAATTCCTCAGAGACACAGCAGCCGCCATCACGACACCCAGTCATCACACACATAATAAATCTCTCCATAAAACAGGGACACGTCCCCAAAGACTTCAAAATTGCGAGTGACCCCCCTGCACAAAAAAGGCAGCAAATTAGACCCAGGCAACTACCGGCCTGTTTCTATTCTTACCCCCATCTTGAAAGTCATGGAAAAAATTGTCTACGAACAGGTTGAAAAGTACCTCACGGAAAAAAATCTAATCTATGAATTCCAATCTGGCTTCAGAACATCCCACTCCACTGACACATGCCTTCTCTATTTGAACGACCACATCAAACAAGAGGTGGCCGCGGGCAAATACTGCGGCATGGTCATGCTGGACCTTCAAAAGGCTTTCGACACTGTCAATCACTCCATTCTGATTGTCAAGCTAAAAGCAATAGGTTTTGATAGTTTATCAGTGAGCTGGATGCAATCCTACCTGGAGGGGAAAGAACAGATGGTAGAAGTAAACGGTACACTACCCCCCCCCCCCTCCCCTCCCAGTGAGCTGTGGTGTTCCACAAGGAAGCATACTAGGACCTTTACTGTTCCTAATTTATGCAAATGACATGTCATCAGCTTGTGACTGCAACTTGTTCCTATTCGTGGATGACTGAGCCCTGCTGGTCTCTGACAGGAACAAGTTGCAGGTTGAAAAATCCCTCAGCTCTGAACTCTGCAGAATCTGCACCTGGCTCGCTGGGTAAAACAGAGTCCATTCTCTTCGGATCAAATAACAAACTCAGCAAGACAAATGGCTTCTCTGTTACAGTGGGTGACAATATTGTCACAAGCAAAGGCGTAATTCTTTTTCAATGGTGGAGGGGACACATTTGGGGGCGTGGTCACAGTGGCGTCGTTTCAGTAAAAGCCAAGGTATGGCAAGGAGGGAGGGTGGCTGTTGCGGCCGGTGCTACGTATTGTTATGGTTTGACACCGACCCCAAACGCAACGACACAAGAGAGTAGGATTCAGAGTTGCCAAAAACAGGGGCTTGTTTATTGAGACTAACTAAACAGCACAGAATAGGAAGAGTCTAAACAAGACTGGACTTCAAGCAAGGATGAATTGTTCTGCTGCTCTGCAGCTTCTCCCGAGGTGGTAGTAGGGGGTAGCAGATGCTGACGTCAGAGCCGCTCTGCAGACTTCTCTCGGCAGAATCTCCGAGGTGATGCGGGACCGAGAGAGAGAGAGAGGGAGCGAGTCAACACAGGGTGCAGGTAGAACGAGCAGGAGAACAGGAGAGGTGACTTGTACCCAAAAACAAAAGTTATCCAAGTGAACTAATCTTCGTGTAAACACACACAGTGAGCAATGTTCCAAAACACAATCCCAAGCAGACCACGTGAGCGGATCGGCGCGGCCGAGAAATCCGCTCTTCGCTCTTTAAAGCTTGGTCCGCTCCGCTAATCACTCATGTTGACCCCGCCCCCAAGTCGCTCTCCGCTCGCTCCCCGCTCACCTTGAATCGAGCGCTCCCCGCTCCCCGCGCCAGATCGCTCGGCAGTTTTTTTTCTTCTTTTTTTGGAGCATGGTGTAAACGAGCTCAAACTACAACAGTCTACACCCCCTGGGCCCCTTAACAATTGTTTGTATTGAGCCGCATTGTAATTGTAGCCATTCTGCAATGTTAAATAACGTTGTTTATCCATTCACTATCTCTATTAAGCGATGATAGGCTAGCCGAGCCACAATGCTATGGTCGCTGCCATTAACGTTAGCATGTAAGCTAACGTCAACAACAATGGCGTCGATATACTTTTTCTAACTGGAGTGAGTGTGGGCGTCTCTACAGTGACAAAGCCTGAACGAACAGCCTATCACAGGTTCACCCTTCTCATTGGTTGAAAATGGCCTTCATGTTTGTACATCGCCATCTGTTGCTTTGGCATTGTACTGCATGTATATATTACATCAGTGTTAAACCACTGTGAGCGGCCTGGAGTGGATTGGAGCGGAGGAGAACTCTCGCTCCGGACGTCGCGCCGACTCATTTTAAAACCCACTCCTCGCTCACGTCAAAACCGGCCGCTCCGCGCCCCGCGCCGCTCACGCTCCGATCCGCTCACATGCACTGATCCCAAGTGAAAAATATCTTCGGTGCAAAAATAGACACTGAGAGCGAAGTCCAAAATACAATCCAATGTGATAATATCTTCGGTGTGAAAAACACACAGTGGGAGATGTTAGGTCAAAATATTATCCCAGTGAAACAATCAAAAAGGCAACCGCTGGGTGAGTGACTGTCTGATAAAAAGGTGGTAATCTTCAGTGTTATAAAAACACACGAAAACGGAATTTGATCAAAGACAGTCATTAAAACTCACCCAGGCGTTGTGCGTAAAGAGCGCTGGAACAGCAGCGGAGCGAGCGCGTCGCCACGGGGAAAAGGTGTCCAAGAGGAAGGCTTCTTGGATATCCTGGAGGTAAAGCACAGGGAACAACAGCAGCAGCAGGAACGGCGAATGCAAACAGAAAATATCAAAACGATCCAACAAAACTTGAGTGGGGAAACGGGGTATAAATAATACGGGATTGATTGATTGACAAGCAGTGACAGCTGGGGGATGTGATTGAAAAGCGTGTGGACGGGAGAGAACCAATCAACGACGTCTCTGGGAAGAAGCGTGTGAATGGGGGAATGAAATGATTAACAGAAACAAATGGAAAACAGAGCGAGGTGGTTTAAAGGAACAGAGCGAGTAGGTGAGCAAGGACAGAAACCTCACAGTACCCCCTCCTCCACGGGAGCCACCCGGCGACCAGGCCGACCCGGCTCGTCAGGATGGGCACGATGGAAGTCAGTGATCAAGCTGGGATCCACGATGAGCTGCCGGGAGACCCAGCTACGCTCCTCAGGACCGTAACCCTCCCAGTCTACCAGGTATTGGAACCCCCGGCCCCGCCGACGAACGCCCATCAACCGGCGGACCTGCCACTGGGGGTGACCATCCACCAACATGGGAGGCGGAGGATCAGGAGCTGGAGGCATAAGGGGACTGAGGGAGACGGGCTTAACCCGGGAGACATGGAACACGGGGTGGATGTGCATGGACGCAGGAAGTTTCAGGCGCAGGGCCGCCGGACTGATTACCTTCAGGACCTCGAAAGGTCCGACGAAACGGGGGTTGAGTTTCTTGGCCGAGGACCGTAGCGGGAGGTCCCTTGCGGAGAGCCACACCCTCTGCCCAGGGCGGTAAGTCGGCGCGGGAACCCGGCGCCGGTCGGCACCACGACAGGCGCGCTCAGATGTCCGGAGCAGCGCGGTCCTGGTGATCTCCCAAACTCGTCGGCAGCGGTCGAGGTGGTCCTGCACGGAGGGAACTGCCACTTCCGCCTCCTGTGCGGGACCCAAGGAAGCCGGCGATCAGGGGCACCGGAGAGGGGGACAAAGACAGAGGCCCGGAGAGGGGGACCGGAGACGTGGACAGAGGACCGGCGAGGGAGGCCGGAGACGGGGACTGGGACCCGGTGAGAGGGCTGGACGGCACCTGAAGACACCGGGCACGACAGGAGGAGCTCCACCCCTTGATGGTACCGGAGGACCAGGCGATGTGGGGCTCGTGCAGCGCGAGCCAGGGCCTGCCCAGGACCACAGGGACAAGAGGAGAGCTGGTGACGAAAAACTGGAGCCTCTCAACGTGGTCACCAGCAACGGTGAGAAGGACTGGACAGGTGCGTTGAGTGACGTCAGCCAGGCGGCGATGATCCATTGCGAAGACCTCCAAGGGCCTCTCGAGGTCCTCAAGTGGAATGTTGGCCCGGGTGGCAAACCCAACGTCCATGAAACTCCCATCAGCACCAGAGTCCATGAGTGCACCCACCGTCGCCCGCTGGTCCGCCCAGGCTAGGGTGACGTCCGCCAGACGGTTGGGTGGTGCACGGGTGGGGGAACAGGAAAGACGGCTCACCAGGATCTCCCGGGGTCTCGGCGAGCCTGGTCCTCTTGGCCAGGCACGGCAATTGGAGACACGGTGTCCACCCCGGCCACAGTAGAGGCAACGGCCGGAGAAGAGCCTGGACTCCCGTTCGGCCGGGCTAAGGCGGTTGCGTCCCAGCTGCATGGGTTCCCCCTCGGTCACGGCTCGGGAGGGAACAAACCCACCAGTCACGGAGGGGGCAGGGCGGTCAGCACTGTAGAGGCGGCCGCCGGGAAAGGGGGCCCCTGAGCGGAGGTCGATGGCACAGTCATAAGGCCGGCGAGGCGGAAAAACCTGAGCCCTGGACTCCCTGAAAACCCCCTCGGGGTCGTGGTACTCGGGGGGTACGTCTGGGGTACAGAAAACCTCCTCGAGGTCGTGGTCCTCGGGGGGTACGTCTGGGGTACTGAAATCCTCCTCGAGGTCGTGGACCTCGGGGGGTGCGTCTGGGGGTCCCCGTCGGGTTCCCTCACGTCTTCTCTCCTGGAGGCGTCCGTCGATGCGGATGGCGAGGCTGAACAGGTCCTCGAGGGAATCAGGTTCCTCCCGGGTCGCGAGCTGGTCCCTGACTGCGTCACTGAGCCCACTCATGAAGGTTAGGCGAAGTGCTGAGTCGTTCCAACCACTCTCCACCGCCGCCAGTCGAAACTCCAGGACGTAGTCTGTTACCCCGCCGCTCCCCTGTCGGAAGGTACCCAACCGGGCTCCAGGGTCCAGACCACGGGCTGGATGGTGGAACACCCTGCGGAGCTCAGCCACGAAGTCTGGATAGGAGAAACAAAAATCTGCATCCATTGCCCAGGAGGAAGTGACCCACTGGGCTGCCCGGCCTGAGAGCAAGTTCGTCATATAGGCCACTTGGGACCCTCTAGCAGTAAAACGGCTTGGTTGATGACGGAAAACCAACTCACATTGCATGATGAATGTGGCACAATCCTCGGGATTGCCGTCGAACAGCCGTGGGACGGAGAGACGGGGTTCCCGAGGTGCGGGATCGGGAAGCGTGGGAACTGCTGGGACTGCGGGGAATGCTCCAGAAGGAAGTGAGAGAATTAAAGCGTTAACGGTGTCGCTCAGCGTGTGAAGCTGAACGAGAATACCTGACTGTTGTCCTGCCAGAGCGGCCAGGGACCCTTGAATAAGCAGGACCTGCTCTCGGAGTCCCTGTACAGCAGCTGCAGCCGCATCCAGCTGTAGGCTGTGTTCCTTGGCTGACTCTAACTGGACTGCCGCTGCTGTGCTGACTCTCTTGCGGGCGCAGACCGCGCAGGCCAGTACGAACCCCTTGACGCCGTTCCTCATGGTGGGCCACCAGAATCGACGAGCCAGGAAGGAGAACGTGCGATGAACGCCCGGGTGGCAGGCGAACCGGCTGGTATGGCCCCACTGGAGGACCCGGGACCGGACTGAGTTGGGGACAAAGAGACGATTAACCGGTACATTGCCTGGAGCGCGATGGAAGCGTAGGGCACGCCTTACCACCCCCTCGATGCCCAAGGTGACTACTCTCTCTGTGTCGGCTGGGGTCGTCATTGGTTGGATCGTAATGTTATGGTTTGACACCGACCCCAAACGCAACGACACAAGAGAGTAGGATTCAGAGTTGCCAAAAACAGGGGCTTGTTTATTGAGACTAACTAAACAGCACAGAATAGGAAGAGTCTAAACAAGACTGGACTTCAAGCAAATATGAATTGTTCTGCTGCTCTGCAGCTTCTCCCGAGGTGGTAGTAGGGGGTAGCAGATGCTGACGTCAGAGCCGCTCTGCAGACTTCTCTCGGCAGAATCTCCGAGGTGATGCGGGACCGAGAGAGAGAGAGAGGGAGCGAGTCAACACAGGGTGCAGGTAGAACGAGCAGGAGAACAGGAGAGGTGACTTGTACCCAAAAACAAAAGTTATCCAAGTGAACTAATCTTCGTGTAAACACACACAGTGAGCAATGTTCCAAAACACAATCCCAAGTGAAAAATATCTTCGGTGCAAAAATAGACACTGAGAGCGAAGTCAAAAATACAATCCAATGTGATAATATCTTCGGTGTGAAAAACACACAGTGGGAGATGTTAGTCAAAATATTATCCCAGTGAAACAATCAAAAAGGCAACCGCTGGGTGAGTGACTGTCTGATAAAAAGGTGGTAATCTTCAGTGTTATAAAAACACACGAAAACGGAATTTGATCAAAGACAGTCATTAAAACTCACCCAGGCGTTGTGCGTAAAGAGCGCTGGAACAGCAGCGGAGCGAGCGCGTCGCCACGGGGAAAAGGTGTCCAAGAGGAAGGCTTCTTGGATATCCTGGAGGTAAAGCACAGGGAACAACAGCAGCAGCAGGAACGGCGAATGCAAACAGAAAATATCAAAACGATCCAACAAAACTTGAGTGGGGAAACGGGGTATAAATAATACGGGATTGATTGATTGACAAGCAGTGACAGCTGGGGGATGTGATTGAAAAGCGTGTGGACGGGAGAGAACCAATCAACGACGTCTCTGGGAAGAAGCGTGTGAATGGGGGAATGAAATGATTAACAGAAACAAATGGAAAACAGAGCGAGGTGGTTTAAAGGAACAGAGCGAGTAGGTGAGCAAGGACAGAAACCTCACACGTATAGTTGTAAGGTTCGTAGATTTTTTTTAGTCAATAGTCAATTTTGGTGAATTGTTTCTATACAATTCACTTATGACAAGTCATAACGCCGCGCGAGTCTCGGGACATGCGTACTGCGTTGTGTGTGTGTGTGTGTGTGAGAGAGAGCGAGAGAGAGAGACAGAGAGCTATTTATTATCTAAAAAGCAGGCATGGCCAGCACCCTCATTTCACTGTCTGTATGCGCCCCCAGACATCATATTTGAAGACCCTGATCAGATTTTGCTTGATCCATTGGCTGCAACGATACATTGGCCTGAGCTATTGTTATGCAAATACAGGTAGCCAGGTGGGTACTTGGCGGCTTGGTTGTTTATTCTGAGACAAAGAGCAGCCACCTCTCTCTGGCGTTCAACTACAACGTGGCAGCGCGCGTCACAAATGACACGCAAATTAGATGATTTTGTCACAAGCCAATGGCTCGTCCCTCGCCAAGTACTCACCTGGCTACCACGCCGCGTCTCCGTTTATTATCGTGTAACATTGTTTTGGACGGTAAAAAAGTGCGGGGGGACAATAACTGCCTTCTGAAACCATGCAGGGGACATGTCCCCTGTGTGCCCCCCCATAAGTATGCCCCTGGTCACAAGGAAAGATGAAATTACATACCTGGGCTCCATCCTAGAGGCAAATCTTTCCTGTGACAAAATGGCAACCAATGTAACAAAAAAAGTCAACCAACGAACAAGATTCTTGTACCGGACCTCCTCTCTGGTAAACAAGAATACTGTGAAGACTCTAGCAGGAGCACTCATTCAAGGGTACTACGACTATGCTTGCACCTCATGGTACCAAAGCACCTCAAAGGCACTAAAAACAAGATTAAAAACAAACTACACTACACCACTAAGGTACCCATGTACATGTCGAGGTACTTCCCAAAGGTCAGTCAATACCACAACCACAACACCAGAGGGAGTTCCACAAATCATGTTCAACCCAGATTTGGCTCAAACAAGGGACTAAACACGTTTATGCCACATCAATGTGGAACGCCCTACCCACAGCCGTAAAAAAAAATTTAATCACTACTCACCTTCAAAACCGCTCTCAAAGAGCACCTACGGGAGGCTGCAATTTGAAACTGGCCCCTGTAAACATCCAACCCCCCCCCTCCAATGTACAGTTTCCTCCCCCTCAAATGTATATCTCTTTTAGAAACTCTGTCTCTTAAACAGTACTGTATATTTGTATATCTTGTATGTCATAAATGTCTGGATGTAACAGTACTGTTTATCTGTGATGGATGAGTTCAGTGATGTAGATAGGGGCCTGACCGTGGAGTGCTCTGAAAGTAAAAGTGAGGACTTTGAAGAGAATTCGTGAAGTGTACCGGGAGCCAGTGCAGGGATGCCAGAATGGGAGTGATGTGACATGATTTTTTTTGACCTTGTGAGTAGCCTGGCTGCAGCATTTTGGACCATTTGTAGTTTGTCTGTGGATGATTTAGTGAGACAGGTGAAAAGTGAGTTGCAGTAGTCAAGCCTAGAGGAAATAAAAGCATGCACGGACAGTTCTAATTCAGAGTGAGATATGATGAAAAATCTGCGCCTAGAAGGGGGACGGCTACATTAGCGGTGATAAAGTCCCAGCCAAACCGTTGGCCACTAAACCACATTTCGACAGCCCCGCGTCACGCTGCTGGCGAGGGGCTGTCGCTGCGGCGGTGATATTCCAGTCTCCCGGCGGTGAAACAAAGGCTTGGGTTGGGAAAACTGCCGCTGCACAGTGCTGTTGACCAGCCAAGAAAAACGTATCAGCCTCCTCGGCCAGAGCACGGCAATCGTCTATAGTGGTGTTGGCCAGAGCGGCCCGAACCGGAGAAGGCAGCTGCCGCAGGACAAGTTGCATGAAAAGGAAATCGGGCTTGTGCTCCCCCAATAAATCCAGCATCCTATCATGAGATGCGATGGCTTGCTATCACCGAGCCCTTGCAAAGAAAACAACCGGCTGGCCCGCTCGGTATCGGAGAGTTCGAATGTCTTTAATAGATGAGACTTGATTGTGCAATATTTATCCTGAGTCGGAGGGTTCTTGAGGAGGCTCACCACATAATAATATTTCGTGGTATCCGAGGTAATCTCCCGCAGCTCGAACTGTGCCTCCGTTTGTGCAAACCATGCCGAGGCTGACGACTCCCAGAACTCAGATAATTTCAGCGAAACTGCATTCGTAGACATGTTGCCGCGAAAGCGTCTTCAAAACTAATAGTAGGGTCACCAATGTAGAAATCGTCGGAAAGGAGAAACGCACAATTTCTATCTTGCGACAACACAAAGCTGTGTGTCATTTATTTCATTATAGCACAAGTGACAGCTGTCAGAACTATGCCGTGCAAGCCTCTGACAGCTTGTAGTAACCAAAACATTTTATCAATGAATTCCCACCAGGGCGTCTTCTCTCAGCCCAACCCCAAAACCAACTTACTTAACACTTTGAGTGCCAGCAGGGGGCGCCAGAAATAGCGCTTGAGTGCCAGTGCTGTAGTCAATGGGAGGGCCATCACATTTGTGAACGCATAAACTATATCTTAAATTATGGCATAGCTGTCAACCCTACCGGTTTTTCCGGTATTCTCCTGTTTTTTTAACCCTCTTCACGCGCTGTTCACGGCTCACGGATTGGTACGTATTTTGTACAAGTTTATTATTATTTTTTTTTACAAAATGGCTGCAATTCTCCTCCGTGACGACAGGTGACAGCAGTGTAGATTAGACCGTTATCACAGGAAGTCAGACCGTTGCGACCCGAAGAAGACAGCTACGCGACCGGATAAAGCTCAGAGCTCAGGGGAGAGAGTAGACTGATGCACCGAGGCGGCCGCGGACCGAGGGTGTCAAATCAACTTAGCCAGTGTCTCTTGATTGCCCACTCTGTGGCTTTTGTCTCTGGAACAAAAGGTTTGCAAATCTTCTGTGGATAAAACAATACAAATGCAGGAATGTGTAAATGTATTGGTTGGTGAACACTAACAGCCGTTTGCTCTGCGCCTCCACTGTCCCCTCCTGCCATTCCTCCACGGATAGTATGCCTTCACTGACGCCCAATTTCCTGAATGCGATTTATACATATAAATAAATTGATCCGTTTTAAAAGTTGTCGTGAATTGTCATGGTATGACAAATACAGTTACTGGTAACTCGCAGGCATTGCAGAGATATTGAGGAAAAACACAAAATCGCATTGGCTTTTTTTCTATCTCATTTTTCTCTGTAGAATGAATGAAAACTTTATTTAACAGATTGCAGAATGGGTACAATACAGTACGGCTCAATACAGACATACAGACATACTACACAGACATAATAGACACACACACTGTTCCAAAAATGATATTCCCATTTCCCACTGCTAAATTAATGACCATAGGTATTTTTTATAGCTTTTTCAGGAACATGGCATGTCTTTTTTCATCATGCATATCCTGTTACCTATATTTTTTTGCATTTTGCACAATCAATGCGGGCGTGACCACCTGCATTTCACAGTATGTGACAAATAAACCTCTTGATTCTTCTTGAGTTGTCGTATTAATATGTAGCCTACAGTGATGAAGGTATAAAGACACTGGTAATACATTGATTGATTGCTAACTTTAACAGATGGGTACAATACAGTATTGTGCAATACACAATTGTTAAGGGGATGCAGACCAGAGAAGGACTTCTTCCCCCATTTTCAATTCATCATAACATTTATGTATGAATTGTAAGATTTCAATAAATATGAACATGTTAATGCTACTACTACATAAACTGAATTTATACTGAATTTGTCTTACACTTAATGCAGGGATGTTCACAGCATTTCACTTTCAACCAGGTATCTGATTAATTTAATGTAGCAACTAGTTCACCCAGTCCTTGTTGGACTGATAACTTTAAGTGGTTGCCTAGTGGAGATTTAGGATTCACTGACTGTAGACTGTAAGAAAAAAAGCTGCAAGAAAACTAAATGTCTGGCATCTATGGTTTCCAAATACTGTCAAATTACAGTAAAATCAAATGCATTTACAGATTACAACCTTTATTTAATGGTTAATATTTTGATAAAAGGTAATTTACTGTATTTTTATAGCATTTACACTCTACACAGTAGGAAAACAAAATAATACCGGTTTTGACCAGCAGCGACGAGGCAGCTCCATTGGGAGGGGGCGGGGCCGGGTGGGAGGGGGCGGGCTGAGGGGGCGGGGCCAGGAGAAGGGGCGGGGCTAAAACCTGCACGTTTTTTCAAATCGAAATGTTGACAGCTATGAATTATGGTCATGTGTCTAATACGCCCGTCGCTTATCAATGACTTGTTTCCAGGATTGTTTTTTAATCGGTAATATCCGTTTTATACCATTTTGAAAAAAACGATAGTTTTTTTAAACTTAAAAAAAAAATATATATATCTGCAGGAATCGAGCTTTACTGGAATACACAAAACACGTTGTTATTTTTCTGCCTATTTATGAATAGTTTTCAAATAAACGCTAGATTATCGATAGTATATGTGTACTTATGCACGCTAGAGAAGCGGGCTGAAAAATCGATTCTTTCCTGATCAGCACACACACACTCACAGCCACACACACATATGGGACACGCTGAGATATAGGTGAAAAGAGCTCTGATTATCCCAAGACTGGTAAAATAGATTCCTTACCTTAGATCAGATGTTCTCCAAAAAGATTATTCCAATTCCTGATCGCCATTCCAAATATCTATCGCGTTTATTGATCCAACGCTGGGTACTGGTAACACATATTCCACGCTGTTCTGAGGGTGGGCAATGACTGGGATTGTCTCCGGTTACATGCCTGACAAGTAAAATGTGGATTCTGGACAATTTTTTCCCCATCTATTTCATTCAGTCCAATCCAATGGGTGCAATACCATCCGGAGAGACGATAGGGGGCGGTATTTTCTCAGACAGATCCCCACTGGTAACGTGAGGCTAGATTGATGAAAAATGAATGGAAATCGATAATACTGTAAAAAAAAAGAACGATTAAATAACGAGATTTCTCGTTCTTGGCACTCAACGCATGGCATGAACTAACGAGATTTCTCGTGGCTGGTACTCAAAGTGTTAAAGTGACAGTGCCCCATCAAAACAATACAATGGTGAATTATGTCTATAAAACCCACTACAATGGTACAATTGAAACGCCCCAGGAAGAGCACCCAGCGAGCCTGATGTGAGGTCAACCGTCTGGCCGATCTGATGTACGTCAGGTTCTTGTGATCCGACCAGACGGTGACGGGGTGTTTGGCAGTCTCCAGCCAGTGCCGCCACTCCTGGAACGCCTCCACGACAGCCAGCAGCTCACGGTTCCCAATGTCGTAATTGGCCTCGGCGGGGGTGTAACGACGGGAGTAGAATGCGCAGCATCTTCTGGTCAGTGGATGCCTGAGAGAGTACACCCCCGATTCCCGTGTCAGAGGAATCAACCTCCATGATGAAGAGTCTCGAAGGATCAGGGTTGACTAGGACCAGTGCCAATGTGAACCGAGCTTTAAGGTCCGTGAAGACGGCACTGGCTGCAGGGGTCCAGACGAAGGTACGCAGGAAGGAGGTGAGTGCCGTGAGAGGAGCGGCCACCCGATGTTACGATGAGGCATGGCGATGGTGGAGGTGTGTAGAACCCAAGCGCAGACAAGCAGAGGAGGCGGAAACGGTGGCTGCTTTGTCACAATAACAGAGTTTCTTTATTGTGAAACAAGCTCCGCAAACGTCAATAAACGAAAACAAACACTTTGAAACAGTGAAAATGAAATGGGAAACAACAGTCTCCAAAACACAAGAAGGTAGTCTTAATCTGAACTGAGAGAATGTTTGCAGGGCAAACAACGACACGGAAATACACTTTTAGAAATTACACAAATTCAATAAAGGCAAGCACGATCCCGACCGCGGAATCACAATTATCCTCTCCGTGTGAGAGATAACAAATACTTCAGAGAATTACTCACGACTGTGGACAGTGAAACAGTGACAGGGGTAACAGGAGTAATGACCCAGCAAGGAAGGCAGGGCAGACAACACTTATATACAGAGACTAATTGACACATGAGGGTGATTGGGAACAAGACACAGCTGAGTGGAAAAGACTGAGCATGATGATGAATAAAGCTTAAGAAATAGAGGTAATGTCAAGATACTTGCCAGGCCGTCAATAAACGAAGATCTGACGCTGGTGCATGGAGATCCTGGTCTTCTTGTAGGTGGTGTGGTGATTAGACAGCAGGTGTGGAGTCTCCATCCATCAGCGTGATGATTATCAGCTGCCGAAGTGCAGGGAGTGAATGGGACAGACACAGGGTTAGAGACAGACACAGGGGTGTGTGAGGGAGACAGAGGAGTGTGCAGGTGAAACCGTAACAAAATATTTCCTTCTATCGATCCCCTATAGTTAAGTCTCTTCCCTGGGGGACAGGGGGGCCATAGCACTTTCTTGCCTCAGCGCGCTCAACACTTGACTGTCTCTGGACAGAAAATGGTGAAGCTCCTCATCATTTACCTATAATTTGGCACAGGTTTTCTAGCATTTCTATGGAAACATAATAAAAAAAAGAAATAAACCAAGCTCCTATTGTTTTTGCTCTGCCAAATGCAAACGTGCAACATTAGTCACTGTTGGCTGGTAGCTTTATATAACTGTGTTCTCTGCATGTTCATGTGAGATTCTATCACTGTCGCCTCTTCTCATTTCCGTCAAATGGTGCTGTTTGTGAAGTGGGAGTCTTGGCCAGCAAGGCCATGTCATAAGCAACACATCATCACTGTCTCTAGATCTATAATAGCACTCTTTGAGATAGACAGACAGAGAGGAAGATAGATAGATAGATGGATAGATAGATAGATCATAGATAGATAGATAGATAGATAGATAGATAGATAGATAGATAGATAGATAGATAGATAGATAGATAGATAGATAGATAGATAGATAGATAGATAGATAGATGGGTGGGTGGGTGGGTGGGTGGGTGGGTGGATGGATGGATGGATGGATGGATGGATGGATGGATGGATAGATAGATAGATAGATAGATAGATAGATAGATAGATAGATAGATAGATAGATAGATAGATAGATAGATAGATAGATAGATAGATAGATAGAGATAGATAGATAGATAGATAGATAGATAGATAGATAGATAGATAGATAGATAGATAGATAGATAGATAGATAGATAGATAGATAGTTAGTTAGATAGGCCTGGTTGATATTAGTGATATTAATTTGTATGCCACAATAGAGGTTTGCCGGGATATCTACAAGTTCATGTCTGAAATGTATCAGCTTATTATTTTGATGATTTAACTTTTTGAATTAGAGATATAGCCTACAAATTACAAAATGGCAACACAACAATAGGTAACTAAACATATACTAGGTATGTATATGTAGCCCTATATCTAGACATCCTTCTGTCCTTCTCTTGGCAGTATAGCCTACAGGCTCAAAATGGCTTTATCACATTATGAGAAGTTATCAAGAGTGTTTAGTAGGATGGTTAAATTGGCTTATCTGGGAGTCATGATTGTGCGATGGCTCGACTCAAAAGGCATAGCATCTTTCTGTTCACGCTCACCAACAGATGGCGCATTTCCGGAAATTCTGATAATAAAACAAAAGAGCTTAACAGAGTTGCTAGTCTACCGTTGTTAAACAGACTACTTACAAATATGTAGTACTAATGTGAATATCAACCCATGCATGCCACCGTGCTGAGTCAGCAGCATATCTTGTGGTCCAGGCATGCACGCGTCCCTACCAGCTACCAGTGAGAGCAACGCCCCTATACTCGCCTCTCCTCTCAGCAGCAGCACCACCCCTCATCCCAACCTTGCCCGCTTCTCTCCCAGGAGGATGATGATAGGGAGTGACGCAGGACAGGCAGGGAGAAAACTGCACCGAACAGGGGAGAATCGTAAGGGGTGATGCAAGAACGTTAGGTTGCCTATAATTCCGTAACGGTACGATTCCCGGGTGTCAGCCCGACGCATATGGCCCTGCCTGGCCGGAGGACAAGTTAGCTGGAGTCACAGGAAGGCAACACCTCTTCCCCAATGCTGCTCTATTCGGATCTGAGAGTCTGAGGTTGAATGAGGTATAGTGAATGAAAATCAATCTTCATCTAATCTTATTTTATACCTGGAGAGAGATTGCTAAAAATACATGATTTCAATTTTTTTTCTCTCCGGCTAAACAGTCACGACATCATCTCCAGCTAAAAAATCTAAAAAATCTTCTGCTAATTTACACCACAGAACCAGTTTCTGCTTATGCGACATTGCGTTGTTCTTCAAATGGGAAAGTCGTTATTTTGATCGAACAGTAAGTTGGAATTTGCATCCAGGGGGAGGATTCATCGCACATCTTTTCGTCGTTATCTTAATTGTTAATCATGAATTACCTGCGTCGACGACTATCGGACAGCAATTTCATGTCCAACCTGCCCAATGGGTACATGGCTGATCAACAACGCCCCGACCCGCCGCAGCAAAGCCCCGCAGTGTCGCCCGGGCCATCGGAGAGACGCCAGTCTATCAGCCAGCAGCTTCCCGGAGGTGGAGGAGCTAGTTTTTTCTCATCCATATCCAATGCTGTCAAACAAACCACAGCCGCTGCCGCTGCGACATTAACCGAGGCAGCAGATAGAGCAGGAGTTTCTTCTAGTGCGAAGATACTCCTGGTTATTGATGACCAGCAGACTGACTGGTAAGACCTATATTACCAGTGACCAGTGTGATGTCCCTGTCTAGACAGAGAATGTGTGTCAGGATGCCTTACTATCTAGATTAGAAGGTCGTCTAGGGTTATGGGATGTCAATGTTTTTTAGACCGTACATGGTTTAGACATCATGAGCTATGATTGTGCAGAAATTAATTGGCAAAAGCTAATTAGTCCAGGTCTATGGCACTAAACAGATTGGTCAAATAAAGTACGGCCTTTTTACGAAAATAATTTCACTGCTTGCAGGTTATATCGTTGTCATAACTCCTTCATTTATTGAGTAGCCTATCTCTCATAATGCCATCAAGAAAGGCCAAAAGTAGAGAATGCAGAGGACATTTCATTTTTTTCATGAAATCATGGCATCAAGTGAAATTAACTAAATAAAATGCATAGGTAATTTCAAATCATAGTGGCTAAAGCAGGAGGCTGCAGTCTTTTTACATCATATTCATTCGCCTATTGTGCTTGGTCTGCTGCAATATGCTTATGATGTTGTTGCATGATGCCATCAAGAGGGGCTGAAAACCTGATGCACATCAGTGTCCAGAGAAAACAACGTATCTCCAAAAGGTCACACAGCCATGAAACATTTTCCATATGGGCAATGATATCAGCTCTCATCTACACAAAAAACAACTGTAAATTGGGTTCTGTAGAACAGACAGACATACCTTTTCACCTGTTTATCTCTCCTTCAGGGTTAAAGTCTTCAAAGGAAGAAAGGTCCATGGTGAATTTGACATCAGAGTAGAACAGGTGGGTTTGCACATACATGTATATTTTCTTTTGGCTTTTTTTCCACAAGCAATGGCAATTCAACTCAAATAATTTAACCTGATCTGCCACAAAGGACGCTGATTGGTCCGAACCGCTGTTGTTCAGACACAAGCATGTATCTCGAAGCCTGACCAGATGGATTCTCATGTGATCTTGCAGCCATGCTGCCGTGCAAGGTTAAAAAGAATTGGAACATGAATATACATTGGCATTGAGCCACTTTGAGCAACTGCCATCTGCCAAAGGATTTCAGTGTGCAGTGGCATAGATTCTATAAGCATTTTTTTTATACAAGTGGATGTGATATAGTATTGTAGTGTTCTGTCATACCGTCATGTCAGGAAGAATGAGGAGAGTTTATGTTTCTTCGTGGTTGTTTAATTCAAATCAAATCAAAAAATGTTGTAAGGCCCGACAACACACGTTAATGTCCCCATGGGCCGGACACGTCTTCTTTAAACAAGTCAAGAAGAAACATAACAATAAGTCAAGAACAAAACAAGAACACCATAAGGTCCAACAAATTTAAAATAAAAGCAAAATAAATGAATGAATGCAAACACTCCCAGACATACCCCACGCGAAGGTAAGGAAAAACTCACTAAAACCTAACAATAGGAAAAAAATTCACCACAGACAGTGTGGAGGCGAGAAACCTTAGAAGGGCCATTCAAGGGGGGATCTCCCTTCTTAGATGTCGGTGATAGTAGTGTTGCAGACTGACAAGTTGGTAAGCATGCACTCATGTGTGTAGTGAAACACAGATGAGTGCATGCAATAGCAACTGAACAATTCCAAACTCAATCGTTTACATACAGGTCAATACCTCGCTCGTGATGTACACACAGCTACCTCCTTTCACGTATGTCCCACGACCACAACCTAACTTCCGGTGCCCCTCCTAAATCTCCCGGGGGGAAACAACACCCCCAATTAACAGAGCGACACACAAAACCCCAGAACATACAGTATGGTCCGTTTGCATAATTTTCATGTTCAACAAACCAAACAGTGGCCAATATTCACCTGTGGCTGGGATACTGTCATTGGCTTCACCATAGGATGAAGGTGATCATTCATATTTACCTTACCTTCAAAAGTCTTGAAGATGCATCCAGTACCACTTGCTTCCAAAATAATTTTGGTGCTGTATTGTCCAAGGCAGTACTATCTTATCTTTGTGTTAGTCTATGTTGCTAGTTATATTGCTACAAGATTATTTATGATGAACAGTGTTTCAGTTGCTTCAGTCCATCAGTAAGTCTGTAAGTGAGTTAGTAGTCCCATGCATGTGATATCTCAAAAAAGAACATCTGGATTGCCCATTCAAATTTGCTGTGCACATTCATGACACCAAGAGGAGCACCTCTAGCACCACCACCAGGCCAAAATATTTTAACGAGTGCATCTCCCGACCAGTTTGTCGTACAGTCACATCTTTCCTCTACTGTAACCATCAGGCCAAACTAAGAACAAGGTATCTAGAAAAATAATGTCCGAAGTGCCATACCATTTGCTGTGCACATTCATGGCCCCAACAGGAAGAAATCTATTAATTTTTATGATCCCATGAACTTTCCTTTATTAGGCCTACCCCATCAAGTCACATCTTCCATTTCCAAATGAGCGTATCTCCTGTGACCCTATGACCTTTCCTCCTGCGTTACCATATGAATTTTTTTGGGGTGATTTTTTTAATGGATTTATAGCCTGGGTCTTTTAAGCCTGGCAATAGGACTTGATAAGTCACATTTTTGGTGCAAGCCGCCATTTTTGGTGGATCAGTCCCATTGAATGTGTGTGTTGACAGGAAGATTTTTGGGTTAAAAGATGATTTGGAAGTCTTGTGTCTTGTGTGAATAACTGCTCCCGAAAATCTGACGACCACCATGGGAGAAACCTTGACTCGTATTTTTCTCCATCTCTTCCTCTGCTTTTTTCAGAGTTGACCAATTTCTAAATGTAAATTAAAGTGGCGGAGGTCTGCACTCTACCGAGTGTTGGGTTGCCAACTTTCTCATTACAGCTGAAGGGAGGGTTCTCATCACAGCTGAACAGCAAAGTTTACATTAGGAAAAGTTCCATGACCATGAATACTACCAAACCCATTAAACTCCACTATATCACATGGGTGTCAATATGAATTCGTTTTTCCTAATGGCAGATATTCCTAAAGCTGCCATGAGTGCACAGAGCGCTCTTCCGTGGTTAGAGGCAGCCTGCTGTAATGTGGATGCCTCCTTACCCTCTTGCCTTTGCAACACTAACGCAATAACCTTTACCTTGATTACAGCATGCTGCCTGTGATCACAAAAGAAGAGCACCATGTGTGTGTTGCATCTTGGAGTCCTTGAAAAATCTAAATGACACCACAGCAGCTGTATGCCTGTCCACCATTGCTGAGAAGATTAGGTTCTGGCTTGACAGCAGAGAATTATTAGGCAATTGACCTGACTGATTTTGACACCAAAATGGCCTCATATTATGTCTCTGAGGGAGACAAATGTAGGTAATCTATTTAGCATATAGCCTACTGAATGAAATCATAGGAATTGTTCCAAAATACTATAAAAAATGGCACAATTGAAAAAGATATATCAATCGATTGTTGTAGCCAAACAATTGCTTAATTTCAAGATGTTCTCACATTTCTTCCAAGTTCAGCTGGACTTTCTTTCCACTTGTTTTTCCACAAGATTTGAAATAAGCTTAAAATACTAAACAAGATTTATCTTTTTGAAGTGTATGGTCAGTGGTTGGTTTTGATTGACTTGGTTTTTGTCCTCTTTTAGGCAGAATTCTCTGAAATCAACCTGGTGGCTCAATCGGTAGGCATTCACAATGTGGTTATTGATGCCATCAGGAACGGCCATAAAGTTACCAAGTAAGTACTCAGTTTTTGTACTTACTTATCTAATTTTGTGAGAACTTAAGAGTTATAGCTATTAGTTTTGTTTAATATGTTAATTAGTACAAATAGCTCAAACAAATGCAGCACAAGGAAAAACATTGACAAAATTAACCCTTAGTGGACACAACATTTGAGGATATAATCACAAAAAACTTAGATTTATTTAGTTTAATATGTGCTAATTGATATAAATTTAGACAACATAACCATGTACCACAATATCACAATGTCATAATTACATCATTATGGGATCACATTGGGCATCTGGGTAGTGAGTAAAAGCAGTAAAAGTAAAGGTAATAGAGGTAAAAGTACTCTCCTACCACTGCAGTGACCCGGGTTTAATTCAGCGTTTGTGGGTGGGAAGCTGGTGGGGTATTAGTTCTGATCATTGCATTAGTGACTCCTACTGGTCGCTCCTCAGCAATACACCTGCCAAGAGTGAAGTCGATCGGATGGAGATAGCGTGAATCTCCACACCTGTTACGCTATCCCTGTGAAACTCCTCGCTGTCAGATGAAAAGAAGCGGCTGGCTGGCCACTCCACATGTATTGGAGGAGGCAAGTGGTAGTCTACACCCTCCCCATACCAGAGGGTAGCGCAACGCCTGGGCTGTGACACACGCGAGGAATTGGCATAATGACTAAATTGTGGAGAAAATGGGAGAAAAAGACAAAAACATTTATTTTAATATAAATTATGGGATCACATTGGAAGACACTAAACAATACCGGTATATTATGGCCCAGCTCTACTGCTGAGATGCTATTTGGTGTTTTTGTGGAATCCTATGGTAACTGACTATAGCTTTGCCTTTTCCTTTATACCCAGAATTCAAGGACTTCAAACGTACTAAATGCAGTTTAATATTTTGTCTCCAGGTCCTTTAAGCCAGACTTTGTGCTGATCAGACAGCATGCTTTTAGCATGGATAAGAATGGAGACCACCGGCATATAGTGATAGGACTGCAGTATGCCGGACTGCCAAGTGTAAACTCTGTACACTCTGTTTACAACTTCTGTGACAAACCATGGGTGGTAAGTGTGAACGAGTTCATATTTGTGCTGCATTATCAAATAAAACCCTTTATTTGAATATATTATTTTATTGGTGGCATATTGGATTTAGTCATACAGACACACATGAATTAATGAACGTATTGAACATGCTCCATCCTGAAGATGTGTGTTACTTTCAGTTTGCTCAGATGTCCAGACTGTTGAAGCAATTGGGTCCAGAGGAGTTCCCACTGATCGAGCAGGTTTATTATCCAAACCACAAGGAAATGGTGAGTGTACTGCCATCTGTTCTTTCTCCTCCCCCTCCTTCCCGATGGGGTCGTGTCCTTAGACAAAAAAAAAATACATTTTGTTAGCAATTAGTGCAGTGCCCGTTCAGAGTGCATGCCTGTTCGGAATGGGGCCAATTGCTTAGCTCCCAGTATTGCTACTTGCAGCATTATCGGGGGGTGTGCCAATTCGGAGTGTGTAGCCAATCTGTTCGCAATGGGCCTGTTTGCTGTTGCGTGGCCCCCGTAAGTGCTGTTTGCGTTAGGGAGAACCGTGGTATTACAGCTTGCAGCGTTATTGAGAACCACCCATCTGATCAACTTCACATTCGACGCTGCACTCCCTTGGGTCCTCAGGAATACACACACAGAGCAGGAAGACTGGTTCTCAATATATGTGTAAAGTTTGTTGTTATAGCACCACCATCAGGCCAAAATGCACCATATTCGAAATTGCGCTCCCCTGGGCCCTCAGCAAAGACAGCAATACACCCGTGGAGTGTAAAGTCGATCGGATGAACAGTTCTTAAGACAAGTCAGTGGGGGTGTGAAGAATCATTTTCAGAGACTCGCTTCCTGCCCCGATTAACTTCTACTATAGTATTGCAAACAAATGGTCAGGAGGCCATTCCACTTCCACGTCAATATTCCATCTCAGATAGCAGCTGTGACTCGCCTCTTTCTCAGATCACTGTCTCGCTTATAGCTCCCCGTAGTATAGAGGGAGAGAGTGTTTGATTATTCATCTGCCATTATCCTTCAGTACAGCAGGTACACTGAAGACTGTGCCGCATAGCCTCCCCCTCCTCCCCTGCAGTCACATGCTTGCACTATTGGGTTTGCTTCAGCCATCGACATGAATCTCACTCCTTTTTAGACATGTTTGCAGCTCTGAAAACCTATAATATATTGTTTGTGCATTAAAAAGCGTGCAGAGAGTGTTTTATGTTTTGGTGTATTTGTTACAGATTTCTAGCCCTGTCTTCCCAGTTGTGGTGAAGATTGGCCATGCTCATTCAGGAATGGGAAAGGTAGGTAGGACTGGAGAGTTTTTTATTGTCCTATTGAACATTGTCTGGCATGCTATTGTGACTAGTACAGGCCATCATCGCTTTTGTATTGAGAGACTTTACACTGTTTTGCATCCTCTCACCAGGCCAATACAATCATGTGTCTTCATATGATCTACTGAGGCAGTGGTTGCTAATCGTACATAGAAAGTTACAGTCAAGACCATGCCAGGCCATGTTTAAACAGGGCCTAGGTTAAAAGAAAAACAGTTACCTTTAAGTCACTCTCATGTAGAATGGGATCAAGTATTTCTGTATTGGTGTTGATGCTTTACAGGCCAGTAGATGTGTTCTCATTGATTCCTGTGCTCCCCCAAGGTTAAAGTGGACAATCAATATGATTTTCAAGACATCGCCAGTGTTGTCGCTCTGACAAAGACTTATGCCACATCTGAGCCCTTCATTGATGCGAAATATGATGTTCTCATCCAGAAAATTGGGAACAATTACAAGGCCTACATGTGAGTGATGTCAGTGTGCATAATTCTCCTCAGTCACATTTTATTGATTCAATAGATCACCATAAAAAGCGGGCCAATGATCCATTCCGTCCTCATTTAGTTGGTGAAGGAAATTACCATAAAGAGAGCTTAATCTTATTACCATAACATTATCTTTATTGTCTTTAACAGGAGGACATCTGTCTCTGGCAACTGGAAAACCAACACGGGATCATCCATGCTGGAGCAGGTGGCCATGTCGGACAAGTAAGAGTTCACCAATGTGGCATTTAGACTGGGCATTATATAGTGCCTCACCTAACTATCAATGCTTTTCATACCATGATATGGCAGGTATCGACTGTGGGTGGACTCCTGCTCTGAGGTCTTTGGCGGGTTGGATATATGTGCTGTGGAGGCTCTGCATGGTAAAGATGGCAAGGACTACATCATAGAGGTATTATAAGAGGATGGATATAATACAATACAGACATAATATCAAAGGGATACTGATTCATCAGGACGTGAAGAGCAAACATAGCCAACCTGTGTCTAATTGCTTTCCAAGGTGGATGACTGCTCAATGCCACTGATGGGGGACCAGCCGGATGAGGACCGGGGCCAGATTGCAGACCTGGTGGTTTCTAAGATGAACCAGACTGTCCCACGAACTTCAAGCCCTTCCCCAGTCCGTGCTTCAACGGGACAACCGGCACAGGTGCTTCCTTGTGTTTGCTCCAACAATTACTCTGTCATTTCCTCCATGTCTTTGTATATAACAGGGGGACATAAGAATTAAGATGGCAATGATGTGGTAGGCAATAACCATCCACCAGTAACCGAAAGGTCGCTGGTACGATCCCCAGCTGTGAGCTGGTAATTGAAGGATGGCTGGTATTACATCTACATCTCTGCCCTTGAGCAAACCACTTTTAGCATCCTGCCACACTTTATGCACACTGTCTAATGAGAAAGCCTCTGACACTTTTATGTCATTGATCATCATGTATAGAAGACTTGCCCTCCCCAATCCTTTCATGGTACCAAACTCTACCTCTCTAGATGTCTTTATACTTACAGCACAAAGGGTCAGTTTCATGGACCTAAATTGGATTGGATAGTCTTTATTATCCCCAAGGGGCTATTTGGTTTGCAACAGTAATAGTACACAGCACAACCATTACACATAAATACATTAAAACATACAATAGATAATCATAAAACTGCAATCAGGTGTAAAACAAGAACATATAGTATATATTTGTTAAAGTGTTAAAAGCAGTGTAAAGTAAATGTGGCCCTCCTATGGGAAGTGTACCTCCATCCTGAAGGCAAGAATCAAAACTCTTCATAGAGAGGGTGCTGAGCGTCCGCTAGAATGGCCTCTGCCTTCTGAGTGGCTCTCACTTGATAAACATGACTAAGATCATTCAAGTTAATGCAGATGGTCTTCCAGCACACTTTAACGATACTTCCCAGCCAATTTTTATTAGCCACGCTGAAGTTGCCAAACCAAGAAATCATTGCAAAAGTGAAAATAGATTCAATAAAAGAAGAATAGAACATTTTCATCAGTGACCTATTGTGACCTATTGACATGGACAAAAAAAATCATCTCATTTTTACAGATGTGATCAGTGTTGTCATCAAAAGTAATTTTGTCATCTAAAATGGTGCCCAGGTACTTATACTGACTTACAGTCTCCACAGCTATACCATCAATAAGAGTGGGTGCCGTGAGAAGAGGGTTTTGGCAAAAGTCAATATTATTATATATATATTGAGCAGATTCTTGCACCAAAAGAAGTAGGCTATTTCAAATGGATTCGCCATTGAACATGATTTTCAAGATATCATTTTGGTTTGTCTATCTGTAAAAAGCCTGTTTTATGTTCTCCTTTTTAAAACATTTACTCTCTGCCATTTGAATGCTGTTGTAGAGCGTTGTGTCCCCCCAGCCCATCTCTCAGCCCGGAGTGCCAGAAGCTCAACAACGTCCTCCAACTCAGGGTAAAAGGATGAACAAGTAACATGATGTTTAATGTTTGTTTGTCTGTATAATATTTAATTCTAGACAAGGACTGTGGGTGATCTGGTCAGTGTTGAAGTGAGGTCTGCTCCGTGTCCTCCAGGTGCCCCCCAGCCGGTACCCCCAGGTACTGCAGCCCCTAGCCAGGGTCCTTCCCCTCAGCAACGCCCTCCGCCACAAGGCCAATCTCCTGCACAGGCCCAGGAGCCTGCTGCCAACCCCAGCACTAATGAGCCTAATGCCCAAGGGCAACAGCCTAAATCTAACCAAGGGCCCGGAGCCCAGCAGCGGCCACCAGGTCAGGGCCCTGCCCAGGGCCAGAGACCACCCTCTGCTCAGGGGCCTCCTCAGCAAGTCCAGAGGCAACAGTCAGGCTCACAGCCGCAGAAACCTGGGGGCCCAGGCCAGAAACCTACAGGGGGTCAGCCCCAGCAGAGACCCCAACAACAAAGGCCCGGCCCACCCCCCAGACAACAGTCTCAGGGCTCCCAACAGCAGAGGGCTCCTGGCCAGCAAGGCCGTCCCGGAGCACCCACCACCCAGCAGCCTCGCCCTGCTACCCAAGGCCAGGGAGGCCCAGGAGGCAAACCCCCACTGCAGCAGAAGCCTCCACCCCCACAGAGGCCCAGCCAGGACCAGCCAGCTACTGGCGGCTCTCCACAACTTAAGTAAGTAACAGTTAAGGCTCAGTGACATGGAATCGATAGCCTCTCATTTTAGCCAATGATGAATTTGCAGCCGACCAGAACTGAAGATTGTATCAGTCTCTGCATGCAGGATATGCATGCAGCAGCCCTGTCATGCTCTTGGATGAGATATGATCCCCACTTGAATGTGCATGATTTATACAGAGCCATACTGGCTGCATCAGTTTCACAAAACATGCATTTCGGAATGACGTGAGACAGTTGACTATAAAACATACCAGAGGAAGTTTATTTGCAATTGTCGATTAGAAACCTGTTAATCTGTAGAACTATTTCTTATGTCTTCTGTGACATAAATAGCCAACTTGTATTTCCATGGCAATTCCTTTGTAGCAGACAAACTGACAAAGGCGCTGAAATTGCAACAAAATTACAATTTGTAGAGCTAATTAAATATACAGTATTCATACCATTTTTATTATTAACATTTTCATGGTCAAAAGTTATTTAAATTTTAGAGATTGGTGAAGCAAGTAAAGGTGATATAACACAATTATTATATGCACAATTTAAACCTTTTTTCACATTCAAAGGGGCAAGTTTAAAAGTGCCTTTGTTGATGAGCAAAGGAAAATATGAATTTTGATTCTTGACATGGCACAGTGAATCCTCAAAAGTATATTTGGAGGCTATGTTGAAAATGTGTAAATAATCTCTCTCTTCATTCATTTACAGTCACATAATAAAAAATGTGAGAACATATTTGGTAATATAGCTTTCATAGCCTTTTGCATTGATGGCCAGGAATTTGAAATCACCATGACTATGAAACCATGTTTTTAAATGGCAAATAACTCGCATGGCAAAATTGGATTATTGATGTAGGTGATTTTAGTCTCTGGTGATTAATGCAAAACTATAAAGATGTGTAATCACTGCCACTGTAGTGTCACTACGTATGTGGGATAGAGAGC
Organism: Notolepis coatsorum; assembly: GCF_963971535.1. Classification (NCBI taxonomy): domain Eukaryota; kingdom Metazoa; phylum Chordata; class Actinopteri; order Aulopiformes; family Paralepididae; genus Notolepis; species Notolepis coatsorum. The sequence goes on along the minus strand of NC_140165.1, from coordinate 151,547,851 downwards.
ACTGTGCATATAGTCCTGTAGGTTGAAGGAAAGAATTTTAAATCCAATCAGAAGCGATAATACAGATAGAGAGTGGGTATAATTCCCAGAGAAGCACAGCCCCCCCCCCCCCCCAAAATAATCTTTAGGCTTACACAAAAAAGAGGAAAGGGCAGCACATCCTATGAATAAAAGCTAAATACATTGTAATTACATAACACATTTTGTTGGTATTAACATGTGCTATAACGTGTTATGTACGTACAAAGCAGTATTTCTGATGTTCAATGCTCTCTCTGAGGAAGGCTTGTCAGCCAAAACATGTTCATGTTTAATTCACTATAGGGGCCCTCTACATTAAGTAAGGGCAGTGGAAGTACTATGTCATGTCTGCCTTTAACATCTCTAACCAGCAGCCGGTATAAGTTTGTGTGAAAAGAGTGGAACATAAGCTTGGACAGCGCTGCAGAGGGGCCGGGACGCGTCTATTCGAATCCCAACCGGTTCATGCTTCCGCGTTCGCGTTTTGCTAATCTGATTGGCCACTGCCGTTTCTGGTGCGATCTGATTGGCCACGGACGTTTCTGGTCATGTGACATGTGCGCCCAATCGCGTGACGCGCCCATTTCCGCCTCGACCAGCAGCAAACTACCTAACGTCTAGTTTATCACTGGTTAAGCTTAGGCGACTCTTTCGAAGTTGGTTAAGGTTAGAGTTTGGAATCAGGGCTGGCGTTCTATCGCCCTGCTCTAAGACAAACTCTAACCTTAACCAACTTCGAAAGAGTGCCTAAGCTTAACCGGCGAAAGAACTTGCCGTCACACGATTGGTGCGACCAGAAACATCAGTGGCCAATCAAAGTGCAAAACGCGAACGCGGAAGCATGAACCGGTTGGGATTCGAATAGACGCGGCCGGCACCCCTATAAAGGCCCACAGAAATGGCACCACCCTAGCCACCAGAGGGCACCACAGAGCAGGCAGAAGACCCTATTTTAAACAAGAGTCTGAGTTATATGTGCTACGTTTTTCAGCCCAATAATACTTCAAAAGCAGTAAGAGCGATGATTAAGGTCAATGTTATCTTTATTACCCCACAAGGCTTACGCAGATACGGTAATAACAGAATTTACACAGCAAACCAAAGCATAAAATCAGTCACATATACGATACAATAAAGTACAGTCCTGAATTCAGCACAGAGATTAAAATATTAATGAACGAACAAACTAAAGCAGATGTTCAAACCAAAAATAAAGGGGAACACCACACAATTTGTATACGTTACTCACACAGTCCAAAAATATTAGCGAACATGAACAGCTAAATCTCAAAACTAGAGTTCTAAAACTCAAACTTGTCATGCCATCAGATATAACGGTATTGGAGTCGCCCAATAGACCAGTGAATTGATAAAGGTGGTCAAGGTGACACTGAGAACACCCAGGATAATGCCTTGTATACATACATGGATACTTATCTGAGTGGTCAAGTTGTTCTACGGTTGAGGCTTTTTTGTGTAAATTACTTATATCCATAGCTGCAAACTTATGGAGAGTGAAAAAGGTGACATACACAAAACCTGACACAAAACCACTCAGAAATATTCAAAAATCTAATTTGGGATCGAAAAAGTGACAGGTATCAGGTAGCTTATGTTCTATATGTTCTATATTCTATTGCACTGTGCTCTCTTGAACATGGCCGTATGAACGTATAAACGCTTCTCATCGATCCATGATGAGAAAATGCATGTCTTTGCATGAATGGTCATTTATATTCAAATGTTACCTTTAAACGATAAGGTGATAATGAATGACCATTCACACTCTATAGACCTTTTTCTAACTTGACAACAACATTCCAAATAGGCCCATTTGTATTTCCTGATGCAATGTTTATTAATACAGTTGCTGGAAATAGGAATACAGGAAATAAACAGGCGCCAAAGTAGGGCTGGGAGGTATACCGAATATGAAGGTATACCGAATATCATGGTATAGCTTTTTACCGTCGTCAACGATATACAGTACACATATTGTAAAAACAAACATATATATATATATATATATATATATATATATATATAAACTGTATATTATTTTTAAGTTTTAAGATTCCTTGAATGAATGAATGAATTTATTCACACACACACACACACACACACACACACACACACACACACACACACACACACACACACACACACACACACACACACACACACACACACACACACACACACACACACACACACACACACTATATATTACATATCTTCATGTGAAAACATCATTGTCGAGATTGTGTGCGTGTGCCAGGCCCAGGTCTCCCAAGAAGCTATTTAAAGCTTTTGGAGGGAGCCTGATCACAAATATAAACAAAATATAAACAAACAAAAACATACAACGTGGGTAGGCTTACACACCTACCTACTAACAAACATACAACATAGATACATAAATACAGACAATTAATATACCTAAGTATGGATTCTATTTAGAGATATGATTTAAGCAGTTCCTCTTTCAGTGATCTTTTGAAGGTTGTGATGGATATAGGCACTGATGTCGAAAACATTCCTTACTGCAAGTTCAAATGAGTCACGGAATTATCTGTCATTCCTTGCAGCAGTATTTAAAAAGTTAAAGAAAATAATTTTTTAATGAAATAGGACCATGACAATTGTATTACGAGATAAAGACATGAAAAAAAGATGTCATATCACGATGTAATTTGCACTGGAAAACTATACCATCACATACCGTCAAAACGAAGGAAAACATCTTGATATGATATTTTGGTCATAATCGCCCAGCCCTAGGCCAAAGCTGTTCCCCTAGCAACAAATAGCAACAGAATACTTCTGAAAAGGTCTATAGGAGCTCATGTCGTCTATGAACAAGTTTTCTATCTCTATCTCTCTCTCCCTCTCTCTCTCTCTCTCTCTCTCTCTCTCTCTCTCTCTCTCTCTCTCTCTCTCTCTCTCTCTCTCTCTCTCCTCTCTCTCTATCTCTCTCTCTCTCTCTCTCTCTCTCTCTCTCTCTCTCTCTCTCTCTCTCTCTCTCTCTCTCTCTCTCTCTACTACATGCTTCAGCCTTGCCATCCCATGGGTTTGCTGCATGACTTTAATAGCCTCTTCCTTTCCCCCTATTGCTGTTTGTCTCTCTTTATAGCAAGTCCCAGTCTCTTACCAATGCCTTCAACATTCCAGAAACCCCAGCGCCGCGGCCCAGCCTTAGCCAGGACGAGGTGAAGGCTGAGACTATACGCAATCTACGCAAATCTTTTGCCAGTCTCTTCTCAGACTGAGATGGTGTCAGCCCCTTTCCCAATGAATGAAACAAAGACAGGCAGGCAGACAGACAGACATACAGACTGAGGGACGGACTCCTCCTTCCCACAGCACACAAAAAGGACCAAGGGAATGTCCCCATCCTAATCATGTACATTGACCCTGAAAACAAAAAATGCACTCACTAAACATCCACTGCCTAAGTAATTTACGACAAAAGAGGAGAAAATAGATAAATATAGGCACTGATGTCGAAAACATTCCTTACTGCAAGTTCAAATGAGTCACGTAATTATCTAGTCTTATTGTGTGAGTGCATACGCTCACTTGCTCCCATTCACGCACGCACACGTGCACATGCATGTACCCCCCCACACACGCACACACATAGCAAACGCACACACACACACAGCAAAGATACACACACACACACACGCGCGCACGCACACGCACACAGACACACACCGCGCGCGCGCACACGCACACAGATCAAACACAAATGTTGGTGCCGTAAAAGATTTTTTGGGTTTTCAAGTTTTCAAGTTTTAGATTTTGGTCCTCAAATCATGTCATGTCTAAACGGTGAAGTCCACTCAGCACAGGGCGCGGTCATACATACAGAATGTTCCATGTTAAGACAACGCTATGTCTGTCTGAGCTGTCGACCGCTCCCGGTGATGTTTTTAGCTGCATGTCAACATAGGAGAGAGAGACAAAAATGGTTGCGATTCAATTTCAGCCATGCGATCTCGGCGCTTGTAACCGTACCGTCACGTGTAGGTGAAGTAGCTTGTATATAGTAGTAGCCGTGTAGGTGTTGTTGTGAGAATGCCGCTGCTTCCCCACGTTCCCCCACTTTATGTTGCACAGGGCCTAACAAAAATAATAGTTGGTTTCAGGTTGGTTGTCAGTTTGGCCATGGGTAGGTAGGGAATTTTTTTTTTTTTTTTTTTTTTTTTATTCTTTCCCACGGCGACTATGGATAGGGAATTTCTTTATTTAATTAACCCTTTCACTGCCACACGACAGAAGGTTAGCCCTTTACTATCACACAACCGACGGCGATGCTCCATCATTAGCATCATTAGCTCCGCGGATGCGGAGCTAATGATGCTAATGATGGAGCATCGCCGTCGGTTGTGTGATAGTAAAGGGCTAACCTTCTGTATTGTCACAGTGAAACTTTATTCTAAAAAAAAAAAAAAAAAAGAAATGATTTTTTTTTTTTTAATATATAATTTTTTTTTTAAACTCATAAAATATATTGGGTCGCACCTAAATCGGCAGGGTCGGTCGGCAACCTGAAACCAACCATTATTTTTGTTAGGCCCAGGGATACAAGGCCCTGAAGCACTCCTCCTTGAAAGCATGCCTTATACACAGTCGAGAGTCCCGTCAGATCAAACAGAGTTGTCTCAGGGACGTCCTATTGATTGTGACATTGTGTGTCAGGGTGAGGTCTTCCATTGCAATAGCACAGGTATGAAGTTGTTGATGATGATTGATTATCTAGGTGCGGCCGATGAGGGTGAGAGGCGTTTATTTATTTATTTATTTATTTATTTAGGTAGAATGTATTTGTTACTTGACAATACATGCATTTGCACACAGAGTACGACATACTTGAATACATTGACATGGACTGACATGTCAAGAAAGACTATAGTGTATGTTTTGTTGTTTAATGGGTGGCCGGATGGTAAAGCCATGGGTGCAGTAAAGCAGGGTACGGTATAGTAATATACCACACAGTGCAGGACAGAGGCTCTGGTCCTCTATCTGGCTCCCTAGATCTCAGCACATTCAGAGCCAGTCAACAGGGGGGGCTACTCTCCAAAGAATGATCAGCCAAGGAATGTTACACAACATAAGGTTTAACTTACATGGTTCATCTTGAATATTAAAGGGCAGAAGAGATGTATGGGATACACCACACCACAGCAGTAGATGTAGAGATTATTACTGTCGACCAGTGACAGTCCTCACCATTCCTCCAAAGCGTAGACAACCGTTTGATCATTGTTCAGACAATCCCGACGATTCCCAATGTTTTTTCAGATTTCTAGACACTGAAAATGTCTTCCGGAGAGAGAGAGAGAGCGTTTCCCATTCCAACTTGGATGTAGTATGGCAATAGCACGTTTTGTAGAGAAGAAGACCCTTTTGAAAAGTCCCAATATCCCTGCAGATTATCCACGCTACCTTTTGTGTATCTGTCTATTTGTGTATATCCTCAAACCCTTGTGATAAATGGTCCAAAAATAAAAGAAGTGTGAATGTTGTTTTGTGACTTGCAGAACCAAATAGAAGTGTTAAGTGAGTGACGCAAAACCTTCACCTTTATTCCTCGCTGCTGGCTTGCTTGTCAATTTTACGTGTGTCCTCAAGGAGTGTATTTTGAGGGCTTGTCGGTTTATACACTGTCTACCTGGTTTTGTTTCAATCAATTTTCAATATTTGACAGTGAGTCAGTGTCAGTAGATTATTGTCAGATTTTTCTTGGCATGGCCTGGCTCTGTAAAACAGAAATTGATCGAACTAGCCTCATTTCAATTAGTACAGATGGCTTTACTTACAAAAGCAACTTGAGGCTGTCAGTCAGAGGACCCTTGGCCGTGTTTAGGCATTATATACACTATCTGCCCGGCACTCCCTGAGAACAACTGAATAAGATGTGATGGCAATTGAAATACGCAGAGTTTTCTATTTACATTTTCTTTTTTAAATGTTTGCATTATTATTAGTGGGAATGTATTTGAATGTTTGTGTATAGCATTTGTCTTATTTGTTAAAGCTTGTGTTTTTTAAATGCATAGTGCAATGATTTGAAAAAGGGGTTTTCACTTACACTTTCAATTTGGGTGAAATTGGTTGTCAGTTGATGCCCGCCAGATGTAAAAACAAAAGATTAATTTATCTGCAAGAAATAAAATGTTATTACTGGATTTGTGTTGATAAAAAATAATTGTACAACGTAAATCATGGTGGACTATAGAATTAAATGTAGGAAAAAAACTATTTGATGTTATATGCAATGTAGCTCTATAACGTGAAAATGGCTATGTTATCAAAACACGCACATATCTAATAAAGTCTATCGCCAAAAATAACAATGGTGTATTATTCTTTAAATGTGATTCTATGCTAATTAGGCTAGTCACAAACTGTCAAAAAGGGCGTTCGTTTTTGAGATACCCTTACCGGAGGTAGAACAAAACGCAACAATGTTTTCTCTCATCTCTATGGTCTCACATACAGTATATGAAATGGAGTTTTGTAGAATTTTTTTTTATTGCAAAAATGGTTTAATTGATAGATATTTGTATACACCCCAAAACTAAAAAAGTGCTAAAAATAAAAGCTGTCTGTATGGGAGTTGGGGCATATGAAAGCTTTCAAACTTGACATGCTATAGCAATCAGGATATTCCTCTACATAATAGAGAAAAACTGGTCGTTAATATCTTGATGCAGGAAATATAGACCTATTTTTCCATACCTAAAATAAGCGGAAATGTAAATAAATGAATATCTATGCTCAGGGGTGTAAAAAGTACCCAGAAAGTAAAAACGTTTTTTTATTCCGGGGAAATAAAATTTTCCGTTTGTCCTCTTCATCACTCGTACTATGGTTTGTGGCCATCTTCTGTAGCTTGTCACTCTGACTGTCTATTCTTCTGATAGTAGGTGTTTAATAATAATAATAATTATAATAATAGATCAAATTTCTATAGCGCCTTTCATAGAACCCAAGGTCGCTTCACAATCAAGACAAAAAATAGGGCTAGGGAAGTAGGGAAAAAAGGGGGATGAGGGCAGGTAAGGGATAATGGACCTAATCTAATCTAAACTAACTGATGGGGAAAAGCCTTGGTGAAGAGGTGTGTTTTAAGAGCAGTTTTGAAGGTGTCCAGGGTTGGGGCATTGCGGATTTCGGGGGGGGGGGGGGGGGGGGGAGAGTTCCAGAGGGTAGGGGACGCCACGCTGAAGGCTCTGTCCCCAAAAGTTCGTAACCTGGGATGGAGAGGAGACCTAGATCAGAGGATCGTAGGTTCCAGGATGGAGTGTGCTGGTGGAGGAGATCAGACAGGTATCGGGGGCGAGGGCATGGAGGGACTTGTAGGTGAGGAGCAGGAGTTTGAAAGTGATGCGGAACTTGACTGGGAGCAATGGAGATGGATGAGGGTGGGGGTGATGTGCTGCCAGGGCTTGGTGTGAGTGAGAACCCTGGCAGCTGAGTTCTGAACATACTGGAGCCTATCCAGGGCTTTGCTGGGTACCCCGAACAGGACTCCGTTGCAGTAGTCCATACTGGAGCCCCCCCCCCCCTACCTCAAAGATCTCCTCACCCCAGAACCCTCCACTCGTAACCTTCGCTCTGCCAACACCAATCGCCTCCGTCCCCGCAGGACCAAGCTCTGCACCTTGGACGACCGGGCCTTCTGCTCGGCTGCTCCTCGCTCTGTGGAATGCCCTCCCTGACTATCTGAGAGCACCACAGACCACTGATTCTTTTAAAAGAAGACTAAAAACTCACCTCTTCACCAAAGCTTTTTCTTAGTTTTATTAACCTTTTATACATGCCTTTGTGTGTTTTATCCCTTTTTTATATGTTTTTATGCCTTGTTTTTTAATTGCCTATATTTTTAAAGCCTATGGTTTTACCCTGTAGCACTTTGAGATTTGGTTCCAAATGTAAAGTGCACTACAAATTAAATGTATTATTATTATTATTATTATTATTATTATTATTATTATTATTATTATTATTATTATTATTATTATTATTATTATTATTATTATTATTATTATTATTATTATTATTATTATTATTATTATTATTATTATTATTATTATTATTATTATTATTATTATTATTATTATTATTATTATTATTATTATTATTATTATTATTATTATTATTATTATTATTATTATTATTATTATTATTATTATTATTATTATTGCCTTGGTGTCACAGAGTCTAAACCAGGAACCGTTTGAACCACTGGACCAGGCCTCCTTACAATGGCTTAATTTCTATCGAGACCACTCTACTTTTGGCTCATACATTTATTTTCATTCTACATACATTAGTCCTTATGATCGAACGGACTTACGAGAAAGTTACAAACTAATTTCTTCGTAACTCCACTTACGAACTTCTCGGGCCGATTTTGGCATGCTCAAACGGTTTATTTTTGGGGATTCTTTATAGCTAAGAACAGGATTTACAAACGCGGAAAAGCAGTCATAGAAAGAACAGACTGGTGTTCTTAACTCATTCTGTGCCAAAAACAGAAAATTACGTGTTTGCTCGACAAGCGGTGAGTGCCAAAAAAGAGACATTACGTTTTTGGATCGTTTGATCTTTTTGACTATCACCAGGTGGAAGTATCATCTGTTGATACACGGCCTCCTCTTTTTTTTTTCTTGGTAGGGGCCCCTCCTCCTGCTTGAACATAGATTCACATTGATCCCCCCGAAATTCCGTTGCCTAAGCGTATTTTAACATTGAAACGTGTATAGACATATACACTGGTAATCGTGATGGCGATGCGATCACTTGGAATTATTCTTCTTGGAATACCTTCTGGCTAAGGTAAGGTATATTCTATGTCTATTTGACCGAATCTGAAACGTGTTTTTCTAACGATCACAGTTGTGTTTCACCGGACGAAAAACATGCTCGGCAAACACAATCACAGTTTTGAGTTAAAATACCCCCCCCCACCTTGATGATTTTGTGAAGGTTCATATATACATGTTATATACCTTTGATTTGGGAGTATTTGGGGTTTCAGGGGATCAACCAGAATGGTTCGGGCTTATTGCATATAACTCGTTATATCTCGCAATCTATGGAAAAAGACTGGATTATCTTGGAAATGCGATGTTTAGCATGTAATAAACTACAAACTACAGCGTGTAGAAACAAACAATTTTTCCCATGTTGCACTACAAGTAATGTCTGTCAAAATGAGCCACACCACACAGCTTCGCAAACATAGTGAAACGACCGCAGAAACGACTATCAAGCTGGCAATCTAGCGGTAAAGATAAGCGATACGGCACTGAAAGAGTTAATTAACACTTTAAGGACCAGCCACGAGTTTAAACGTGTTACGGTTCCATGCGTTGTGGACCAGAGCCACGAGTTAACTCGTGGCGAGTTGTTATTGTTTTATTCCATATTAATAACGCTATTAACGTCCCCGATCGACTTGCAGGACCTACCCGCATATTTGAATTTTCGAAACATGCAATACCGGCCAGATCCGCTTAGGGGCGCCATCGCTCCACTGCAGTATCATTGAGGGCGATTGAATTTATTTTTTTACTGTCTGTGTGCATTTCATATGAGCCTCGATCCCAGCCGAACATACTCCATCTTTGATCCCGTTACCGAACGCAGATTTCAGCCTGGAATAATGGGATTTATGATGAGCCAATGGACATATCGATCTACCAGATTCCGATGACTAATGACGAAATGCTGCCGGCGATCACATGGGCTGACGGTAGGATACTATTCCCCCAAATTACAGCTGGATTGGACATTGTTTTAAAACGCAACGTGTTCGATCAGTGAAAATGGCTACTTGAACGCACACTGTATTGCTAATCAATAATAGCAATCCGCGTCCCCCGCCGCCCCCATTTCATCCATAGATGCTCTGTAATAGTCCGGATGCTACGCAGTTTGTTTTATTTCATTCGTATATATACAGCAGAAATGGCGTTTGATATAACGTGACTAGCCTTTAGCCTATTATCTAGCTCCCCAGAAAAAAGACTAGGCGAAAACTGCGATAAACCTTATATGCACGGCGCTATAAAATGACAACCAACCGATGGATTTTTATTTTCTTGAATAAATGAACTAAAACTCCACCAACACACTGCAGAATGGGCTAGCCCATACACACAATGTTAAGGGGATGCAGACCAGAGAAACACCAGTCCTTCACACAATTCATAGATTCACAAAAAGCACACCAGCCCTAGGCCTCAGCCCATCCACCCATGAAAAGGTAAACAAGCCCCCGTCAAAACTCCCAACAGTAGACACCGATTGACCGTCAGCATGAATGGTTAAGAGGAGGGAAGACCTTTTAAAAAGACAGCCCTCGGCGGGGAATCAAAGGAACAGTAACCCAGCATCGTAGCATTTAGCATTAGCTGCGCGCTCCAGGATAGCCGGGAAAACGGCAATGTTTACCCAGATATCCTGCCCCTTGCGCCAATACACAACTCGGTTGTCTCACGGGACAACGAGCAGTATCACTAACGCCAGCATTGATGCCGGGTGGCGCAGGCCCTACCTGGGCGCGACCTAGCCCGACAGCTAGCCGCCGCGCGACGTCCCTCGATCCGCTGTCAGAAGACGAGGAAACCCCAGGACAGGCCCGATGCGCTGTTAGAACGTGCCGAGAAGATTCGAGGGGCTGGCAAATCTCAGGCGAAAACCCAACATTGTTCAATTTCCTTCTGCATTTCATAACAACTAGTTCATGGAGTGCACTGCATCGTCCATGATGGAAACAAAAAAGAGGAAGGGCGAGTATGACCATGTCCGGTGTCTTATAGGGGGACACTGGGGCGGGGCCTGGTCAAGTGCATGGGTGCATTGTTTTCGTTAATGAAGTACAGTAGGTACTGGAGATAAAGATATATCTCAATATGGCGAAGAGCGAGACGCGATGCCAGTAGGCTATATAACTGCTTTTTCATTTCCTTGTGTTGGCTATCCTTTTGGTCAGGCTTATTATATTAAAGTGTAGTGCTGCCCTATTCAGCATTTAGCCTTCTTGTAGCCATCCTTGTTTTGGGCTACTGGCTTATTTTACACTTTATTTAATAGAGGCTGAGCCTTTTATGGTAGTGTTTTCTTGTGTTCTTTTGGAACTGTCCTTTGCCTACTTCGGCACATAAACTCCCTTGGTGGAGGTTTATTGTTTTATGTTTTCAATATAAACTCTGTTTTTAGGAGTTGCCTTTGTGGCTTATTTATTTTTCTACAATACCTCTTTATGTCTTTAGGTCTTTATTCAATGGATCTAGTTTTAGAATGCCAAACTTGCGAGTCCTAAAACTATATTTTATATTATAGCTATGTATGGATCTAATAACGCCGTCGACTGTCAGTGAGTTGCTTCTGGTCAACATGCAAAAAACAGATTGTTTTTTCATCCGTACATTTCCATTTTATACCGTTTTGAATATGAGTATAGTTTGAGTGATTCTGAGTAATTCCAGGAAAAGACGAGAAAAAGGCATTTTAGTGTAATCCAGTTATCACGTTGAAATTTTTCGGCTGATTATCTAATCATCCTGAAATCACTGCTAGATTATCATTATTATGTTTCCTCGTGCATGAAATGGCCCTCGTAGCGGGGCGAGCGACCCCCCCCCCCCCCCCCCACTGCAGCCAACGGTAAACAGCCACACACAGATAGCTTTGATTGCGGGAGAAAAAAATATCAGATCAACGCAAGATTTTATATATGGTGTTCTTACCTTGTCTCTGATGTAATGCAAAAAAAATAATCCAATTATCTGATCGCCATTCCAGTTATCCACAGCGATCCTGTCCCCGACATTACAGAGCGTTACACATGAACGGGCGGGCAGGGTTAGTGTTCCATGCTATCGTTGTAAAGGCCTGCCTCGCCTGAGTATGCCCCGACGTTGCCCCGTGGCTCAGATCGGCCTCAGAAAACACACCAGACCGTTTCCAATGGAGTGCAATAGCTCCGCAAGGCAGTAGAGGGCGGTGTTGACCGTCTGCCAGCTCAGACACATTCACCAGGGTCTGCAGAGGCTGCAGCCATGAATTATGAATAGATATAGCGAATAAAAGAAATAACGATCATAAAAACGAGTTAACTCATTTTTGGCGATATTCGATTGGCGGGCAATAACGAGTTAACGAGTTTTTGGCAATTAATGTGTTAATGTCTGCGTAAGCAGTTTAGTGGTTATTCATACACGGATAACTTAAAGAGTCCCTATTATCTGCTCGTGACCCACACACACGCAGCCCTTACAGATATAGCTATAGTGGAATAGAATGGACACATCTACATTCTGCTCTCACCACATCCCATGTAGGCTATATATTTGCCATGTTGTATTAATATTCCATATACCATCTTGTTCTCTATTGTTATAATTTATTGTTGGTTTTATTTATTTTTAACATTGCTTAGTGTGCACATTTTAAGAGCCAGTGGAGAAACATTCCATTGCTCATCTTACTGTTCACAAGTTGAACCCACACAAATGACAACCGACACAGAGGATTAGTTTAACGGATTCAATATAAATCTATAGTTTATTAGCAATGTTGCAGCAGCCTGATGCAGGCGGCTTGGTGAGGAAGCACACAGAGCTGGGCGCTCCTGGGCCTACACACACACACGCACGTACACACACACACACACACCCACACACACACACACACACACACACACACACACACGCACGTACACACACACACACACACACACACACACACACACACACACACACACACACACACACACACACACACACACACACAATATGGCATATCAACTGCTGCTGGAAGATATCGCTGATCGTGCACTAAGGAGGGGGCACCAGCCCCACGACCATGCAGAGAGCGATGAGTACCTACCAAGACCTGTGCAATACCCTGGAGCCAGCCAACACTGAGGAGCCGGACCAGACGCTCAAACCCTGTGCCACCACACGTCCAGGTACTGTCCACATTTGGCACGTGCGCATCAAGGCACCCTCCCCAGATGCGTTTCCATATATTTTTTTTTATGATCAAATATTTCTTTATTTTTCCATTTTAACATAAAACAAGGCAACAAAATACAGTAATAATAATAATAACAAGACCACACAGTACCATAACAATAATAATAGCAACAATAACGACATTAGCAATAATAATACAAAAACAATACAGAACATAAAAACTACTACTATTACTATTACAGACACCACAAAAGACACCACAAAAGACACCACAAAATACATCACAAAAGACATTTCCTCCCCCACTACCACCCCAGGACCCCCGGACCCCCCATATCTCGTTTCCATATCTCAACAGGAACCAATACCACTCCATCAACGTTCAAATCATCTGCGATGCCCAGAACCACCTGCTCAACGTGGTCTCCCGCTTCCCAGGAGGTGTACATGACTCCTACATCTTACAGAACAGATCTGTGGGTGTGCACCTCGAGCAAGGAGACGCATGGTTAATTGGTACATATATGTGCATAATGAATTGTTCCAGCAACAATAGGCTTATTTTAAGTTTCAAGTTCAAGTTTCTTTATTAGTTGTCATACAGAAGTACAGAATACTTTTTTATACAACGGCATGCAAATTTCGCGATTCTGATTGGCTGAAACAGTCCATTTACACGTATGTATTGGGAACACTCCACGCTGCTGGTCCCAGGACCCGCCCACAACCGAATCACATCACATCACTCCGCCGGATCACAAGATGGCGGACAATAATCTTTAACAAATGGATATGTTGATAGCGTCATAACGACTAAATATCAAGCGATTCTGTCACGGCGAATGTCTTAGTCTCTTACACAATGTTGGATTGTGTAATCTATGGGTCATGAATCATTGTGTAACAAAAGAAAAATCGCGGATTGATTGATTGATTAATTTGCCAATTTCTTTTCAATTTCTTTTCACTTCCCTCTGACTGCAGCGCTGAGCGCTCACTCTCACACTGTCCGACGCTGGCTCTAGTCTCCACCCACCCCCACACACCCCCACACACCCCCACACACACACACACACACACACACACACACACACACACACACACACACACACACACACACACACACACACACACACACACACACTCCTGTCTGCAACAGCGGGGGAAAGTCAGACAGAGAGGAGCAGCTGAGTGCTGCGCTGTTTTAAGTGAGCATGGTCTATTGAATTGATTGATTGGTTGATTGCTAATTTTATTACTGTATGCCTGGTTTCCAACTGGTTAAGTTTAGGCTAAAACAATAAATAAAAAAATAGGGCGAAGAAAACTTTTTTTTCCTATAGGGCAAAGAATTTTTTTTAATTTGTTTTACCTACTTTCTATAGAAGCATCTAAGAATGAAGTTCTATAGAAAGTAGGTCTGCATCCCCTTAACAATTGTGTGTATTGAGCCGTACTGTATTGTACCCATTCTGCATCTGGTAATAAAATGTTCAATCAATCAATCAATCATTCCAATAACAACCACTAACTTCATAATTAAAAACTAAAGAAAAGTTGGATGTGTTAGTTGGTTGGATGTCTTAGTTGAAAGGCAGTTGGATGTGTTAGTTGGTTGGATGTCTTAGTTGAAAGACAGTTGGATGTGTTAGTTGGTTGGATGTCTTAGTTGAAAGACAGTTGGATGTGTTAGTTGGTTGGATGTCTTAGTTGAAAGGCAGTTGGATTCCAATAACACACAGTTGGATGTGTTAGTTGGTTGGATGCACTTCCGAGCTGCTTCCACATGGAGGCAATTTCTCTTTTTTGTTGTTGTGGGAACAACTTTTTCTGGCGGATGGTTTTTTCAATAAATCTTCGATTAATGTGTGTTTATTGTATGAATGAATGTGGCAGTTGTATAAAAGCATTACACCACTTGCAGTTGTGATTTGTGAACAATAAACCATGCCTAGGGGGGTCTAACGACCACCCCTAGGCATGGTTTATTGTTCACAAACCACTCCTGCGCGTGATGTAATGCTTAAATACAAAATGCTTCTTTCTGTTTAGCTCCAGAGACTGTGTTAGGCAAAAATAGATAATAAAATAAGTATAGCAAGTATAAAATAGAAGTCAAGTACGTAGACAAAAATGTTCAGTATATACATATATACAATGCTCTATGTAGAGTAGAAGTAACTGAGTTACCATACAATATACTATACAGTGCAAAGCAGAAGTGGGATGAGGTACAATTTAGGTACAATATAATTTACAGTAAGGTGTAATGAGGTATGGGTTGTAGTGCAAATTCTTTACCGATAAATATAAAGTGTGCTTAGGTGTACTAAAGTGGTTAAAGTGGGTGCTTCAGTGAGTTGTATGTTTAAAGTGAGTGTGTGCGTGTGGATGTGTGTGCTGTGAGTGCATTTGATGGTTGTTACATAGTGTTATTGTTCGTTGAGCATCCTGATGGCCTGGGGATAGAAGCTTCTTCTGAGTCTTTCTGTGCTCAAAGAGGCAGTTGTTTGGGTGGCTCGAGTCTTTGATAATTCTCTTAGCCTTGCCCATGCACCGCTTGTTGTAAATGCCCTGGAGAGTGGGAAGCCCCCCTCCAATTGTGCGTTCGGCTGAGCGGGCCACTCTCTGTAGTCTGCTACGGTCTTGTGCGGTGCTATTCCCAAACCAGGAGGTGATATTGCCAGTCAGTATGCTCTCTATTGTGCATGAGTAGAAGTTCTTAAGGATCTTCTGATTGACTTGGAACTTCCTTAGGCGTCTGAGGAAGTAGAAGCGTTGCCGTGCCTTCTTCACAACACTGTCAATGTGTGAGGTCCATGTCAAGTCCTCGGATATGTGGACTCCGAGGTACTTAAAACTGTTCACTCTCTCAACCGGTGCCCCGTCGATGCTGAGGGGGCTGTAGTCCCTGACCCCCGACCTCCTAAAGTCCACAATCATCTCCTTTGTTTTGCTGACGTTCGAATAACTTGTTTTATTAGGAGATTGTGGATATGCGCTGGCTGATGACCCCACTCACCAACCCCCAGACGGAGCAGGAGGTGGCCAACAATGAGAGTTGAATTGAATTTAATTAAAAACCTTTATTTATCCCAGAGGGGAGATTCAGAGAGCCACACGTGCACTCGTTCCAAAGTCAAGCGTAGCATCGGACGGCTGAATAGATGCTGGGTGTGTTTGGATGCAGCAGCTGACACACCTCAGACAACCCTGGACTTGGACTGATTTCACGTGACATGAGCCCATTTCTTTTTCACTTCAGCCACTGTGCGTTCCTCTCCTGACACCACGTTAACCTCATCTGTTAATTCGTCCCATGTCGCTTTTTTGGGTGGCCTTACCCGTATTGACACTACTAATAAGACAGATGATGCCTTGTGTTTTTTTTTTTTTTTTTTTATTCTTTAAAAATAATTTGATCTGTATGTTTCTTCCATTTCATTGGTTGTTTTATTCATTACATTTTTTTTATCTTTATCTCCTGTAGCACTTGAGATTGTCACAAATATAAAGTGCGTTACAAATTGAATTTATTATTATTATTACTAAATAAGATGTCACTCTAAGATGTCATGTTCTACTGTATGTGTCAGGGTGAGACATAGTGGAAATGGTGGTGGGACCCAAATGCAGACAGTCAGATGAGGAAGCAGGCAGAACAAGGTGGGTAGTGAAAATAGGATCTTTATTGAGCATGTGAACACATAAAATGAAACATAGACTGGAACTAAACTACAAAATAATACCTCTCAGCCAACGCTGGAAGAGGGAAAAACACAGTGGAGAATAACACGAGCAAACCAAACATAAACTAGACTATAAACAAATACTTAGCATGGCATGAAATAGCATGGCAGGCGGGGTGAGCAACGAATCCAATAGTACAGGAACATAGACAGGAACAGAGTAAAGGCCCCAACATACTCGAAAACTGACACGTACACGCACGCGGCTGCAGACACACTGTGCACGCGGCTCTGATTATAGTCCGTGTTTGGTGTCCGGAAGCGTTGCGTCAAGTGCTTATGTGATTTGATTGATTGATTGATTGATTGAAAACTTTATTAACAGATTGCAGAATGGGTACAATACAGTACGGCTCAATACAAACAATTGTTAACTCATTGATCGCCATGCTGGGAACGGGATATGACTATGTGCTGCCACGCTAGGTGTCTATGGAGTCGTTATAGCCCTTGTTTGCAGGGCTATAACTATATATATATATATATATATATATATATATATATATATATATATATATATTATAGCTATGGATGCAATACTATGGCCCATTTGGCATCGAGTATCGTTCAAGATGTGAAAAATAAATAATCTTTCCATCTATACATTCCCATTTTATACCGTGGTGAATATAAGTATGGTTTTAGAGCGGTTTAGGGTAATTCCTGGGAGGCTAGTAATAGGCCGCGACGCATATTATACTTAATCCATTGGCATTTCGTCCCTATACACGCTACAATAAAAAATTCAAATGCATATGATTGGTATATTATGTTCCATCATGAATGCATGAAAGGGGGGGGGTTGTTTCTGATTAATTGATTGTCAATAACGGCATTCGTTAGTACAACAGCATACACTGATACGCTGATGACTATGAAAACAAGGCACAATCAAGCTGAAATTGACGTTAAATTGCTCTTACCTGTGGCCGGTGAGATTCCAAAAAGAATATTCCAATTATTTGATTGCCATCTGGTAGATCGTATGTCCATTTGGGCCACGACATAACCCACCACAGCATAATGAATCGGGGGTCCCGAAAACTATTCAATGCGATCGGATAAAGCTCTCGGTCCAGGCTACTATAAAAGTCCGCCCGGATGAATTTCATCGACACACAGCCACATACACAGAGTCTCAAAGGGAGTGCAACATCGGCCGCATACCACCAGGCAGGTATCTCAGACTCATTCCCTATGGTTACACAGGCTCCCTGGATGGATAACGATTGGAAATAGCGAATAAAATAAATAATGATCAAATAACGTATATATACGTGGTTGGCGTTCAACGATTGGCGGACAAACACGTATTAAATCGTTGTTGGCAGGGAATGAGTTAAGGGGATGCAGACCAGAAAAAGACGTTCGTCCACACGATCACAGGTATCTTTTACACTGGACCCTTGTCACTCCCTGGTACCGTTTCTACTTTCTGGAAATTTTGTGTGTGTGTGTGTGAGCACAGCGGTGTCTGTGTTTATTATTATTTCATGAAATTGGGAAAATATCTTCATTTTACATATATTTTCATTATGTCAAAAGCTTATGATTTTAAACGCTCTAAAACAAAAGTTATTAGTATAGGGTATACAACGTTGTGCCTGGCGTCCGTTTTCATCAGCACCGCTCCCATGTTAAAAGGCATTTTTTAATCTGCACTCATTCGTTCAATTCTAGATAGAATTATCAAATGCAATGTCATACACACTGTCAGTGGTCAGGCTAATTATTAATGGTGCTGTTCACGATGTAGAACACACGGTGGCGCAATTGCTCTACACCCCACTTTGCCGGCCACTAAGCAGGCAGGGGGCGGTGATCATGCTGCCGGAATGTGGCTGAAAGTGCACCACTCTGCTCTGGTGGAGGGGGGGGGGGGGTGCGAGACAGCGTTATTTAACAGATTGCAGAATGGGTACAATACAATACGGCTCAATACAAACAATTGTTAAGGGTATGCAGACTGTTTTTTTTATCAAATATTTTAATTTTCTTTTTCTTTTTTTTTCTTCCAACATGAAACAAAACATATCACAATACAATAATAATAATACATAAAAAGACTTCCCAAGACAATAACTTAACACCACACGACAAGACAATAACTGATACAGACTGTACAGTGATCATCCTACATGGACACTCGCTCGTTCTCTTCCCCCCCCCCGCTCACCCAAGGACCTCAACATGAGTCACACTCACAATACATTATTCAGTAAAAAAAAAACAAAGATCAAAAACAAAAATGTCCAAACTTATATGCGTTCTTTTAATTTTGCCACTGCAGCCAACCAAATTGCGACATTAGATTCCTTAACCCCTATAACACGTGCCGTGGATATCTCCAAATAGATCACATCAAGGTAGGTGAGAAACCATACTTTCGGGCAGAGTTTGTCTGGGTGAAACCAACGTGAGGCAATACATTTTTTTGCGGCTGTGAGGCTGGCCAAAATGAGTCTTTTCACCTGTATAGAGGTCTGTAATTGAGAGAGATCATTCAGTAATAATACAGAAGGAGATACAGGTATGGTTAAAGAGAAAATGTCTGAGAGCTGATATGTAACATTTTCCCCAAAAATAACAACAGGAGGGCATTCCCAGTACATATGCATAAATGTACCTGTGGCGCCATTTGGACACAAGGTACATAAAGAGTCAGGTCTGAGACCCATTGAATTCAATCGTCTAGGGGTTAAATAAGTCCTGTGAATAAAATTTAGATGAATCTGTTGGTGATCTGGGTTGTGTGAGGATAACCGAACATTTTCCCAGACTGCATCCCAATCAAAATCTACATCCAATTCCAGTACATCCTTTCTCCAAATCGTATCCAGGGGGAGGTCTTTATACGAGGACATGAGTAAATGGCGATAAAAGTCAGAAACGAAGCCTCTCGATGTCTCTTTGTCATAAAATAATTTGTGAAAGCGGTGATGCACTAGTGGAGCGTCCCATGGCACGCCATGAGCCTTCAGAGCTGCTCTTATTTGTAAATAAAAGAAAAAGGAGCTTCCGGGGAGATCATATCCGTTGGATATATCCTGGAAAGAGCGGAGACCAGAGTTATCGAAGATATCCCCAGTGGTGCAGTGGCAAATTGACAGTAGGTCAAACGCTCCACGCGTGAAAACTGGACCGCCTCCACCGTGCTCTCCGGCTGTCCCTGAAGCATGACTTTTGCCTCCGACACCGCGGTTTCAATCTGAGCAGCGATCATTACAGCCTTGGTCAGTGTCAGTGGAACTTCCAGTAGTAATCGCTCCCTGATGCGTGCTGAGTTGGTCTTTTCAACCAGCTGGTCCCGGATAATTTCCTCTTCCATCCCCCCGAACTCACAAGTTGTAGCTAGCTCCTTCAGGGAGGCAACGTACTGGTCCGTGCTCTCGCCATTGCGTTGGCTACGTTGACGAAAACGGTAGCGCTCCGCCACTACATTAACTTTCCGTGTAAAGAACTTTCTAATAACTGATAAAGCTGTGGCGTACTTATCATCTGCCACCGTCATTGTATAGAAAAGTCTTTGTCCTTCCACTCCCAAACAATGGACGAGCAGGGCACGCTTGCGCGCGTCAGGTAGCTCCTTCTCGGACATGGCTAGTAGGTAATTTTCGAACGAGCGGATCCATGCCGTGAATGGAATGGCTGGCTCTCCGCCGTTTTGAAGAAAAGGTGCCGGTTGGCTTAGGTTCAACATCGACATCGTCGTCGCCAATATGTTATGTCGTAGTAAGAAGAAGTAATGGACACTTTAGTACCAGCGTCTGTCTTTATTCACGTTCATGCCAAGAGCTAACTTTCTCAGTCCTTCACTCCAACTGGTGTGTCACGCCGGGGCACATCCACCCGGTGTAACCCATGCTCTAGGTTAGAGCTCCGCCTACAGGCCTAATGGAGACACCACATTCATACAGAACACTACTTACTGTAACTGAAAAGAGACCATGTTGGTTCACGGCCTGTAGATGGCATCTTGTATCTAATTCTATTTGACTGTACTCTAAAAACACCAACTAAAGAACACCATCTACAGGGCTTGGAATCAAGGGCGTGTAGACGTCCTGGGAACAATAAAAACTGTACAAAACAGATGTACTAACAGGCCCAGTATGGCAGATGAAAAAAGGTTGAATTCAGGCCATTTTTGGGGGGCATTTGGGACAGAGCTTCATTAGTTCAGAACGAATAAAACTAGTTTGGGACGGTTATTTAAAAGATGAATTGTAGGCCCTGACCACCTACAGTGGTCGCACCAATACTAATATTCAAATGTGTTGTGTATTTCACAAATTTAGAGCATCCCACTTTGCTCATCTTTGCATAATTAGCTGTAGTTTAGGCATTCTTGTAGGCATGCTAACATGACCACAAGGTGATGCAGGCTTGTAGTCAGATTAGCCTTTCGAGACTGATGAGGTTATGTAATACATTTTACTGTGAAGTTGAAGAATTCTACATGATGTTTGTCTATTCCAGTGCTTGGGAGCATTCAATCCTCGAACCATTGACCTCTAAAGGTTATGTTAAAGTGGTATGCTCCAGTCATGCTGTCTCTGATTACGTCCTCTTGAAGTTGGCAGGCTTCAAAGTACATTCTTTTCATACATTTTTGCCATGTTTTTTATGCAACATCTTTTAGTAACCAGTAACTGATGAATGTAATGGAGTAAACTATTTCCTTTGGAATGTAATGGAGTAAAAGTAAAGAATTCCCTAAAATGAAAATACTCAAATAAAGTACCTATAAATTCTTACTTATGTGCAGTACTTGAGTAAAACACTTTGTTACTGTCCCCCACTGTTAGTCACAGAGAAAAAACGTGAGTACACACACAAACAGCAATGTTTGAATAATCCTATGAATCACGACTGAGCCGGCATGCATGAGCAAATAATAGCCCTGATAAAGGCCATCATGGTGGAGACAATCTTTTCTGACTCACCATAATAGCTTGATTCATGGTTACTGAAGAGAGGACCACAATCCAAATGTATTTCAATGGGTTTTAATAACCAGTGGACTTTTGTATCAGACTTGCACATCTGAATGCATGCCAGCTGCAGCTAAGAGGGGACAATAGACTGCACTCTCAGGTCAAAACAATGACACTGCTTCATTGAAATAATAATAAAGGATAGCATCTACCATTGAACCAAACACTGTACGTCACAGTGAACATATTTCTGTTTAAAATAAATGTTTGCTTAAAAAAAACTAAAAACAATGTACCAACAATTTGGTTGGGACATTGTGCGACGTTAACACCCTTAGGTAGAGATGTGGGAGAGAGAGAGTTAGATTTTAATCACCAAATGGATCAATTTATTTCTCCCTTGAAGGTTTGCATTACAGACACAAGTGTCTGGAGTGCAAAATCCAATTTGTGCAGGAAGTTATATAGCTCCACTAACAGCTCATGGAAGGTCAGACTTTTTGTGTGTGTTTTTTAAAGCTCCGCATCCCTTATCCATCTGCTCAGTGGGCTGCACTATTTACCATACAGTAAGAGTATATTTTATGACCAATCCAGTAGAGAACTGCATCTGACTACAAAATAAGTGAGTGGGGGTGGGGGGGTACTACATATGACTATGATTCAGTCTGTGATCACAGTACTGTAACACTAAGAATCTCCAATATACAGAAATATATAGGCTGCTTTTCTTTTTTAAGAATTACATTATTTTGGTTTATTTCCTCAAAATGACCACATCTGTCTAATCCTACTTATAGTCTATAATAAACACTTCAACCTGAATATTTAATATGAGCTTAAAGAGGAACTACGCCCAATTTCAGAAAACAAACAACTATTTCCCAAGCCCCCCCCCCCCCCCCACCCCAAATAAAAGTGTTGAGACTCAAACATGTGATGTCATTGTCACATGGTGGATAGTATATTTCCTGTGTTCTTATTGTTTTTGACCACACTGTGTAAACTGTCACTTCCCTGAACTTGAACTTGATGATCAGAGGCAGCTGGAAAGTGTAATTCTTGCGTTGGATTGGTCGCTGTGTCTTTGTGCCTGCCAATCTCTCCTCCTTCTGCTGTCTTAGCATTCCTATAAGATGATGATATCATGGGCCTAAGCTTGGAGACAAAACCAGGAAAGAAATATGGAATGTCAGACTGCATGGTTCCAACAAGGAAGTCTCATGCTACACGAATGTTTCCCCTTTGCACATCATCTGTGACGGTTCTTCAACCCTCGTTAATTGATCTTGTTTTTTCAAATATAGATAAAATTGTGGCCACTCAAGTGTTTGACCTAGGAATTAGCAATCACTGCTCCACAGCTTATGTGAGAAATGTGAAGGTAGTGAACCTTAATCTATTCCAGGAGAGATAACTCCACACTGCAATAATTGTCTGACAAAAATAACAAATACAAATGTGTTTATGCAAATGTGTACAAGTAAAATAATCTACCAGTGCAGTAAGCAAATTCGGCTTGGCAAGATTTCTTGAAATAAGTAAAAATATCTAGGATTCTCTCTCCTGAATGAATGAATGAATGAATGAATGAATGAATGAATGAATGAATGAATGAATGAATGAATGAATGAATGAATGAATGAATGAAAACTTTATTTAACAGATTGCAGAATGGGTAAAATACAGTACGGCTCAATACACACAATTGTTAAGGGGATGCAGACCAGAGAAACACGTTTGTCTTGTTTACATCAGGGTCCCCCATTTTCAATTCATATAGTGGTGGATTGATAACCAATTTTCTGTTTACTGCAGAGCAGAGTTACTGGGAGACCCATGTTACTGACCAAACACTCTATCAGTGATGGCTGTTGGAATGTAGAGCTATTTAACACATATTTTAACAAAAATATACTTACAGCACCTTTAAGCATATAGTGATATCAAATTCATGGCCGAGGCCTCTGTTGTGCAGGTGGCTCTGGACTTAATTACGGATACTTTCATTTCTCACGTTGATAAACATGCTCCTTTTAAGAAGCTTAGAATTAAATATAGAATCACACCTTGGTTCTCGCATGAGCTATCAACTCAATGTTATTCAATGACAGGAATAAGGGCTTGTGCTACGCAATCTGGGAACTCTCAACATTGGATTTACTTCAAACAGCTTATAAATGAATGTACCACAGCTGTGAGGAAAGCTAAGTCTTATTATTATTATTTAGATATCATCTCTAACTCCTCCTCAAACCAGGCTAAGTCCTGGAAGCAGTTAATTTGAATATAAACAAGACCTCTAATTTGCTACCTATCCATATTAAATTTGATGAGATTTGTAATCAGAATAAAATTTGCCTGGCCTTAACAGGCACTTTGCAGATGCTGGGCACTCATTTGATAAAGAATATTTTAGGCTTATCCCAGTTGATATTGATATTGATGTTGATGCTGATGTTTCGTCCATTTTCACATAGAGAGGTACTAGATGTTCTGCAATCCATAGATCGCAGGACTTCAACTTGAGGATCATTTAGAATGATTATTCTTTTCTCAAATCAGCAGGTCCAATTATCTCTGAGCAATTAATGCATATATTAAACCTTTCCATCTTAATGGGAAGAATTCCTCATGTCTGATAATCTGCCCAGAAATCATGTTCTTTGACTTCTCCAGTGCTTTTGATACCATAAGGCCTGGGCTACTGGGTGAGAAGTTGGAGGCGATGCAAGTAGAGGCCCCCCTGGTGTCCTGGGTTGTGGACTATCTGACGGGCAGACCACAGTATGTGCGCTTACGGAGCTGTGTGTCAGACAGACTGGTCAGCAACACCGGGGCCCCGCAGGGGACAGTCCTCTCTCCCTTCCTCTTCACTGTCTACACCAACGACTTCCACTATTGGTCAGAGTCCTGCCACCTTCAGAAGTTTTCTGATGACTCTGCGATAGTGGGATGTATAAAGGACGGTGACGAGAGGGAATACCGGGAACTGGTAGTGGACTTCGTCACATGGTGCGATAAAAACCACCTGCAGCTAAATGTGGCGAAGACCAAGGAACTGGTTGTGGAGCTGGGGAGGAGGAGGAGTGCACCTGTGACCCCCGTTTCCATCAGGGGAGTTGATGTGGACATGGTGGAGGTGTACAAATACCTCGGTGTGCACATCGAAAACAAACTGAACGGGTCAAAACATGCAGAGGCACTATACAAGAAGGGCCAGAGCCGACTCTACTTCCTCAGAAGGCTGAGATCCTTCAATGTGTGTACAAGGATGTTGAGGATGTTCTATGAGTCGATGGTGGTGGGCGCCTTCTTGTATGCTGTGACCTGCTGGGGCAGCGGACTGAGAGCAGTGGACACAACCAGGCTGGATAAGCTGGTCAGGAAGGCCAGCAGCGTGGTTGGGGTGGAGCTGGACTCTCTAGCGAGGGTGGCGGAGAGGAGGAGCCTTGCTAAGCTCCAGGCCATCAGGGAAAACCCCACCCACCCACTATACACAGACTTGGTTGACAGGAGGAGCATGTTCAGTGCTAGGCTCACACTACCCAAATGCAGCACTGAACGGCACAGGAAGTCCTTCATTCCAACAGCCATCAGACTATACAATGCATCACTGTGCCTCACTGCATCACTGAGCACAGAGCGGCAGCTCAATAGGGGCAGGAGGCCGCGACTAGCGGCCTCCAGGCTCCAAAACAGGGGGCAGCGACGGCTGCCAGACATTGACCTTGGACTAATAGGAACCCAAGGAGGACAATACACTACCTGAAGCATACTGCACCTTATGTGACACTGTGAATATATATTTCATTTAGTTAGATAGTTAAATTATATTGACCAAATTGTTTACACTGCTGTGTTGTTTTTTACTACCTGTACCCCCCCTTCCCCCATGCTCAGTATATTTTTACTGTATTTATTTCTGTATATTTTATTTCATTCTTATTCTATTTTACTCTACTCTTATCCTAGGCAACTTGATTGATTTGTGTTATTATTCTAATTCGTGACCTGTCCTGTCTAAATGTTTAAATGTTGAGCGATTTGCAGTGTCAAATTTCCCACGGGATAATAAAAGTATTTCTATTCTATTCTATTCTATTCTATTCTATTCTATATTCCATTACATAAAGGTGGTGTTGATGATTTGAATAATTACCGTCCTATCTCTAAACTTCCCTGTCTAGCTAAAGTCCTGCCCTCATTTATCAACAATTCTTAGAAAGTGTTCTATTTTCGTTCTTAAGCACAGAATTTAGAATGTGTGTACGAGGGGCGGTCAGGTGGCGTAGCGGAGATTGCGTTCGTCACCAACACCGGAGATGCTGGATTCGCCGGCGTTGTCACCAGCTTGGCTGGTCGTTCACACTAATACAATTGGCTGTATTAGAGGGTGGAAAAGCTGGCGGGGTGGGTCCGGGTCGTTGTAAACAGCGACTCCTACAGTTCGGTCGGGGCGCCTGCTCAGCGCGGATAGGATCTAAGGGGGGTAGTGTGATCCTTCCACACGTTACACCCTCTCAGTGAGAGTCCGCGCTGCCAGGTGAAAAGAAGCGGTTGATTGGCTAGACGTGTGTCGGAGGAAGCACGTGATAGCCTCCACTCTCCCAGACCGACTGTGGGGGGTAGGTGCGCAGCGACCAGGAAGGGGATTGGGAATTGGCATAACGACTAACATTGGGATGGGAGAAAATCGGAGGAAAAAGGAGGGGGAAAAAGTTAAAAAAATAAATAAAAATGTGTGTACGTACAGAAAA
Organism: Notolepis coatsorum; assembly: GCF_963971535.1. Taxonomy (NCBI): domain Eukaryota; kingdom Metazoa; phylum Chordata; class Actinopteri; order Aulopiformes; family Paralepididae; genus Notolepis; species Notolepis coatsorum. The sequence goes on along the minus strand of NC_140165.1, from coordinate 151,521,383 downwards.
ATCGGGATTTATCAAACGTGCGTGCACAGGTCCTACGCTAGCCCCTTCCGTGACTGCGATGTGCAAGCCAGGGGCTTTTGAATCCGCAGTCACTCGCAGCTCCATAGCAGCCAGGCTAATTTGGACCACCAAGCACTGCTTAAAAGCTCGGGGTGGGTCCGAAATATATCAGATATAAATTTCAAAGGTACCCAGCGTTCAATTAGGGTTTCACACACACCTGCAGTGGGGTTTGGAAGCTCGGCGTAGCTAATAAACATTTTAAATCATTTTTATAAAACGAGTGTACTCACAGAGCGAACCTTGGCAAAATGACTGGTGCGTCCAGCAATCACTGCGCTCCCTATCGGTCCCTGTTGGTCATTACAACAATACACAGGAGACGCGCTCAGCAGATTCTACCCTGTAATGGCCTATAGGTAATGACCAACAGGGACAGGGAGCGCAGTGATTGCTGGACGCACCAGGCATGTCACAAAAGCAGTAGAAGAAGAAGAAGCCATTTTGCCAAGGCTCGCTCTGTGAGTACCACTCGTTTTATAAAAATTATTTAAAATGTTTATTAGCAACTCCGAGCTTTCAAACCCCACCGCGGGTGTGTGTGAAACCCTAATTAAACGCTGGGTACCTTTGAAATTTATATCTGATATATTTCGGACCCACCCTGAGCTTTTAAGCAGTGCTTGGTGGTCCAAATTAGCCTGGCTGCTATGGAGCTGCGAGTGACTGCGGATTCAAAAGCCCCTGGCTTGCACATCGCAGTCACGGAAGGGGCTAGTCCTACGCACACTCTGTGTTGATAAATACCATTTGTTCTTAACGTCTATGCTCGTGCACGATTATCCATATATGGTCATGAAACACCCCCATGGGATGTGAAATAATGGTCTAACCTGAGCGAACTCTGAGAAACTTCACGAGCGAGATTGATCACGGAGGTCTAACCAACAAATTGAACGTATACAGCATTTCCCGTTGTGAACAATCTTATTTGGAAACATGACACACAGAATAATAGTATTTACTAGTGTCGCGGGTGGGGGTATGTGGGTGTCTGTATGGGGGTGTGGATGTACCTGCGGGATCCCAAGAGGAGGACGTGCCCCGGGATGGTCTGGAGGAGGACCTAAAGGCTTACCTGGCTGATATAACAGGCAAGTGTATATCGGCCTATGATGGGTATTCGAATCACCGTCCCTGTACTGCACCATGCTGTCCCTTCTTTCTTGTCTAGACGGAGTCCAGGAAGTCCCGGTGGGAGAGTGGAGAGCCATCCTGGGAGGATGGTGATTTTGTGCAGAAGACAGCGACAGCAGGCGAGTGCAGGACCACCAGGGGGGGGTAGCCTACTTAACGTCATGCAGTCTACACATGTGTGCCCTCTTTCTTACGCAGCTGGGGAGTGTCGTTGGAGGGAGCAAGAAGTGGATTGGCTGGCTGGCGTGGCGTGGCGGTGCCCGGAAGTACTGGCCAGGGTTAAAAATCGCGCTGAGGCATGGATGCACACTGAAATACTGGCCGCTATGAAAACCAGAGACAAAAAATGCTCTGAACTTCATAAAAGTCAGACAAAGCTTTCCAAAAGCTCAAACAGTGAACTCCAAGCCCACGTGGTTGAACTAAAAATCCAAAGAAACAGACTAAGAAATGACGTAAACACCATGATCAGAACCGCAAAAAGAAATTTCATCAACGACAAAACTGAGGAAAACAAAAACAAACCCCGCGAACTTTGGAAATTACTCAATAATCAACTAGGCTGCAGTAAAAAACTTAAAACCAGATTCTCAAACATAAACATAAAGACGGACAACACGCTCATCACAGACAAGCTGGATGTAGCCAATTACTTAAACATCTTCTTCACAAACATAGCCACAACACTGGTAAACAAACTACCCTCCCACTCAGGGCATTATGGGGTAGAACACATAGTAGCATACTACAAAAACCTAGGGGTCCACAAAGACGACTTCAAACTTGAAATGGTAACAACCGATGAGGTACTCAAAAAATTGAGCGCCCTCCAACCTAACAAGGCCACTGGCCATGACAACATCCCCTCCAAATTCCTCAGAGACGCAGCAGCCGCCATCACCCCAGTCATCACACACATAATAAACCTCTCTATAAAACAGGGGCACGTCCCCAAGGACTTCAAAATTGCGAGAGTGACCCCTCTACACAAAAAGGGCAGCAAATTAGACCCAGGCAACTACCGCCCTGTTTCTATTCTTACCTCCATCTCGAAAGTCATGGAGAAAATAGTCTACGAACAGGTCGAAAAGTACCTGGCGGAAAAAAACCTAATCTACGAATTCCAATCTGGCTTCAGAACGTCCCACTCCACTGACACATGCCTCCTCTATTTGAACGACCACATCAAACAAGAGGTGGACGCTGGCAAATACTGCGGCATGGTCATGCTGGACCTACAAAAGGCCTTCGACACTGTCAATCACTCCATTCTAATGGACAAGCTAAAAGCAATTGGTTTTGATAGCCTATCAGTGAGCTGGATGCAATCCTACCTGGAGGGGAGAGAACAGATGGTAGAGGTAAACGGTACTCTATCCCCCCCCCTCACAGTGAGCTGTGGTGTTCCACAAGGAAGCATACTAGGACCGCTACTCTTCCTAATTTATGCAAATGACATGTCATCAGCCTGTGACTGCAACTTGTTCCTGTTTGCGGACGACTCAGCCCTGCTGGTCTCTGACAAGAACAAATTGCAGGTTGAAAAAACCCTCAGCACGGAACTAGGCAAAATCTGCATATGGCTCGCTGATAACAAACTATCATTACACATGGGCAAAACAGAGTCCATTCTCTTCGGTTCAAATAACAAACTCAGCAAGACCGACGGCTTCTCAGTTACAGTGGGTGACAATATTGTCACAAGGAAAGACGAAATTACCTACCTGGGTTCCATCCTAGAGGCAAATCTTTCCTGTGACAAAATGGCATCCAATGTAATAAAAAAAGTCAACCAACGAACTAGATTCTTGTACCGGATCTCCTCTCTGGTAAACAAGAATACCCTGAGGACTCTGGCAGGAGCACTCATTCAAGGGTACTATGACTATGCGTGCACCTCATGGTACCAAAGCACCTCAAAGGCGCTTAAAACAAAATTACAAACATCACAAAACAAACTGGTCAGACTACTACTTGACCTGAACCCCAGAACCCACCTCACCCCTGCCCACTTTGCCAACCTAGGATGGCTTAGAGTAGACGACAGAGTACAGCAACTTGCAATGGGCCTGGTCTACAAGATACACTATACGACCGGGGTGCCCATGTACATGTCAAAATACTTCCCAAAGGTCAGTGAATACCACAACCACTACACCAGAGGAAGCTCAACAAATCATGTTAAACCCAGATTCGGCTCAAACAAGGGACTAAACACGTTTCGCAATTATGCCACAACAATGTGGAACGCCCTACCCAAAGCTGTAAAGGAATGTGAATCCCTGCCCACATTCAAAACCGCCCTTAAAGAGCACCTACGGGAGGCTGCAATTCGAAACTGGCCACCGTAAATGCCCAAAACCCCCACCACCTCCTAATAGACAGTCTCCTCCCCACCGCATGTATATATTCCCTCCCCGCCGTATGTATATTCCCCTCCCACCCACCCACCCCCTCCTAATGTACAGTCCCCTCCCCATCATATGTATATACTCTGTCAGGATCTAGGGGTAACAGTACTGTATATTTGAATACCGCCTATGTCACAAATGTATCAGTACTAAATACCTATATGTCCCTATGCCATAAATGTCATGTATGTTATGTATGTCATAAATGTCTATATGAATTGAAAATGGGGGACCCTGATGGAAACAAGACAAACGTCTTTCTCAGGTCTGCATCCCCTTAACAATTGTATGTATTGAGCCGTACTGTATTGTACCCATTCTGCAATCTGTTAAATAAAGTTTTCATTCATTCATTCATTCATGTTGAAAGGAGGATCAATGGTGGACAGTAGCAGAAAGAAACGGGAGTCGAGAGGACGACACCAGAGGACGCGGAGCTGCAGGAGTATGAGGACACGCAACTCTTTTTGTTTTGTGCTTTTCTCCAGTGGAACATTTTCCTGTTGCCGACTGCGGTGTCCCCCCCGCTGTGGAACGGGTGGAGCCTCAGACAGGAGAGACATTGTCGCAGCACTGCACGCCGTGAGTAAATGGATACAAGATATCAGAATACGCGCCTGACAAGCAAACTGTTTCCCGAGCGGTCAATGAAGGAATAGAAGAACAGTGACTGCATTGGAATTATGATTATCGGAACGGCATGCAGTAAGCCAGTAAAACTGTAGAAGATTTGAGCCCAGTATTTTGGACGTTTCACCCTCTGTGAACTACCTCTCTCTCTTTGTTTTATCATATGGAGAATATATAAATTGTGCATAGTGACGAACCCGTGAACGGGGGGACTTTGCTATTACTGACTTTGCCTTCCATTGCAGGCGGGAGGACATTATTATACGCCCTCGCTTGGAGTATACTAAAACACCCCAGTACGGACAGAACGGTTTTAGCCCGAAGGCATGAGGGGCTACGGGAGCGGAAGGGGGTGGCGTCCTTCCGGCCCTCACCTTCGGGCCCCGGTCATAACTAAACCTTTTTTTTGTATTGTTTGTAACTCAGCGCTTCCACTGCCCCAAACCTAGGTTAGGATGTGAGAGGAGTATTCTAGGCCTGGTCGCAACCCCTAGCGGTGAACAGCACCCACTATTCTATCCCAGCCCCCTTAGTTGCTGTGTGACACTTAGTGTGTATTTACATAACCTGTGTTCCCTATAATCATTTGCTGTGACTCCCCGAGAGATGGTGTGATATATATACCTATTTTAGGCTATTTGCAGTGAACTGTGTTTTGAGGTGTAGTGTGATTCTAGACTAGTGTGTGATAGTGATAGTCATAGACCCGTGTGCAGGGTGAGCACTTTATTCACGTGTGTAGTGCCTCAGGGGCGGGGATAGGTAGCATGGGTGGGAGTAATAGCCTGGGGGTGGGCTGTCAGGGCATTGAGCGCTTCCTCCTTTTTAACTACCCTAGGCCTAGGAGGCGTGGGTCTTTTAAATAGGTTAACTAGTAATTATTTATGTAAAGTATAACCATTGTGTTAGATATCCATTTTTCCTACAATAAAAGCTTTCTTACTGTTTCTCAAAGCATTCTCCTGTGTCTGTTTGTGGTCTTGGGGAAATTCGTTGTGGTAGGTCGGCTGAGCCCTTTGGGAAGTGTATCCGTGCATTTGCACACCTTAACCTTAGACCTGGATACTTCCCGTGGGGGTCTGGCAACACTATTTATTTTAAACAATATTTAATCGTATGATTATAGATATTTTTAGAGAATAAATAAATCCAATGAAGTTGCCAAGTTCACAGACAACTCCGCTATCTTCGGTGCCAAGGATGTTGACTGACCCAGTCCTAGTGCTACAGAACCAGCACATTGACAGAAATAAATGACAAGCTGACCCGACATTAAGCACTGTAATGACTGAAATGAAATCAATGTCAGCAGGCCAACTCTGCGCTCTACAATGCCTATTGTGCGCCGTGGTCCGTGGTTCTGGTCAGAGTAATTATGGCTTCAGTCAGTGGATAACCCCGATCTGCATTTAAGTGATGTTTTAATTATAGATACCCCAGTAATAACATTACAATTGAATTAAATACAATTAGGCCTGAATGAGACTCTGGCCACCGGCAACGACATTATCAGCCAAAATGCGCATCGCAGATTATCTACATTGACCGAGTGGAATCCCGTTCACATTACTGGATTTGTTTTTTTTTATCATTTTTTTTTTTATTATTAATCACATGAAACAAGACAACACATTAACCACAATCACAATACACAGAACTTCACAGGAAAATAACAAAAACAATAATAATACAGAATAACAATTTATAAATTATAAAGACAAAAAGAAAAGAAAATACAGTTCAACCTTTTTAAATTTTAAATTTCAAATTTTCAAAACTTCAAGGTTTCAAGGTTTCAAGGGGGGCTATCTAATAAATGACCAAATAGTGAAGAAATAGCTAAATAGCTGCCCCCCAATAAATCCCCAGTTAAATTCAGGACATAACAAAAGACAAGACAGACAAGACATTTCCTCCTCCCCCTCCCATGAGACCGCCGGACTCCCCCGAACAAGCACCCCAACCCCGCTCAGCCGCACACGGCGGTCCTGACCTTCTCAGCTGCTGCGAACCACAGGTCAATCCCAGCCTGCCCTACCCCAATCACCCGCGCCGTGGATATCTCAAGATATCCACATATCACATCCAACAGTGTTAGGGACCAGTTAATCACTGTGAGCTTCTCCGGCTCCTTCCATCTCATTGCTATTAGCTTCTTCGCCGCTGTGACGCCTGCTAGGACAACCCTTTTCAGTTGTACGGACGCGGGTAGTGTTGTTATATCGTTCAGGAGTAGCGTAACAGCTGTGAATGGGATAGTTAAGCCACACAGATCAGAAAGTTTGTCCGCTATTGACCTCCAGAAGCGGGCCACTGGTGGGCAATCCCAATACATATGCATATAAGTGCCAGTGGCCTTTTGAGAGCACAAAGTGCACAGAGAGTCGGTTATCAGTCCCATAGCAAATAGCTTCCTAGGTGTAAGATAGGTCCTATGAATATAATTAAAATTAATTTGCTGGTGATTGGGGTTGCGGGAAGATAATGCCACATTTGCCCAAACATCATCCCAGTCAAACTCGGGGTCCAACTCCGGGATATCCACACGCCAGATTGTATCCAATGATACATTTTTATACGTGGATTGAATTAAGAGCGTATAAAAGTCTGAGACAAACCCTCTGGAGGTCGTCCTGTCCACTATGAGCCTGAGGAAGGGGTGTGGGTGCAAAGCTTGAGCCCACGGCACGCCATGCGCCCTCAGCGCTGACCTTAGTTGAAGGTAAAGAAAGAAGGACTCGCCGGGAAGATCATAAAATTCTCTTAAGTCCTGAAACGCACGGAGGCCGTTCTTATCATAAATATCCTCCAGAGTATGAACTCCCCTCCTTTGCCATTGAGGAATATTAACCGGCTTGTGCCCAACAAGTAATTGCTGGTTATTAAAAATTGGAGAGTCCAGGTGCCATGGGCATTTAACCCCACACGACCTCTGTACATTACGCCACGTTTGGATCACGTGAGTTATGATCGGTCCATACCTCAGCCGGCATTTCGAAATAGAGACAGTGGAGTACACCACATCCTGCAATCTTAGCGGTGAGACCGCCGCCGCTTCTAAGGAGCGCCAAGATACAGCATCTACAGGGTCTAGCCAGCACATCAGAGGTCTCAGTGAGAAGGACCAGAAATAAAGCTTAAAATCAGGGATTGCGAGGCCCCCATCTTGTTTCCTACGTTGAGTAGTAGCTCTTTTGATTCTCGGGCGTTTGTTATTCCAGATAAACTTAGATACCATCGATTGTACCTTGCGCCAGTGGTCTATTGGAGGGGGCAGGGGGAGCATTGAGCTAACAAAATGTATCCTAGGCAGAACGTTCATTTTGATTATGGAAGCTCAGGCTTGTAAGGAGTTAGGAAGGGACGACCATCTGTCTAGATCCTGGCGTATTTTATCATAAGTACCTGTGAAGTTGTACTTAGTAGTTTGACTCAGCGTGGGGAATATCTCTATACCTAAGTATTTAAAATGTTACACTATGGGGATATCAGCTGGTAGTCGCACCGCCTTGGCCAGCTCATTAAGAGGTAGGCAGGCTGATTTGTTCCAGTTAATCTTAAAGCCTGACAATTTACCAAAGTCGTCGATTATTCCCAATAATTTTGTGGCCGACCGGGAAGGGTCATCCATAAAAATCAGTAGGTCATCCGCATAGAGAGCAATTTTGTGTGGTGTATTATTGATCATTATGGGGACGATGTCCTCCGATTGCCTAATAAATTGGGCCAATGGTTCGAGGGAAAGCGCGAATAGTCCCGGGCTCAGAGGACAACCCTGTCTAGAAGATCTGGAGACTGGGAAAAGTGTGGAACAGTTTTTACCTGTCAGTATCATTGCCGACGGCGAGGCATACAGGACTTTAATCATATGAATAAAATTCTTTCCAAGACCCATGACCTCAAGTACCTTCCACAGGTATGACCATTCTAGTCTGTCAAACGCCTTCATGGCATCCAAAGACAGAACAGTGGATGGAGCTGTATTGTCTTTACTGTTATCGACTACATGCAACAGCCTCCTAAGATTATCTGCAGCCAGGCGCCCCGGGATAAAACCAGTTTGATCGCAGTGTACCAATACCGTCATAAATCTCTGCAGGTGGCGGGCCAGCACCTTGGCAAACACTTTTAAATTGGCCCCGAGAAGACTCAAGGGCCTATAGCTACCACAATCATTGGGATCTTTGTCCTTCTTGAGAAGTAAAGAAATCAGCGCCATGTTGACATCTCTTGAGAACTCCCCTTGTTCGATAGCGTAATTGATCATATCGAGCATCAATGGGCCCAGTTGGTCCCAGAAAGCTAAATACACCTCGGGTGGAATACCATCCCAGCCTGGTGCCTTACCCCTCTGCATTTCAGCAATCGTCTCCCTTAGTTCCATAAGGGTGATCGGTTTCCCCAGTTCCTTAGCCTCTTCCTCAGAAATGTGGGGTATCTCAAGCCCGCCAATGAACGATTCAAATTTAGAGTCGTCGAGATTAACCTCTGAGCTATATAACTGTGAGTAAAACTCTTAAAAAGTGTCGTTGATCTTTTTCGAATCAGTAGTGATTGTACCCTGTCGCGTCTTGATCAAGGGGATATCCGAGAAATGATCATTCGAGCGTATTTTCATTGCCAATAGATGGCTAGGCCTGGAGCCGTGAAAGTAGTAATTTTGCCTTGTCCTATGTATCAAGAACTCAGACTGTTGTTTAAGTATGGAGTTTATTTCCTTCTTGACTATCTTACGTTGTGTGTTTAGTCGTTCACTATAGTTAGTTTGCAAAGATGCGTATAGATCCGCATATAATGTTTCCAGTCCTTCTAGTTTTTTTGACCGGGATTTACGTAAGTTGGAGGCGAAAAAGTGTGACATGACCCCTGATAAATCCTTTCAATGCGTTCCATAGGACCCTGGGGTCATCGACCGTGCCAACATTGATCTGCAAGAATTCAGCTAGTTTACTCCTGAACTCAGAGCAGAAATCATCGTTCTTTAATAAGGTTGAGTTAAAACGCCACCTGGGAGCTCTCGTGGAGAGCCTGCCAAAGGTTGCCACAAGGAAAATCCCCTTGTGGTCCGAGAGAGCCAGGGGAACCAATGAGACGTCGAAACTATCAAACAAATTAGGGGATGCGAATGCATAGTCTATTCGAGAGAAGGTTTTGTGTCTGGCAGACAGGTGAGAGTAATCCTTGAGGGTGGGATTGGATAAGCGCCATAGGTCTGCGAGCCCAGTGTCCTGGGCCCACATCCTGAGGGCCTTAGAGGACCGTTTTTGGTCGCTTGTTTCAGAGGACCCGGACCTATCCATCTCCGCATCCCAGCACGCATTAAAATCGCCACCCACAATGAGAGCGTATCCAGTAAGTTCCAACATATTCTTCGTGATTGTATTATAGAACGCTGAATCAAATGTGTTAGGGGCATACAATGCTATTATTGCCATCTTCCTATGAGAGAACTCAACTTTTGCTATAGTAATCCTTCCCTCCGTGTCCGACCACACATCCAGGACTTTGATATCAAGGTTACGTCTTGTAACTATGACGACTCCTTTCGTCTTATCATCGGCTGAGGATGAGGAGATAACGTGATATTGTCGATTTGCTAGCCTTGACACATATCACCCACCAATAAATGCGTCTCACTAAGAAGAGCAATGTCAATATTTCTTCTCTTCAATAACCAAAGGACACTGGCACGCTTGTGTGGGGCGTTAAGACCCCCTGCGTTCCAAATTAAAATATTCAATTTAGCCATGGTCGAGTTTGTCTAAATGCGTAGAGAACATACCAGTGCAGCCAGGCTGAGTACAGAGGCGCTGATCCAGGCGGGTCCAGACGGTCAATCCCAGGAGTTCAGAGGAGGAACAATTACACACATATAAGACAACAGTACATAAAACACATAAAAATACCACCCCAGTTACAACCCCCCCTCCTTCTACTAACCCACCCGTCCTATTATAAACCCTCCTATACCCACTCTCCAATCCCCTCCCTATGCCCCATCCACTAAGGATGGTCATCTTCCTATCATTTCCCACTGGAGTCATGGATCCAATAAGACGCTCTCCACTCCGACCCCCCTCTAGATAAACCCCTGATTAAACCCCCACTAGTCCAATAAACACAAATAATAATAAAAATTAAATTCAATAAAGATATCGGTCGAAAACCACGTGAGCCTTGGTCCTAACATGAGATAACTATAATGGAAAAGATAGCCATTATTATATAATAACTCAACATCAACCCTGCAACCATCTACTTCCGAGTCTGCGCATCAACGTCGCAATGTTATAGCACAAATGGATAAAGGAAAATTCAAAACAAAATTAAATTAAAGCATACCAGCAGATAGTCTAAGGCAGGATCGGATCACAGGTAAATTGCGCAAACAGATGTAATTTAAACAACGACAATAATAAGAAAGGGAAAAAAGGGGGTTATGGTCAAAGTGCACACCTGTAACAGCCCCTCTGATCAGGCACAACGGCTGGAATGACATAACCTAATGTAAGAATAGAATTAAACACATTAATTAACCCGGGGATGGTAATAAGCAATACCTGACACAACCTGTTATCATATATTGTATATATATATATTCAACCGATCCTCTCCTACCGGAGCCCAAAGCTCAAAACAGCCTGGATATAAAAATAAAAGCATACAAGAAGTTAGTTAAGGACCCGATCACCGTTGAATTGTGCGAACCGATGACACTTAAACAGCAACAACAACCAAAGTACGTAAATATTAACGGGTCTCGAATGTCTCGGCGCAGACGATAGACGCAGCCCGCTAGCTAGCCCGAGGCTAGCGCGTAAGCTAGTGATGAATCCGGATAGCACGTTAGAGTCTGTTATGTACATTGTTCAGCTAGCTCGCTAGCTTTCATAAAGGCGATACACAAGTACGACCATGAGGTCAGCATTAGCAAGTAACATAAGTCATTGGGAAGCCCCGCTAGTTGGATGGGCAGTGGACAGTTAGCATGTCTGGGCATGACAGCAAGTATTTGTGAATAGTCGGCCCTATCAATGTATTCAGGCCCACATCGCCAAGTCACTCACCCGACATAGATATCAAGCTACAGTCCCGGGTATCCCCTCGAGATATTCCTTCGCTTTAGCCAACGACCAAAATGAACGCTGACCATCGTCCTTATCCAACACAGATAATTTCGCGGGAGCGAATAGCGTGGGCCTCAGGCCTAGTTTCCATAGCCTGGACAAGACCACTTTGTATTCGCCTCTCTGTGCTTGAACCTCCGGCGTAAAGTCCTCGAAAATGGCCACTTTGTGATCGCCAAGCCTTAGATTACCCCTTCTGGCACGAGCCGACCGCATGATGAGTTCCCTCTGCTGAAGCCTGTTCAGCTTGACAATGATGGGCCTCGGCTCCTTGTTCACTCCAGGAGTGGTCCTGCCCGCTATGCAGGCCGACTCACATACGGGAGGGGTGGGGAGGACATCATTCCCCAGTATTTCTTGCAGCAATTCCGGCATGGTCTCAGAGACGGCCTTCCCCGTTGCCCTCCGGTACTCCAACAATCCTGATGTTGTAGCGTCTCTCCCGGGACTGTATTTCCACAATTACCGACTGTAGTTTGGCAACTTCAGCCTGCCTAGCCAGCAGGGAGGACTCCAGATCCGCCATCTTCTCGCCCTGTAATGAGACCTCCGTCGTTAGCGCGGCTAGTTCGTTAGCATTAGCCGAGGAGATAACGTGCAGAGACTCCATCTTGTCTTTCAACGGGACGACCGCCAACCTTATTTCCTCTGATATCTCTCGATGAAGGTTATCACAAAAATCCGCCAGCACTTTTCTTTGTGTTTCAGCGAAGCGTGTCTCAGATTCTGCATGGAGCTTGGTCATGACCGAGAGCACAGCTTCGCTTATCTCACCGACACCGGGCGACGGCGAGGTTAGGCCCGGTGGCAGTTTGCTGGCTGGAGCGCTCATGGATCTGGTTTCCACCACCGACATCGCAGAAAGTCGAAAAAAGTCGACGACAGTAGTTGAAACTCGACGACTTAACAAGCAGACAAAAAACAAATAAAAATAAAATAAAGACTAATGGGGAGAAACGTATATTCCGCACGGTAGAAGGGAGCTCACGTGAAACACATCTACTCCATAATCGCCTAGCTCCTGTAGTATAATCCTATCGAATCCTAACAATAATCTAAGGTTATTGTACAGTAAAATGAGATTGTTATCTGGAAGGAGGAGAAAGGATCATAAGTGATAGAATTTTTGGTCTCCTCATCTGACTCCAAATTTAGCCAGCAAGGAATAAATGTGCAGTCCAGACAACAGAGTTCGAATTCAACTCATGGATTTATTTGTCTCGGCGACCAAGAGTGAATAAAAAGGTTGCTTTTCACATACAAGGATTATCAGAATACATTAATCATGTCTGTTTTGTACACAGAATCAACAAGGTTTGCATCTCAAAACCCCAACATGTAGGTACATACAACAGTCATTTGTTAACATAATTTGAACATAGAGAAAATACTGTACACATTACACATGAGTAAATCTGGTTTACAGATCAGGGATCTGTACATAATCTAAACAACAATTGGTGTTACACATGATTTACTCACGTAAAATGCAATCAGCTCACAGTAGTCTCTGGGTGGGGAGGGGTGGAGCCGCAGACCTGGGTCGGGGTGGTCTGGGCTCCTGAACTAACAATATGTTCGCTCTTATATAATAACTTCCCTCCAATCCTAACATTCTAGAAGTACACTTTGGTCCAATCATGTGGTCCTCTGTGGGCGGTCTTCTGTGGGGGCTGGCTGCCCCCACCTCTGGGTTGTGGTGACGTGATGGGACAGAGAGAGAGGGGGCTTGTCTGTGGCCCCCGTCGGTGTGGTCTTTTGCTGAGTACAGAGGGATTCTGCTGGTGGCCCCCGTCGGTGTGGTTCCTTTGATGAGTATCGAGGAGGGCGCTTTTGATGGCCCCCCTCCTTTAGCTGCTCAAATCTCCTGACTGAATAAACATTCCTTCTATATGGTTATAGATGTCTAATATCACCCAAGTACAGTCAGTGCTTTCCCAGACTGATACCAGACATCCTATGAAACCACACAAACCTTTATTCACCAGACTGAAACTCTGTCCATCTGTGATGCATATCAATCAATCAATCAATCAAATCCTTTATTTAACCAGATAAGCATCATTGAGATTAAAATCTCTTTTTCAAGAGCGATCTGGCCAAGCAAGGCAGCAGAAAGTTTCAACATAAAAAAGAACATCACAATAAAATACAGATAAAACATTTACATCAAGCTCCAATTTCAGGCAAGTTATCAAACAGGCAAATGATCAAACACAGTTGCACTGACCAAGGGAACTGAGTTCGTAGGATTTTAAAATGGCTTTGAATTCTCCGAGGGTGACCAGTCCTGGTAATTTTAGGTCCTCCTGTATCTTGTTCCAAGATGAAGGAGCAGCATATTTAAAAGCCCTTTTTCCCAATTCAGTTCTCATATGGGGAACTTCCAGTGTTAGAACAGCTTACCTTACATATACCAAGATTCCATAACAAGAGTGTAATACCACTTGTTCCTCTGCTATTTAAAGTGAGCCACTGTTTACTGTGGGGTGTGACTTCCCCTGTGGCCTTTTATGACCGGCAACTGTTGGTCTCTAATCCAGTCTTACCCCTGAGCGGGGGTTGGTTTGGAATGCACTTTTGGCTAAGCCCTGTTTTTACATTATGGATTCATTTCTTTTATTCACACATATTAGTTATGGAATTCAAGGTCAATATTACCACATTCCCCACTTTGGCAATCACATTGTCATATACTGTATATTGACTTGATTTTCTATACATACGAACCATATAATATAATAACAAAAATCATTTCTTCAAATTTTTCTCAATTTTTTTTTTCTTTTTTTTTCTCACATTTTTCTTTCATTATTCTCTGGTACATATCATCAATGAGTTTCTTCTCCTCAAGGCTCATTAGCCAGAGGCCCACCTTTTAAACAACAACTTTTGGGTTTGTTGAAAACAATAACACAATTTAATCTAAACATTACACCTTAAAGTATAATAAAACACAAATTTTAAAAACCCAATTTTCTTATGTTACAGAAAGTCTGTTCTCACATTCCTTTATATGATCTGGGAGAGAAAACATAATTAGTATCACAATATTTTCATTTTACATTCATTCTCTGAACTAATATCTTCCTTCTGCTAATTCTTTCTTTCCTAAAACAGCACAATCACATCTGCATAATCCTTCAATTGGACTTCTCATCTATCCACCCCCCTTATGACCATATAATGGTCATAAAACCTTACCTCCTCGTCGTCACCAGTCGGGCAGGGAAGGCGGAGCAACACTTAAGGAGAAAAGAATTTCACCACCTCCTCACTTTGGCCATAATCTATGTATAATAATCTACCTATGTGTATGTTTCTCACCCTGCGTTGTGTCAATCTATATCAGTTGCTACCGTTCAGTTACCTCCCGTCCTCCACACCAATCAAATTTCACATTCCACAGAGGCCCTTGCTCACCTATTCCGCACAGTTCCAGACCGGCCTAGCCTCCCCCTTCCCCCCATGCATGCTAGCCAGCTTCAGCCGTAGCACTGTTTGTAGGCCTGTGATCCAGTCACATTCTGACCTATGACTGTCCTTCCTCGGATTTACAGACGGCTCTCTCAGTCTGGATGCTTCCCAAACCTGTGTCTGTTTTGGCCTCTGTTCTCGGGGCTATGATGAAGGAGGGGCTAGCGTCCACAAGCGACCTCTTTCCACAATCTTTCCAAACAATTTCCCACAGGAAATAACTGAACAGGTTCACTCCACTGTGTCGTAATCTAATGAAATGTTTTCATACTCAACACTTATGACTCCTCTACACGTGTCGCTCCGCTTCCCCCCTCGACTGAATCTGTGAGGGAAAAAACACAAAGCAAATCCAATTACACACTACGTCAAATACTTTAAAGAGAAGCCAATGTTAAACATATGCAAACGTGATAGGGCCACTTAGCTCTTGTTGACATTCTGTCCTGATGCCATCACTCCTGCCACCAGCTCTCTCCTCTCACACCCAGACCATAAAAAGCAGATTAGAAAAAACAAAAGACAAATAATTAACAATACATGTGAAATTACCATTCATACCTAAAACAGTAAATCAATAAAAACAACAAGCAAATAATTAACAAAACATCTAAATATACCACATCCTTCAACCACATGTTTTGCAACATGTGAACTTACCATTCATACTTAAAACAGCAAATCAATAAAAACAACAAGCTTCAAACTTCACACGCACACAACTTTGTCACTCATCACCATCACACAACTGTCCCATTCAAACATGTCTTTGTGACTTGACACCTCTATGTTTAGCACAGTCCCCCATACAGGCTCCATACAAACACATTCAGTCCACACAATCAAAAATTAAAATAGACATATGTACTGACAAACCATTCTAAAAAAATCAAATCAAATGAACGCAATAAAACAAACTCCTTTCATCCAATATCTCACAGTTCACACTTCAATATCATTCATACGTATATTGAGTTCCCAGGCAGTGATTCAAAAGAAACAAAATCACGTAAAAGAAATAAAAACACTCATTATCGTCCCTATTGTTTTAACTATAACTAGACATGGCTTACACTAAAAGTGGTCAGTTGGCTTACCACAAGATCTAGCATCCTGCCTATTGTTAGGCCTTAACTAGATAACAGACTCGGTTTACTACCTGTCATCACCGGCCTCAATCATTCACTGAAATCAAACGACACTCAGACATGCAGTCACACGCCACTCAATTCATCCTCACACTATCAGGTAACCACTCAAAGACAAAGTCATTCACGCTTGTCCCACTCATGCATACCACCTGGCACACAATCATCCACAGATTTACTTTAGTGTAACATTCACAAAAAAACATTCACTGCTTACTTCACTCCTACATTCAACACACAACACAACATGACTCATTAATCATCATTCAGGTCCACAGACAAGTTGTTAGATTTCCTTCTCTCCTACTCTCAGTCCTCCCTGTACTCATCCTCAGGCTAAACACAATCTACACTCAACCTCTACACTCAAAGGGTCTAGCAGAACCCCTTTTTCAACCTGAAGTCACCCCAGCCTGCTAGAACCGTGATAACCCCAGGCTATTCCTCCAATCAAATAGGCCGCCCTAATCAATGTAAATAACCGCATCTGACTTGGCCCCTATTCAACCTACTCCCACCTTCTCTTCCTGAATTAGCCGCTTCCTGTCTCACCTTCCAGTCACCTCCTGTCTCCCTTATGCTATCCCAAACTAGCACCTTATCTTCCTGTCTCCCTGTTGTAAAAATAGCTGCATCTGTTATCACTTCTCCAACTGTTCTCTCCTATATTCACCTCTGACCTGTCTTCCTATTGTAAAGATAGACTAGGTCCCTTCTCTGAGTGTAACCGCGACCATAAACAACAGGTTTTAGCCCTCCCTCGTGGCTTCCCGTGTCCTGTCTCAAAAGGATTTCTACCCCCCTGGGCAATATAGCCCTCTCAACTTTTGCCTCTCTCGTGATCTATGCATACAGTCCCCCCTGAGCATAACCTTTTGACACAAAGACCCTATCTCCTCACTTCATGAATATAGGCCCCCTGTAAATCATTAAAAAGTTAATCAAAATATCATGTCATCTCCCCAGAGGCAAGCCGCCTCCTAGGTTCGAATAAGACACACATTCCTACTGCCTCCAGGGGAGGCTAAATCCCCTCCCCCCAGAGGTTAAGTAGCACATATTTGCAATTTCACCTAGTATCATCTCAACTACTGTAAACACAATCATATCAAACTTAAAACAGCCTATACAAACCAATGGCATTAAAGAAAAACAATCTCTTCAACTTCTGTACTCACAATCATAACCATTAAATCGTCATTGCATTAATAAAATTGTTTTCAATAAATTATAATTCCCTACAATTCTGAGGCTTGTGTCAAGCATTAAATGTCCTAATCATATTAACAGTGTATTTAAAGATTTAACTCATCTAAAACAAGCATTACCACAATCTTAAATTAATTTCATCCTAAACAGATTCTAAACTCACATCTTCACACAACCCTAATCATGCATAATACAAATATAAGCCTCATTATCAAACGCCACTTGTTAGAAATAAAACATCATTATTAGTTAGTTCCAATCATGCTAAGACTCAAAAACTGTAAACAGAATTTTCTGGGAACGTTAGCTCTGTATATAGGTGACATGTGATTCTAACGGAGATGTGTTAATCAAATATAATGCAAGCAATATGTCTTTTTCAGTGTAGAGTGTTTTCCCAACTCAGCCTATAGCTTCTCTCAAACCCCACTTGGTCAAGACTATACCCTTGTGTAACATATTACTGCCCAGTTTTACAGGTCCAATGTGTAGCTGGTTTGTGAATCCCAGCTTAGTATGGGCATGTATATTAAATCATCCCTGTTTGTTTGATAGGCTCACTGCATTGTTTGCAGCCCAAGTAAACCTCTCATTGACTATCTCCCCTTGTCTAATCATCACATGCTGCCCCTACACCCCCCTTTTTGCTACACAAACTTGTAGCAACACAACCAAAACCACCCCCAGAACATTGTTTACAACACAAAGAATGCACAATATACAAACACAACCATTTTACACAATGCACAATATTCCCTCACCTGGTATTCATCCTCAGAGCGAACAAAAATGAATGCAGCGATCCACGTTGTAACGCGCATGCGCAGTAGCGCAAACGCACAGCCACCAATGTATACCGCGACAACGTACTATTACCACAAAACACTCGGTTTCGTCCCAATACAATGCCACGACAACCACCACGTCCTTTAACCCTTCCTAAACATCATTTTCAAAACTCGAATCATAACATATGTCGCCAGCAAACTCACAAAACAGTCGCACGCAAGCTAACAACCTAGCCAGCCCTGATGCTATGTTCAATGTGCTCCCGGGCGCCGCGCGTTATGCGACGTTCGAGATCCGTACATTTCATTCAGTCCGCCCGTTACCAATCTAACTCTAAACAACTCACACATGCTTAAATAACAACCTACTTTAAAAGAAAAGAATTTAAAACATTCTCATTTACCAACGCCGTTTACACAGATCAACACGAGTCATCATAAACCAAGTCTCCTACCCTTTCTCCGCCTGGCTCCATATGGGATGTTCACACACTCCACTCAACACTATGACGTCATCAAAACAGCGACTTCTTCCTCCACCATAATAACGTACACAATTGTTACCGCATTAACTATAACCCTCAAAACGGCCACAATCTCCTCAACTTACGCCTCGATTCGCTTCTTAACAGCAATTGCCGCCACAGCGTTTCGTCAATTCTCACACATCACCGCCCTAACATCCCTAGATTACCGCGGCTCCTCCACAGAGCTAAGCTAGTTAGCCCCAACTTCCATATGATTCACAGACTCGTATTGTCCTGATCCACGTCACAACACAACAACCCGGAAGGCTGCTCTGCATACATACAATACACGCAATGTACACTTACATTTGTAAACAGTATTATTAAACAATGTGTTGCTAAGAGCTACTGTCCCCGTTTTGCCGCGACGAACGTGTCGAAATAGGACGCCGAAGCCAAACACGTTCTAATCGGATTTGCTGCAGCTTTTTGCTTTCTGTAATTACCCTTCTCACGGTTAACAAGCAAATCCCGCCTACCCTTCTAATCAACCCTCAATATCGGATCGACTACAGTTCGATCGGCTGATATTCTCAGAAAAAATCCCCTCCCCGTTAAACTGTCGAGGTGTCCGGCTAATCTGATCAATATTTACAAAAGCCTACGCGCTATGCTTCGAACAAGCCCCTGTTCACCTATATCACCATACCACGTTTATAATCTCGCGACCCGTGACGATTCACCATCATATTAGTGCCCTCTACATATCCATCTGAATCCGCGGATCTGTTTCAGCGTTGGCCTTAGAGCCTGTAAATTCCATCTGCATCGCTCGCCGATGTTTAAAACATCCGTACCCTGCCGCTCGAGAGGCGCCAACGAACGGAAATTCTGCGTTTGCCCAGCAAGACATACACCCAGTCCACTCACTGTACAGATTCACGAAAAAAATAACCATCACATTTCTACGCTCCCTGGAACGACACGGCCTGTCTTGCATCCCAGGGCGTACTCCTATCGTACTCTGAATAAACATTCCTTCTATATGGTTATAGATGTCTAATATCACCCAAGTACAGTCAGTGCTTTCCCAGACTGATACCAGACATCCTATGAAACCACACAAACCTTTATTCACCAGACTGAAACTCTGTCCATCTGTGATACATATACCAGGATTCCATAACAAGAGTGTAATACCACTTGTTCCTCTGCTATTTAAAGTGAGCCACTGTTTACTGTGGGGTGTGACTTCCCCTTCGGCCTTTTATGACCGGCAACTGTTGGTCTCTAATCCAGTCTTACCCCTGAGCGGGGGTTGGTTTGGAATGCACTTTTGGCTAAGCCCTGTTTTTACATTATGGATTCATTTCTTTTATTCACACATATTAGTTATGGGATTCAAGGTCAATATTACCACACTCCGCCCCACATTACTGGATTTGTTTATTGATGGAGCTTTGAAAGCTACATGGGTACAGTGTATATAATTATTGCTCCGATGATGTTGGGTAACCTGGCGTAAAATCCTCTCTTGGCCTCCTGTTATTGATATATGGATATTGTATGTAGTGGGGGGGTTGGGGAAATTAGACAATATCCAACACTGCGTTTTGCTCCACGCTCCAATGTGGGTCTCAAATTGCGGTACAAATCAAGGAGAATGTGTCTCGGGTAGCGAACTCTACTTAATATTATTATGTTCTCTCTCTGCAAATAGACATGCCCATGATGCCCTATATCTCTGAAAACATCTGAGTGCACACAGCGAGAAGTATTCCTATAATAACGCTATGAACCAGGCTGAATTCATTCAGAAATACCTATTCCACATGCTATTTAGGGTTTGACGATAATTACACTAATGTCGCTATTTTACAATGAACTATAGTGAATTACGGGTCATACAGAACACGTCAGTGTTGAAACCGCATGAAACTAATGAAAGCATAATGCCGTCTGTCTGCAGTCTTCATATTCTACCGCTGGGCGCCAGGTACGCATGGTCAGAGCTGTGAGGATTGGTCCGATTCCGCACGCTTCAAGGTACCAATTACCTTCGCGCACCTGAAGTGAGTTCTAACCAGCTCGGTGGAGCCCTTATATACTCTGGTGTTCCTAACATTCTGTGTCGGGTCGTTTTGGATTACCACTGGCTGCTGCTTGTTTCCTCCCGTGTTGTACCTCGTCTGTTTCTCTCCAGGACGTCTATGAAAGTCGCCGCTGTTGCTTTGCTCTGCCATCCGTTGGATCTCTGCCTCGTAGACCGCTTTGCGCATTTGCGCCTTGGTGAGTTTTGGAACGTACTTTTTTTGGATACTCTGTTTTTCTCGCATTTTCCTGGACTCGGGACCTTTCTGTTTTTTGTGTGTTTGGGTAACACTGAAGAGGAGCCGCTTGTTGTTGTTACTGACTCAGCTAAACAATTCTGGACTGCATTGTATTCCGTTCGCTCGTCTTGTTGACATTATCTCTCTCTCTGTTTCCCGAGTGGATCGTCAAGTAGCTGCAGAGCCGCAGAGTCAGAGGCGCAACGCCACAGTGCCGTCTCTGCTCTGAAGACGAGCTGCAGAGCCGCAGACAACTCTGCCAAGAACATTCTCCCTTTGTGCTTTAGTTGTTTTCGCTCATTCCTGTTTTGTAAATAAATACGCCCTGGTTTTTGGCTAACTCTGTCTGCGTGTCTGTGCCGTGCTATTGGGGTTGTTGACAAACCATAACATTACGACCCGACCATGTCAACCCCAGCCGACACAGACAGAGTTAGGGCAGCGTTGGCGGTCCAGATCCAGTTGACCAACGACCACACCCAACAGTTAGGTGCGGCTGCGGCTGCTGTGCAGGACCTCCGGGCCCAGGTCCAGCCTATTCAGGAGTCTCTTAACACTCTGGCCACCCAGCAGACAACCCAGGGTAATCAGCAGGCTGATATTCTGCACCAGCTACAGGCTCTCAGTGCAGCATTTAACACCCTGCTTTTAACCCCACCTGTCCCAGGAGTCCCAGCCAGATCACCACCCGCAGCCGCGACAGACCCCGCACCTCCCGACCTCGCACCTCGGGAGCCCCGTCTCTCCGAACCACGTTTGTTCGACGGTAACTTCGAGGATTGTGCCACATTCATCATGCAATGTGAGTTGGTTTTCCTTCATCAACCCAGCCGATTTACGTCAGAGGGAGCCCGAGTAGCTTACATGACTAACCTGCTCACAGGCCGAGCAGCACAGTGGGTTACTGCTTCCTGGTCTATGAGGGCTGATTTTTGTTTCTCCTACCCAGACTTCGTGGCAGAGCTCCGAAGGGTTTTCCACCACCCAGCTCGTGGCCAGGACCCAGGAGCTTGGTTGGGCACCTTCCGGCAGGGCAGTGGCAGTGTCACCGACTACGCACTGGAGTTCAGACTGGCCGCAACGAGAGCGGTTGGAACGATCGGGCGCTTCATCTCACCTTCCTGAGGGGGCTCAACGACACTGTAAGGGACCAGCTCGCGACCCGAGAGGAGCCCGATTCTCTCAAGGGCCTAATCAGCCTCGCTATTCGCATCGACGGACGCCTCCGGGAGAGAAGGCGTGAGAGAGCCCGACTGGGACCCCCAGACGTTCCCCAGACCCCCCGTACTCGTGACAGTACTGCTGTCCATCCTGCCCCCTCCGCGACTGGTGGTATTTTCCCCTCCCGGCCTGTGACCGAGGAGGAACCCATGCAGCTAGGACGAACACACCTTAGCCAGGCTGAACGGGAGTCCAGGCTCAGGTCCGGCCTTTGCCTCTACTGCGGCCGGGAGGGACACCGTATCTCCCATTGCCCTACCCGGCCAAAAGACCAGGCTCGCCGGGACCCCGGGAGATCCTGGTGAGCCGTTTTTCCTGTTCCCACACCCGTGCACCACCTAACCGTCTGACGAGCGTCACCCTAGCCTGGGCGGACCAACGGGCGACGGTGGAGGCACTCATTGACTCGGGTGCTGACGAGAATTTCCTGGACGTTGAGTTTGCCACCCAGGCCAACATTCCACTTGAGGACCTCGAGAGGCCCTTGGAGGTCTTCACGCTGGATCAGCACCGCCTGGCTGACATCACTCAACGCACCTGTCCTGTCCTCCTCACCATTGCTGGTAACCACGTTGAGAGAATCCAGTTTTTTATTACCAGATCCCCTCTTGTCCCATTAGTCCTGGGTCGGCCCTGTATCGCGCTGCATGAGCCCCACATCGCCTGGTCCTCCGGCATCATCAGGGGGTGGAGCTCCTCCTGTCATGCCCAGTGTCTTCAGGCGGCGTCCAGTCCTTCGCCCCGGAGTTCCCCTTGTGTGCCGCCCCCGGACCTCTCAACTATTCCCCCCGAGTACCACAACCTCGGGGAGGTTTTCAGCAAGTCCTGGGCTCTGGCCCTTCCGCCTCACCGGCCTTACGACTGTGCCATCGACCTCCGCTCAGGGGCCCCCCTTCCCGGCAGCCGCCTCTACAGTCTGACCATCCCTGAGAAGGCAGCGATGGAGAAGTATATCTCTGAGTCCTTGGCAGCAGGCCTCATTCGGCCCTCTTCCTCCCCGGTGGTGGCCGGTTTCTTTTTTGTTGGGAAGAAGGATGGGGACCTTCGACCCTGCATTGATTATCGCCAACTCAACGACATCACCATTAAGAACAAGTATCCTCTTCCTCTCATGAACTCCACCTTCGAGCCCCTCACCCAGGCTACCGTCTTCACCAAACTGGACCTCCGGAGTGCCTACCATCTGGTCCATATCCGAGAGGGCGATGAATGGAAGACCGCCTTCAAGACTCCCAGGGGTCATTACGAGTACCTGGTGATGCCGTTCGGCCTCACCAATGCTCCGGCGGTATTCCAGGCGCTCATGAACGATGTCCTCCGTGACATGCTCGAGGAGTTTGTGGTGGTATACCTGGACGACATCCTCATCTTCTCCAAGACCCTCGAGGAACACGTCCAGCATGTCCGGCGTGTGCTGGAGCGCCTCCTCCACAATTGGCTCTTCGTTAAGGCAGAGAAGTGCCGTTTCCACTCCGACTCCGTCGATTACCTAGGCTTCATCGTGGAGAGCGGCCTGACCCGAGCTGACCCGAGCAAGATCCGGGCCGTGGAGGAGTGGCCGGAACACACCTCTCGGAAGGAGCTACAGAGCTTCCTCGGGTTCGCAAACTTCTACCGGAAATTCATCCGGAACTACAGCCAGGTGGCGGAACCACTTACCAGGCTGACCTCTCCCTCCCTGCCGTTTGACTGGTCTCCAGCGGCCTGCGCTGCGTTCCGTTCCCTCAAGAAGAGGTTCACCACCCCCCCCGGTCTTGCTCCACCCAGACCCCAAGAGGCAGTTCATTGTGGAGGTGGACGCCTCGGATACTGGACTAGGGGCTATCTTGTCTCAGCGGTCGGCGACGGACCAGAAGGTCCATCCGTGCGCTTTCTACTCACGTCGTTTCCTTCCTGCCGAGAGGAACTATGACATTGGCAACCGGGAGCTGCTGGCGGTAGTGGCTGCCTTGGAGGAGTGGCGTCATTGGCTGGAGGGGGCCGAGGAACCGTTCACCATTTGGACGGACCATAAGAACTTGACGTACATCCGTGCATCCAAGCGCCTCAACGGCCGGCAGGCAAGGTGGGCCAGCTTCCTCAGTCGGTTCGACTTCTCGCTGACCTTTCGCCCTGGGTCCCGCAACATGAAGGCCGACTCTCTGTCCCGGTTACACTCCAAGGGGGCTCCAACCACTGAGGATCCGACTCCCATCCTCCCAGAGGCCAGGGTGGTGGGAGTGGTCACCTTGGGCATCGAAACCGTGGTCAGGCGTGCCCTACGTTTCCATCCCGCTCCCAGCAACATACCCGTTCGTCGCCTCTTCGTCCCCGACTCAGTCCGGTCCCGGGTTCTTCAATGGGGCCATACCAACCGGTTTGCCTGTCACCCCGGCGTTCATCGCACGTTCTCCTTCCTGGCTCATCGATTCTGGTGGCCCACCATGAGGAACGACGTCAAGGAGTTTGTTCTGGCCTGCACGGTCTGCGCCCGCAGCAAGGCCTCCCACCAGGCACCCTCCGGGCTTTTACAGCCACTTCCCATTCCGAGCCGCCCCCCTTGGTGGTGTTGGACTTCATCACGGGTCTTCCATCGTCCCAGGGAAACACGTGCCTTCTGACTGTGGTGGATCGGTTCAGCAAGGGGGTTCACCTCGTGGCCCTTCCCAAGCTTCCCTCAGCTTCCGAGACAGCGGACCTCCTGACAAGCCACGTGTTCCGCCTCCATGGTTTCCCCCAGGACGTCGTCTCGGACCGGGGTCCCCAGTTCACTTCCCAGGTATGGCGGGCCTTTTGCAAGGGATTGGGGGCAACTGTCAGTCTTTCGTCTGGTTATCATCCTCAGACCAACGGACAAACAGAGAGGATGAACCAGAGCGTGGAGTCTGCTCTCCGTTGTGTTGCCGCCGAGAAACCCGCTTCCTGGAGCCGGTTCCTTCCCTGGGTCGAGTACGCCATCAACTCCCTGGTCAGTTCCGCCACCGGCCTCTCGCCATTCGAGGTATCCCTGGGCTACCAACCCCCTCTTTTCCCTGCACAGGAGTCGGAAGTGGCAGTTCCCTCAGTGCAGGATCATCTCGACCGGTGTCGTCAGGTCTGGGAGATCACCAGGACTGCTCTGCTCCGGTCATCGGAGCGCGCCAGTCGTGGGGCTGACCGACGCCGAATCCCTGCGCCGACGTACCACCCTGGGCAGAGGGTATGGTTGTCCGCCAAGGATCTTCCTCGGCCAAGAAGCTTAACCCCCGGTTCGTCGGCCCTTTTGAGATCCAGAAGGTGCTCAGTCTCGCGGCGGTGTGTCTTAAGCTTCCTGCGTCCATGCGCATTTACCCCGTTTTCCATGTGTTCCGGGTTAAACCTGTCTCTCTCAGTCCCCTGATGCCTCCTGCTCCGGATCCGCCTCCTCCCGAGATGGTGGACGGACACCCGCAGTGGAAGGTCCGTCAGCTCATGGACGTCCGACGGCGGGGACGGGGGTTCCAGTACCTGGTGGACTGGGAGGGATACGGTCCGGAGGAACGGAGCTGGGTCTCCCGCCAGGTCATCATGGACCCCGCCCTGGTCACCGACTTCCATCGGTCCCATCCGGGGAAGCCGAGGCCGGGCAGGTCGCCGTGTGGCTCCCGTGGAAAGGGGGGTACTGTGAGGATTGGTCCGATTCCGCACGCTTCAAGGTACCAATTAACTTCGCGCACCTGAAGTGAGTTCTAATCAGCTCGGTGGAGCCCTTATATACTCTGGTGTTCCTAACGTTCTGTGTCGGGTCGTTTTGGATTACCACTGGCTGCTGCTTGTTTCCTCCCGTGTTGTACCTCATCTGTTTCTCTCCAGGACGTCTATGAAAGTCGCCGCTGTTGCTTTGCTCTGCCATCCGTTGGATCTCTGCCTCGTAGACCACTTTGCGCATTTGGGCCTTGGTGAGTTTTGGAACGTACTTTTTTTGGATACTCTGTTTTTCTCACATTTTCCTGGACTCGGGACCTTTCTGTTTTTTGTGTGTTTGGGTAACACTGAAGAGGAGCCGCTTGTTGTTGTTACTGACTCAGCTAAACAATTCTGGACTGCATTGTATTCCGTTCGCTCGTCTTGTTGACATTATCTCTCTCTCTGTTTCCCGAGTGGATCGTCAAGTAGCTGCAGAGCCGCAGAGTCAGAGGCGCAACGCCACAGTGCCGTCTCTGCTCTGAAGACGAGCTGCAGAGCCGCAGACAACTCTGCCAAGAACATTCTCCCTTTGTGCTTTAGTTGTTTTCGCTCATTTCTGTTTTGTAAATAAATACGCCCTGGTTTTTGGCTAACTCTGAACTACCTGTCTGTGCCGTGCTATTGGGGTTGTTGACAAACCATAACAAGAGCTGTGCGTATATATACACACAAAGTCAAGCACACGTTTAAATTGATAAATCCCACACTTTGCTTAGAAATGATCGTATGAACGTCGCACGGGTTACGCACATCTGTGCGTACGTGTCACGACGGGGTTAGGTAGAATGCAATAATACAGAAAGGGAAGGAATGGAGGAGGCAGAGGCGAGGAGTGAAGCTTGGAGAATGATGTTTACTGTAGAATCCAGTGCAATACAAGGAAAAATACAGAAACTAAATAACAAACTTCACAATACAAAACAACAAACACTAAGACTTACTAGAGGGAGAACGGTGCGACACGACGTGGAGGAACAGGGGGTAACAGGAGGAATGTCGCCACAACGAAGGGGAGACAGACAGACACCTAAATACCCCGACTAATTAACAAACAGAAACACCTGGCCCACACAGAACACAACAACCTAGACACCAGTCAAAGAACAACTAAACACAAAAGCAACTCCTAACAACCCAAAACAGCGCATGACATCACACCAGGGAAGGGAAAGACAATGACAGCACACACCAGGACACCACATTGATTACACAATTAATTATTGTTAATACAGTGGTCAAGATATTTGTCATTGTAGCGTGCACCAATTGTTTGTGACCACTAGAGGGTGGTAGGGCGCCAATATCAGGCCGAGGGCCAATGTCAGATGTAGGGCATTGCCCAAAGTTAGGTGGAGGGTACTGCCCACTGTCAGGTGGAGAGCACTGCTCAAAGTTACCATCCTGACCCGTCCAACCATGACCGGGCCTAGGATCCTGACACGTACGCACCATTGATAAATGAGGGAATCTTTGGTGAATATAATCAAAAAATCAAGTGCTTTCTTTCAACTCACTCAATACTAAGCAACACCTATTTTCAGAGCCAATCACAGCACAGTTTCAGCTATCCCATTAGTTCCAAATTATATCATTTTGGCACTAGATGAGGAACCATTGTGCCGCACTATTTATTGATCTGGCAAAAGCTTTTGATACAGTCGATCACAATTTGCTCTTGAAGGGATTGTCTAATATTGGTTTGGATAAGGGTGCATGTGATTGGTTTTCGGGATTATTTGTCTGATAGGCGACAATACGTAAAGTCGGGTTCAGCCCAATCGGAATTTCTATCAAAAGTGCCACAAGGTCCAATTCTCAGTCATGTCCTTTTCACTATTTATATAAATTATATTGTTATATTGCCCTTGAATGCTTGTAAAGCCCATTTGTACGTGGATGATACTATTATGTATGGTATTGCTGATTCTGTACAGTTGGCCATCGAGAACCTATAACTTGCCTTTAATGCTCTACAAGAAAATCGTATTAACCTTAAACTGGTTCTTAATGCTGGTAAAACAAAAGTCATGCTGTTTTCTTGTGCCAGAAATTTTATTTATGAAGATGTGCCCATACAGTATCTACCATAAGTGGTTCTAGCATTGAGAGAGTCACTGAATATAAATATATGGGCATATGGCTTTATGATGAATTTATATTTAAATTCCATGTGGACAACCTTGCCTCCAGGTTGGGACAGGAAATTGTCTTCCTGTACAGAAACAGAACCTAATCCTCTGATTAGTAGGAGGAGGATTGTTGAAGCAGTGTTCTTATCGGCTTTGGTCTGGTAGTACTTAGACATGCTGTGGCTTCAACTCTTAAACCCGGACTCTGGTGACAGATATGATACTTATACCGTTGCATCCTTTATGACAAGGTTGGTCGTGCCCCTAGCTGATTATTGGTAAGCTACCTCCTTATATCACAACATTGTTGGAATTTAAGTGTAGAACCTATGTGACCTGTTCTAGTGACTGGCTCATTCTTAAGGTCCCCCAAGTTTGCAAATCGGCATTTTCCTGTGATGCCCCTAGCTCACGGAATGACCTCCAACACGCTCTAAAGATTGAGATTCTCTCCTCTGTTGCTAGTTTAGGACCTTGATCTCTAGCCACTGTCTATCAGGTTGTACCTGTTTTAGTTGATTTCTTTGTTTGTCCTCGCTCCTTCTTGTCATGTTGTGATTTAAATGCTGCAATTTCTTCTGTAAATTGTCGTCATCGTTGTAAATGAGGGAAACCTCATACCACACAAGCAGGGCCGCCTGGGAGAAATGCGAGGCCCTGTGCGAGATTTAACGCGAGCCCCCCCCCCCCCCAAAAGGTTAAAAAAGAAAAAGAAAAAAAAATTATATATATATATATATATATATATATTTTTTTTTTTTTCATACAGTCAACATATTCTTAAATAATAGCGCTGCCCGAGGCGGGGCATGATACAGTCAACATATAGCAAAAGAGAGAGCGAGAGAGAGCTCCCGTTCTACAGTCAATATACAGTGTACAGAGAGAGAGAGAGAGAGAGAGAGAGACACATTGGAAAGAAATTGAAATGCTATTTGGCCCTAAACAGAGAGTACACAGTGGCAGAATACCTGAGCACTGTGACTGAAGATCCTTGACTATACAGACTCAGCGAGCACAGCCTAGCCATCGAGAAAGGCCGCCATAGGCAGACTGTGTGTGTTAGAAAGAGAGAGAGAGAGAGAACATGTGTGTTTGTCATGTGTGTGTGTGTTAGAGAGAGAGCATGTATGAGAGATCCAAAAGGACAAAGATCAACACTTAAATCCAAGAGAGAGAGAGAGAGAGAGAGAGAGAGAGAGAGAGAGAGAGAGAGAGAGACACATTGGAAATAAATTGAAATGCTATTTGGCCCTAAACAGAGAGTACACAGTGGCAGAATACCTGAGCACTGTGACTGAAGATCCATTCCTTGACTATACAGACTCAGCGAGCACAGCCTAGCCATCGAGAAAGGCCGCCATAGGCAGACTGTGTGTGTTAGAAAGAGAGAGAGAGAGAGAGAGCATGTGTGTTAGAGAGAGAGCATGTATGAGAGAGAGAGAGAGAGAGAGCATGTGTGTGTGTGTTAGAGAGAGAGCATGTATGAGAGATCCAAAAGGACAAAGATCAACACTTAAATCCAAAGAGAAGAGGGTCTATACCAGAGAAACCAAAGCAGCAAGGAGCCAATGGCCGACATCAGCTAAATAGGCTAGCCAGGTACTGTGACACCAGGCCACACACAGCTTTGGCCAACGGCCCAACGCTACCCAAGCTACACAAACGACCAAGACATTCACACACAGCACATGTCGTATCTCCAAATGTTGTGAAGTAGCATATGTTTTGCCTGGAAAAAAACATCGTTATTAACAAAACATTCGGGAGGGGAAGGAAGGAAGAGTGGGGTAATGTCATGACATTTTCATTAATCTTACCTGCACCAAGGAACGCAGGGCGAAAGGCCGCAACACAGGTCTCCACGTTGACAAAAGGCCTCTCGCTGGCGGGACAAAATAAGCCAGAACCCCCTGCTATTCTCACGGCTAATGTCAATGGTCGACTCGTAGCACAAGCTAACAGCTAACTCTAGCCTAGGCTAACTGATAGCATCAAAGTAACGTGCGCAGCCGGCAGCTAGCCGGCAGCTAGCTACGACGTTAGCTACCGGCTGCGCACGTTACTTTGATGCTATCAGTTAGCCAGTTAGCTCAACCCGGCTATCGCTAACCATTAGCTAACGCACTACCACTGAAACTACAACATGAGAAAAGCAATACAGGCGCTGACACCAGGCCACACACCGTTAGCTACTAACTCCATACTACAACAGGCTACAGCTAGTCGACCAGTTTGGCTCCAGAGAGAGAGAGAGAGAGATAGATCCACGGCGGGAATATAATAATAGTTGACTCACCATAACACAGTATCAATGCCAATGGTAAAGTTGGAAGGAGACTTTCTTGGCCCACGGTGTAATTTCTTCTGATCCATGCTGCTTTTGAAAAGACATCCACTGGCTCCTCTGAATAGCGCTGAATTAGATCATCCCTCTACCTCGTGTGTCTTCTTCTTCTTCTTCTTCTTCTTCTTCTTCTATTTGGTGTATTACGGCGGACGGGAGAAGAGCCCGGAAACACTATCCTAAAATCTGTAGAGCAGCAAAGCCGCAGAAACCGGAAAACTGCAGTCTGCAGAGCCGCAGAGGCAGGAACAAGTCAGACACATTCTACAAACGTGTCTAATGTGAAATATATAAGCATATAAGCAAAACTAGATTTTAGGTCTGTGATGAAAAAGGGCCTCGCGGGAAGGGGGGCCTCTCAAAAAAAAAAAAAAAAAAAAAAAAAATTTTCCCGCGAGGCCCTGTGCGACCGCACTGCTCGCACACCCCCTGAGGCGGCCCTGCACACAAGTATAAAGGTAGGGGTAGTTACTGGTATGGCAGAGGTTACGGGTAGAACAGAGATGGTGAAGATGATTGTTAGGATAGCGGTTCAACATCTGGGATTGGAAGGTCTGGACTGGAAGGAGGTGTGTAAAGAATTGGCTGAGGGGGCTGCGAGGGACAAGGCTGCGAGGGACAAAGCAGCCCAGGATAAGATAGCAGGGGGCAAGGAGGGTCCCGCGGAGGGGGGCTCAGACAGGAAGTAGCAGCAGTAGATGCACTCCAATGGACAATGTAGTTGATGACGGGGTCCAGTAGAAGAAGAAAAAGAAGGTGAAGAAGGATAAGAAGGAGAAGAAGAAGAGCCCATAAAAAGAATTGCGGAGGGCAGTAATACGCCTCGATGCGTCTACTCTGCCGGAAATTCAAATAAGAAGAAGAAGAAGAAATGAAATATCGCCTACTACAACTGAAGAAGAGTGGTTCCGGGTGCAGAAGCACCTTAGAATAAACTAAAATAAAAACCCACATAAACCGTGATCCATCACACCATCCGGGTTCGATTTACTTGACCTGTGACATCATCAAATGTAAAGTCTGGAGCTGCTCCGTAGACAAGTTGAGGGTGAGAAGTTATAGGTGACACTTAGAGCACCCAGAGAAATGTTCTGTGTATAGCGATAGGATACCATATCTGTATCAGAACTGAGAATACCACTATAGAATCAAATTATATTTGGTGTTAAAAACTCAAATAAATTAAACAAACATTTAGTCAAATCAGTCTCCCATTCCTGCAGCAGCTCCAAACTGTATACTTGATGACATCACACGTTTGCGTCTTACTTCTTTGGTTTCTGGCTTTGTTAGAGAGTAACTTCACAAATATTGATAGACCTTTCCTAGACCATGGAAATAACATTTGAATTCTTAATTTGGTCGGTGTTTCCCTAATGGGTGGTGGATAAATTGAGTTTAGATGGGTTTACCTTCTACTACATCCCCTGGTCTTACATCAGTATTTTCAGAACACATTGAGAGACACAGTCCTGTGTGAGATTTATTTTTGTGATCACTCTCTGAGAGACATGTGTACTGTGTAATGAAACGGCCTGTTCAGTCTGAACACCAGAGCCAGTGTGGCCACACCATTATGTGACCATGACAATCCATTCAGCGCTCATACTTTTTCAGGTCATGAATAAAGAATCAGGCAGCGTTACCAGCCAGAGTCTTGTTCTGTCAAGAGACAAGAGGACAACAGGGGAGGGGGCCGTAACGCCTTGTTCTGACTGTGCAAAGATATTTCTGGAGCTGACCCATTTTAAACAGCCGTAGGAAGCTGCAGGCACAGGTGCATCTGGGTGGCCGTTACTGATGGCAAAGACAAATGTGCAATTACATGCTTTCAGATGCTGTCAAACTTCAACATTAGCAAAGTGTCAGAAGTGACCAGGCATAAAATTGGATCTGTCAATATGCCTGATTGGCCAAACACAAGTATAATCCATGCAGGACGAGGGTTTAATTCACATTTTAATTCAGTCAATTCACAAAATTTAGAGTTTGCTCAAGTTTGCTCAAAGCAGTTGTGTAGAATATCTATTCTTATATTGACCTACATGCACATGGGTATAGTTCTCTTTGCAGGTACACCAGGCTGTTCTTCTCTCATAATGCGGCTGCCCAGAGAGGGGGGGGGGGGGCTCCTTATGTTAGACCTTATGTTTACTTACATATGTCAGTCTTTACAACATGATAATCTGGCTCATAAGAGAGAAGTATCACTGATTATCACAGCCAATGTGTCCTCTCACCATCTACAACACAACAATACTGGTAAAGGGGAAACTGAAGTTAAGGAGGAGGTAGCTTGGCTCTATTGATGCGTTTTTTATGCATTACATAATATACAACACTTTATAATGAACCGCTGCAGATTTTGAGGGTTAAGTTAAAACCTGTCCTGACAAATTATTGCAAGTTCACATTGTGTTTTCTATGGGATCAAACAGAAAGGTAAAAGAGTCTCGACAAAGGCCAGTGGGGTGAAAACACAAGCGGCTGCTGAAATACAGTATAAACCTTGGATAGAAAAGGATAATTTTATACTGTATTTCAGCAGCTGCTTCTGTTTTTCATCCCATCTGCCTTTGTCGAGACTCTTTGAGATGTCTATTGATCCCTTTGAAAACACAATGCGAACTTGCAATAATTAGTTAGGATGAGTTTCGACTTAACCTTCAGAAACCACTGCGGTTTGTTATAGAGCTTTGTATATATGAAATGCATACAAAGCTTGGCAATAGAGGTAAGGAGGAGGTAGCCTATAGCTCGTACTGAATCTCGTCATGTGTGCACTCACAAGTAGTTCCATGTTTACAAGCAATTTTCACCTCTGTTCTTCTCATCCTCGTGGCATAGATTGTATAGTCCCCACGGAGGAGCTCCCGTCAGCACTTTACTTCATTCCCTTTGAAATCAATTCAGTCTCTTTTGCTCCTGCTCAGCATGGGTTACCATGGATACTGCTCCCAAATGGTTTAGTTTCTTCATGAATTTGTTTATCAGTGTACAGTTTCTCAGAATGGATTGGAAGGCTCCTTTTTAATACAGTCATAGCAAATAACAAATCCTTGTTAAAAAAGAAAAGAAAAAAAGGCCTATTGCATACAATTGTTTCTAGAGATGTTCAGGTTCATCAAGGTATAATATTGATGTGATAATACAATCCCTCCCACTTACGTTAGCAAATACAATTACCTCTTTAAGATAATGTAGTTTTAAAACCCCCAAGAGAGTAACTGAATAAATGAAATTGAGCTTAAGTGAAAGGGGTAGTCCATATGTCTATGCCCCTCACTAGCATGTATAGCATAATACTAACAGATGCTAACATTTTCTGCTTCCAATGTCTCAAAAACGGATTTTTGGACGACTGAAAGGACTCGTTGACAAATCAGATATAATGTGTACTATCCCTGGGGGGAATGGGACAATAGAACGAGTCTCTTATTCACTCAGAAGACTCAAGAAAAAGCCTATCCATCATATACCATCCCCTGTGTGAACAATCTAGCCTGATCTTTCAGGAATGATCCAGACCAGGACCACAACCTATGGGTGGATTCTTCAGTTCCTTGGTGATCTGAAACAGCATCCAAATACTCCTCCTGACTAGGCTATGTAAAAATCCTCACAAGAACATGTGACCTCAGTGGTCTGTGCCCTCTTGGGGCTGCCACAACTGTAAACGTTAGAAAGGATAGTTGGATAAAGAAGATGGTTCCGTTTGATCTGTTGTCAACTGTTTAATCTGAGAGTCCTCTGACTCGCCAGTGTCGCCACCACACTATCTTTAGACATAGATCCCTACTGAATCTGAGCATTTTCATATTTCATGCTGGACTTCAAAAGAGCCTGCAAGATCTTGAGGAACCACTCCCATTCACGCACATGTCTTGAGGTCTAAATCTGGGTATTTTAAATATTTACTGCCACGGGGACGACAGACAACATCCCAAGATTCCCTGGGGATGTTCTGCTGAAATGGTGGAGTTGAAAATGTGTTTGCCTTGACGTCTCTCCCTAATGTGTTTCCTCTGTTACTTCGCCATGTGCATTCTTCTCATCTAATCAAAGGTGAGAGTTGATTTTACATTATCCCACAATCATTAAGCTATGTTGGGCTGGAATCAGTACAAAATGGGCTGGACTGCTGTTGTTGCTCCTCTAATAATGTCCTCAGTGAAGCATGTATAGGAAACAAGTCTGACGTTCTGTCAGAATTCTTTATGTTAGGGATTTGATACAAATTGGAAATTATTTCAATCCATACAAAAACCTTGTACATAGGTGTTTTGAAGTAGATTTGTTAGTCATGCTAGTGGAAGTCAAACCCCCCCCCAACAATTATTTAGAAAAATCAGAGGAACACCTTCCAAACAGCCTCCTAACTATGGAGGAAGTTCAATTGTATGTTCTCAGTAAAATTGTGAGAAACCTCAGTGACCTCCACTAGAATCACCAACACATACTGAATTTATACTTCAAATGTCTAAAAAATAAAAGATATATTATATTGTGCACTGGTTTTCTTTTTTCGAGTGAGATGATTTTGTGACAAATCAGATGGACATCTGTTGAAATGGAATGTAGTATCCCTTTAATTGATAGGTCCAAGAACCCCATGAAAGCCTGTTTCATTAGACAAGGCAGAGTAAATCTGTGTGTCAGTTTCATTTTGGCAGAGTAAGACGGATTGATCCCTTTCAGAGGGGTCTCTAATCAACAGAAAGCCATTGATTTCCTCTCCATGTGAGCCTGTGAGGTGCCTCGGACACCCCGCTAACAGCCAGCTGACGGATACTAATGCCTGCTAACCAACAGCTGACACGAACTGATGCCAGTGCACTGTGCTGAAGAGAATGAGTCACACTTCAAGATCCCACTCTCCACTGATATACTGTATGCCTGCTCCTCACAATGCGAGATCATCTGTACTGTCATGCTGAATCATATCTGACATATGTGCCATGCACCAGATGGAGTCAAATGTAGCAGCGGTTGTTTTGTAATAATAAAATCATGCAGGCAGAAAAAAAGGTGTAGCATAATAGCAAAGTACACACCGGGCCTCTGTACGTATCTGAGATGCATTTTGTGTGGTGTGAGGTGAGCCTGCACAGTGAGTGGTGCAACACTCTTTTCTGTACTGCAGCAAAGTGAAGTTCACGGGGGGCAATTATCAATCTCCAGGTTATCAGCACTGTACGTCTGCTCTGATTTCTCTACGAGACTGCTTAAGTAAGCGGTTTTCCTGCGCCAGTCACATGCTCTGGGCTGGTGCTTAGAGCTCGCTGTCTCCATCATCAATACATCACACAATGCCGGCGCATAGGTAAAGATTTACAGCCAGATGTGTGGAGGGAGAGTGTTAAAAGGTATTACCGCTGCATTACAACGTTTGGATTCGGTGTGCTACCACCGTATACTTTGGGACATTCACCAATGTCTCCCGTACGACCATAAATAAAGCAAAAAGGAGGTTATCCTGCTCTTTCGTTTTTGGTGTCATGACAATTAAAAAAATATGACTTTTATAACACATGATTTCCAAAATCAAGGGAGGGAGGCTGCTTTGTAATCGAGTTGCTGGTTCGATCTCCAGTAGGGGAGAACGGGGATAGTTTTCACACTTTTTACTCTATAGTGTGAATTGCTCATCATCAAAACATCTTTCAATAGTCATTCCTACATTAAATTGAAGCTTAAGATGTTGGCTTGAAATGTGTATCCCTCTCATTTTCCAACGTATTGTAACAAAGAGTTAATCACCTATCAAAGACACTCTGACACATTGTGACAACCAACCCCATCATGGGGATGGTTGTCACACACTATGGGGTTGGTTGTCACCATGTGTTTTAATGGTAAAATCTTAAATCTTAAAAATAAGACAAGAAAGCAGAACTAAATTTGAAAGTTTAATTGCCTTGACAAATACATAACTTAATGCATCTTAACATGAACATAAACAGGAACACATCTTTAGGCCATCCTATATAACAAAATAAGAACAAAATAAATGGGCCTAACAATAATAGCCTACACAACTAGGCTACACTCATTCACTTGTTACAGTGATGGCCAATGTAGGGTCTGGGCACTCCAACTAAGCAGAGCTTGTGTGCCCACTGGTTGCACATGCAACACTTCTCCCATACCTCCCCTGAATGGCTGTTGGAGAATGTTTCCATACAAACTAAACAAAAACAATCATCTTCATCCGATGAAGACTCCTCCTGTCTCTTTCTTTTCTCTGTCTTCTTCTTGCTGGCTGTCTTTTTCAGCTGGGGTGGAGTGCACTGGGATGCACTATTGGCAGGTGGTCTAGGCCTGGATGCACTAGGCTTGGCAGGTGGTCTAGGCCTGGATGCACTAGGCTTGGCAGGTGGTCTAGGCCTGGATGCACTAGGCTTGGCAGGTGGTATAGGCCTGGATGCACTAGGCTTGGCAGGTTGTCTTAGGCCTGGATGCACTAGGCTTGGCAAGTGGTCTAGGCCTGGATGCACTAGGCTTGGCAGGTGATCTAGGCCTGGATGCACTATAGGCTAGGCTGGTGGCCTCCGGGGTCCTGATGGAAAGCGATGGGTGTCTCTTCATGAACCCAGAGAACCAGTCTACCCCTGCCATCTGCTTTTCTGCCCAGTTTGGTCTGACAGCAACATTAGGCCTATTGTGCACTGCAAAGCTGTATGCCAGTTTGTGAACTTCAATGAGAGAGAGGCCAAAATAAATATCGGAGGCAGTTATCAAATATTCCTCCAGCTGACGCTCCTGCTCCTCACTGAAAGCTAGACGTTTTTTCACATAGCCTACTGGCAGGGATGGGTGGACTTCTTCTCCAGCAACTTATTGCTCATTTATTTTTGAGCAATATCTTGCCAGTGTTCTGTAATTTATACCCAAGTCCTTGCCAGTGCTCTGGGTGGACTTGTTATTTAACTTCACCTGCCTGACTGCCCTCAACATGACATCTGGTGGAGTCAGGCCCTTCTTTGTCTTCCTAATGTAGTTTCTGCTCATGTTTCTTTATAAAAATAAAAGAGA
Source organism: Notolepis coatsorum (assembly GCF_963971535.1). Taxonomy (NCBI): domain Eukaryota; kingdom Metazoa; phylum Chordata; class Actinopteri; order Aulopiformes; family Paralepididae; genus Notolepis; species Notolepis coatsorum. The sequence goes on along the minus strand of NC_140165.1, from coordinate 151,484,183 downwards.
AAAATTCATTAATCTTACCATGCATGATTTTGACAACATAATGGTTGGTTGTCACATGTGACAACCAACCCCAAAGAAAATGTGATGACCAACCCCAACTGAAGGATGAATGAAGGATAACAGCCATCTAACAACTAGTTAGCTAACAACAATCTAAACTATAGCTATCCCTTCACACTTTTTAAGGGTAATAATTGTTTCATTATAAACCAATTGTGTAAAAGAAAGTGTAAAAAGAAAAATACTGAGGAGCGGAATATTTACAAATGGCCATGAAAAACACAAAAAGTCCTCTCACCTCATGTTCAGCTGTTTCACTCCAAAGATGACAATGTAGGTGAACTCTGACCCCAATTCTGGACATTTAAATACCAAAATATGGGAGACAGGACCCTCTGGTGGTGAAATATAATGAATGTGACAACCTACCCGTGTGACAACCTATACCCGTGTGACAACCATCCCCGTTCTCCCCTACAGAAAGTGCCCCCTGGCAAGGGCACCTAACCCCCCCATGTATACCAACCCACTCCAAGGACACAAGCTAACATTAGCCTTAGAGTAGACGACAGACTACAGCAACTTGCAATGGGCCTGGTCTACAAGATACACTACACACCAATAAGATACCCAAACAACTGCCTCTTTGAACTGCTGCGGTCAGGCAAGCGATACCGGAGTCTTAAGGCGAGCACAGAAAGACTCAGAAGAAGCTTCTATCCCCAGGCCATCAGGCTGCTAAACGAACAATAAACACTATGCAACAACCATCAAATGCACACAGCACACACACCCACACGCACACACTCACTTAAACAAACAACACACTGCAGCACCCACTCTCCACACTTTAGATCACACAAACACACTTTATATTTATTGATAAAGGATTTGCACTACAACTCGTACACCTACTGTAAATTGTACCTAAATTGCACCTCATCCCATTTCTGCCTTGCACTATATAGTATTGTATATTAGTACACTGCATAGTATATTGTATATTATATGGTAACTCAGTTATGTCTATTCTGCATCGAACATTGTACATATGTCTATACTGAACACTGTGACCTCATTTTTTTTACTTCTAATTTACATGCTATACTATGTTATTTTATTTCATACTTATCTTGTCTTGCACAGTCTCTGGAGCGTAACAGTAAGAAGCATTTTGTATAAAAGTATTCTGTACTTCTGTATGACAACTATTAAAGAAACTTGAAACTTGAAACCCATGTACATGTCGAAATACTTCCCAAAGGTCAGTGAATACCACGACCACAACACCAGAGGGAGCTCCACAAATCATGTTCAACCCAGATTCGGCTCAAACAAGGGACTAAACACGTTTTGCAATTATGCCACAACAATGTGGAACGCCCTACCCACAGCCGTAAAATAATATGAATCCCTACCCCCCTTCAAAACCGCTGCAATTAGAAACTGGCCCCGGTAAATGTCTAACCCCTCACACTCACTATTGAAAGTTTAAAAGTTCGATTTTTTCCTCCAGTGATGTCATTGGAGGACACTGAATCAGTGTGTTGTGTTAATTACACTTCAATGAAATTATGCTAGAAAAATAGCATACTTTCAAAAGGCATATCATAATAGCCTATATGAAAAGATAACAAGCCCCATTGCAATCCCTGTTTTTTCATTGAATTGTATTACTATTGAAATAGCCTGATAGTTAGTCCTGCATTCATTCCCACTACAATTACAGTAGACTAATTACTAGGCCTCTACTAATTACTATTGTACACATCAGACCTATAGGAGGAATAATGCAGAATCAGAAAGTGGAGGCCTTTCAGCTGCTGCACAAACATGAAACCCAATTGATAAAAATGTCCCAAATTGATGGGTTATACAATGTATTTGACCAAATCAAAGAGAAAATATACAATCTAGGCTACTCATTAGCCTATATGTAGGTATGTAACATCTGTGCAGCTCAAAACACATGGTCACTAATTGTTCCCTATACGCAAAAATGTTCACTTGTCCATGAAGATGGACTGAAGCAAGCGGCGAGTGGAGTTGGACCGCAGAAGTGATGCTCCCATAGTGAACAGTCGTCGTTCGTCGACCCACTCACAAAAACGCGCACAGCTCCGCCTCCAGAAACACGCACGCGCGCATGTATTATTACACTCCCACAGGCGCAGGCTCAGACACACCTCCTCTTTGCTCTCCATCACAGAAACATAAGCGACGGAAGCCACCGCTGAGTGATTTGGACAACATGTAACGCTGGGATGAAAGACGACTTGCTCTCAATGGCTAATAATGCGGTGGGTTAAACAACCTGCGCCACACCGGACTCAATTGATTGATCATGTTCAATGCATGCGACCGAGTGATTAACGAGATGGTAAGGCCTTTTTATATAACCATACGACATCTATTAAAAAAAAAAAAAAAAAAAAGTTACCTGGTTTTCGTTTCTGTTATGGCAAGATGTGCCGAATTTGTACATGCGCTCTCTTTCTATGAATATGATGTCATCGGTGCTCAAAGACATCAGGTCAGCCGACAGCCACAAAGGATGCAGGGGCCGCCGTCACCGTGCCGCAGCAACAAACGAGGTGCTGAAGTGCATACGATTTTGGGAATGTTTCAGAATTTAATCTGCAGTTGTTATGAAGCGACCTCCAAGGCAGAGAATTCGTCCACGGGTTATGGCATTTTCTTGTTCGACAAATGTCTTGATATTGGAAATGTCTTCTTGTGTCTTGTTTAGTTTTTGAAAATAATTAGCAAACAATCTTGTGCTATCACCATGGTTTTTCGACATTACAGTATAGAGCAGATAGTTAGCCTACCCATACACCCAACTGGTATGTTCAGAGATAGAGATTTTGCCCTTAGTCTGTTAGCTACTCCGAGTGTTTCACTGCTGTAAGCTGTAGCTAGGCGACAGAGTTATGTGGCATGTGGGCCTATACTTGTGCTAGTTCACTGATTAGTTGAAAGTGGCCCCACTATTGCAGAGCTGCAGACTGCTTCAAAGCTTATCCAAGTCAAGTGGCAAAATCTTTCCTCTTTTTACGGATAGTTTCCATGATTTCTTCACCTGATCAGATCAGCTGAATGTAGGCAAATAGCATTAGATAATGTGTCGTTACTTTTATGTTATTAGGAGCTGAGAATAGAATTGTCTTAGTTAGTGTCCAAAATGGGATTGAACCTCTCTAGCATCTCAAGACCAACATGTTCTAGAGATAAACATTTAATTCTGCACCGTATTACCTTTTTCTATGAAGAAAGAAAATGCAGGCCCTTTCAGGTATTTATTTCTGGAATCTTCCCTCTGAATTCTATCTTGGAATTCTAAAACTATAACTTTCACTTTCATGTTAGATTGTATTCCTGGGCTGTCCCTAGGCTTTTGGGGGTCCTAACAAAAAAAAATAAGGATTTCCCTCTGCTATCCTAGTGTCAGGGACTTTTCAAAATGTCATTCATAGACATTATACTTTATTTGCAATGGGTTGTTAATGTCTATATGTGGTATTGTTAATGTCTATATGTGGCAGATAGATCTTTGAAGGGATGATAACCACAATTCCTGCATACCGGTATTCCCCAAGAGCCAAGTCAATACCTGGAATATTTGAACCCACTATTTAGAGGAAACATTCAATATAGAGACATTGGGAATGTCTCTCTATGTTAAGGATTATAATTAGATTATAATGACAATGTATATCCATTATTTGTTTACTAAGAAAATTACACAAAATACTTTAAACATTTCAAAGTGTAATATGATCATAATCTATAGAGTTGGCATGAATAGATAGGCTAGTTGATATGTTGAATTTATGGACACACACACATACACACACAGACACCTATACCGTTCATACATTTTTAACAAAATGTCAGTGATGTCCTCATTACAATGACATAAATTGAACCAGTGGACAGCTTTCTGTGTGTGCTGTTTCATGTATGTGAAGAGATTGGATATTTAGCTGTAGAGATACACCATGGAGGTGGTTGGTCAGGTTCTCTCAGTATGAACAGATGGTAACTCAGGGTCAGCTCATGGGCGAGTGCCAACAACAATGCCTCTGTGTGTGTTTTTGTGTGTATGTCTTTGTCATGGACACATTAAAACCATCAAACCTGTAATGGAACCTTTCTTTTATCATTTTTGCTAAATAATTCATGTACAGTACAGTAGGCCTAAACACTGAATTAACATTCTTTGAGCTCTGGTTGACTGGTTGATTACTTCTTTGTTTGATTTAGATTTTAATTGTCCAAACAATAGGCCACAATATTTTGTGTGAATTGCAATGCCTTATTTTTCGGTACAAACTAATTGATTTATTATGTTTAGATACCTTCTGTCCTCTATCCCATTTTTTGTTTGGTTCTTTAAAGGCCCAATTAGTGATCCAAATGTAAACAAATGGGTACCCCCCACTACCAAAACATTTAACAAATAAAGCAGTAGAGCCATATTTTTATTCTGTAATTGATAGTCTGACCTCTTGATACAAGGAATAACAATAGCCAACAGGTACATATGAGTTTTAATTGTATTTGCAGTTCCAAAAAGCTTGTGAATATTTATTTAAGAAACAATGATATAGTCATCTATTAAAAACCTTATCTTACAATAATTTCTTTACATTGTACATGTAGCATTGGGAAAATTACTTTCAATATGTAATTGTTTATAGGGTATTGGATTACTTGCTTTATCAGTAATATAATCCATTGGATTCCTCTAGCTCAGTAATCTGATTACTTTCTTAATCTCCCTTGGCTCCAGAATCTGCAGAATAGGATGTTAAATCGACATTTTCTTCAATTGACAAGCTAATTTGCATCATAATCTAGAACCGTGATTAACCATTATTTTGATGAGAACAATATATACAGTATGTTGTATATGATTTGTGTTTATAATCTTACAACCATAATACTATTTTCTTCACACAAAAAACATGTTTTTAAGTAATCCAATATGTAATCACATATGTGTGTGATTGTTTGTTTTAAGTTGGTTATAAGTTTATGCTCTCCTACTCAGTTTCATGCTGCAACCCAGCCCTACATACAAATTACCAGAGGTGTGGACTCCGGTTACACGACTTCACTTACTTGAGTCACAAATTTGATGACTTCAGACTCGACTCGACAAAATCAGACTTGCAACTCGACTTTGACTTTAACACTAATGCCGAGTCATGACTTCACTGGAATTTGAGTTTATGACCTGAAAGACGTGATACTCTCCCCAAGCCCAAGATGTAAAAAATACGATTTCCCTGATTACAGTTCCACTTTGGACCAATCCACCAGCCTCCAATCAAGTTGCGTGGGCAGAGAAGGAAGCTGTGTGTCAGTGCAGAATCATCTAAATGTAATATACTACTAACTATTACTCTGTTGGCAAGTTACAAATGGCATTACATTTGTAAAGAACGCATTAGGACTTGTTTAGGACTCGAAACCAAAGTTTCAGAATTGTGACTTGCTTGAGACTTGCCAGTCTTGACTCAGGATTTTAGTGTAAAGACTTGAGACTTACAATTAAATGTTTTATTAGTGAATTTATCACCTCACATCTGATATAGTTGTATAGATATACAGTACATAAACAATATCAATATTAAACTAATCTTAAAATGTGTAACGTTACAGCACTAGTAGTAATGCATAAACAGTTTAAACAAATATTAACTTTGCATTGGTATGAATAATTTACTGTAGGTTAGGGCTGGGCGATATGGCCAAGATATCATAACAATACTTTCTTAATTTTTATGGTATAGCGGTATTTGACAGTATTTCTAGATGGTATTTCCAGTACAAATTACAGTGTGATCTGATATCTTTATCTTGTAATGGTCATGGTGCTATTTCATAAAAAAATAAATTACTTTCTTTTACTATTTTAATACTGCTGCACACATTCTTTTTCTTTTATTAACTTAAACATAATACAGCATGTATATTTACAATATGTATATATATCATGGACGACGATATAGTACAAATCCATACCTTTGCATGGGTTCATGATGGTATACCTTCATATTCGGTATACCTCCCAGGCCTACTGTAGGTCTTTGATACATTGCTCCAAACCACCTAATCTGAATGTATATAACCTGCTGAAGTGATTACTACTACTACTAAATCTATATCTTTCTTTCCCCAGGTTGTGTTGATCTTGAATCACACTGCATGGCGACACTAGGGGAGTTTCATTAAGATGACACGAACACATCCCCCTGATATACTGGTATCCACTCTATATCGGGACATCAATCTTAACCCCATCACTGGGCACTCCGTTTCCCCCTACTCCTCCCAACAATGTGACTCGCAAATGATCGACAAACCAGAAATCATCAACAAAAGACACTGCCGTAGCTTTGACTTCATTGAGTCACTGGATGACCCGCAGTCCTTTTCGTCCTCAATGGAATACCCTTACAAGAGGACAGAACATCAGACATTCAACAGAGATGTTGTGTGGAACGGGCTGGATCAGCCGGGATACCTTCGTTTCTCCTCGCCTGATCTGTTTAACGGTAGACACCTCCAGCAGCACACCAGCCAAGATAAAACCAGCCAGCCGGCACCGCGCTGTGACTCGAAAAAGAGAACAAGATCCAAAAGTGCTCCCAGAACCAAGACCACCCTCACCCCTGTGCCCATCCAGGTTTCCCCTCCCCCGGGCGCCAGGAAGGGGAGGGTTGGATCTCAGGCAGTGTCAGACCCTCTGAGGGCCACCGAAACACACCGGGAGTCCCACTCCTCCGGCAGAGCTTTCTTGAACGAGGTCCATCCGATTAAACTGCAGCCTCATTCTCCTCTCTATGTCTCAGACTGTTTTGAGGAGAGTAAACAAGATAAACAGGCCGCGACTCCTCATGTCAGGTGTCGGGTGGATATCAAACCAGATGCTGCTGTTCTACAGCATACCTCCAGACAGGCCCCTAGCGTGAGGACTGAGCACCCATGGCAGAGATACTCCCACTCTGGCAGCAGTCGAGGGCTGTATGTGCCACGGCAGATTGTCTCCTCACCAACACCCACCCAGAGTGAATGCTACAGTGGTGATTTTAGGCAAGGATACCACTACACGACCAGCATGTCACCCATCTCCTATCAGCACCCGGACATGCACAGAATGCCATCCCCCACCATGCCATATCTGACTAGGGAGCAAAGGACTTACTCAAACCCTAACATACCAACAAAGTTCTTCTACACGGAGGACCCTGTAAGATATCCTGTCCATCCATACTCTAGAACATACTTTCAGGACGATCAGTCCAGTCTAACCAGCCAAGGCAGCACCCTGGCCAGTCACTATGATCCAAGGACTCGCTGGGTGCACACCCTTCCAGTCAGGTCATACTACCCAGACCATATGTCTAACAGAGAGCCAATGCAGACCGTCTATGGCAGACCGTATTCCACAAGCGAAGCAGGCTCATATTTTTCTCAAACACCACTGTCTAGACCCTACTATGGAGAAGACCCTCGTTCCTATCAACCATATAATTCGAATGGCTCCAGGGTGCTTTACCCAAAGCCCCCCAGCCCCCCTGCAGAGCAATATATTCCACCGCGGTCATATCACACCGAGGGTCGTCAGCGCCCACGGATGTCACAGGCTTTTCCAGATGATTTGTATCGCTCAAGTATATCTGGCTACTCTAACCATATCTCTCAGCAAACACCACAGAGAGTAAGACAAGACCCTATTTTTCCTCCCTGGTTTGCTAACAGCGGTGTGGAGCCAAGTAGACTGGGAGCAGAAGTCAGAAACCACTCCAAGTCTTGGGACAATATTCTATATCCACGCCATGATAGAGAGCAGTCAGTGCCTCGTGGACGCAGCTATGATAACTTGTTTTACCAGGGAAGGAATGCAACACCTTCTGATCCTTCACCTCAGCCAGTTATACTCAATCTCTCCAGCTCACCAAGGCGGTACGCAGCCCTATCCCTCTCTGAGACATCCTTAGAGAGGGGACCAAGCAACCCTTGGAGGAACACCAAGAGTGGACTATGGTTCGTGACCCCTGAGATCACCATAACAGACAATGACATACGTGCAGGCAACAATAAACACCGCGATGTGCACTCAGTCACCTGGGATGATGTGGACCGTGAAAAGGCCCCAACTCCCAGAGTAATGCATCAAGAGCAGTCATCTGACACAGTGGAAAAGACCAAAGACTGGAAACACAACAGCTTTTCCCTGCAACAGAGTCTAGAACAACTGGATGAGCTCTTGGCTGACCTGGTTATTGATTACAAACCTCAAACTAGCAGGATGTCAAGTGAAGGTCTGTTGGACCAACTGAAACAATTGATCAGTGATGATGAAAAAGAAAGAACACCTTCTGGGTTGGAGAATCTTGGACCACTGAACACACTGCTCCCATCCGCTGAATCCAGCCCTGACACAGTCAAAGACCCCGACAGTGGCTGTGATGGTTTGCAGAGGAGTGCCGAAGAATGCTCTCCAGACCACAGCACAGATGATGATGACACTATGGTGTGTGCTAACAGGAACTGCAAGCGGACAGAGACTCTTTTCAATGCCTGCCTGTACTTCAAATCCTGTCATAGCTGCTACACCTTTTACTGCTCCCGGAACTGTCGCCGGGACGACTGGGACACCCACAAGGAGAACTGTCTCTATGGCCGTATCAGCAGTGTATGCAGACACACGCTGAAGTTCTGCAGGGAGCACTCAGAGATCCATAAAGCCTTCTCGCGCATCGCTAAAGCTGGCTATCTGTCCAGAGGGAGAGGTGTTCTCTTTTTGGGCTTTGCCAATCCAGGGACGGCCAACAACTTCCTACAGGTCGGACTTGAGAGCCTCCTCATGTCGCCCACGTATTTGTCCCTCAGAGAGCTGGATAGCTTCAAAGACAACCTTGGCGAATACTGCAAAGAACTACAGCAGGCAGGCGATGAATATGACCCCAATGAATGTTTCCTTTTGAATGTATCCATAGCTGTTGGCGAACTAGTGCCTAACAGACCTTCACCGAGAGTTCCAGCACCAACAGTTAGAAAATATGCAAAGGTGTCCTTGGCCTCTTCTAGCCCGGACAAAAAGGTATTCAGGAAGGATAGCGACATGGAAACACTCATCCTCACTCCACCCCCGGGCACACCTGACATTGGCAAGGAGGGTGAGGAGGGCAGAAAAGCCAGAGAGGTGTGCTTTGTCAACATCCAGCGTGAGCTCAGGACCAGGGGAGTCTTCCTTCGTCATGAGTATCCCAAAATCTATGCTCAGCTTTGTGAGTTTGTGGAGAGCAACAAGAGGTTCACTCCTACTACCATTTACCCAATAGATAAGAGGACAGGGAAACAGTTTATGTGTATGATCATGGCTGCTTCGGAGCCAAGAACACTGGACTGGGTGGGAACCCCTCATCTCCTAGATGATATTATATAGCCTACCAGTAGTGCAAAAATGCCAATGATGTCAGCTACACTATGTGTACATACTGTAAATACATTACAGTGATTCGACAAATTCATCTGTGGAAATAGTTTGAAGTTTTGGCTCAAATTGATTATCTCCAGACCAATCTCTCTCTCTCTCTCTCTCTCTCTCTCTCTCTCTCTCTCTCTCTCTCTCTCTCTCTCTCTCTCTCTCTCTCTCTCTCTCTGTCACACATACATACACGCACAGTTCGCAAAAACACCAATGATGTCAGCCACACTGTATGTGTACATACTGTACATACATTACAGTGATTTGACTCATTCGTTCAAATTCAGCAGTGGAAATAGTTTGAAGTTTTGGCTCAAATTGACGATCTCAGATAACTCACTCTCTCTCTCTATCTAGCTATATGTCTCTCACTCTTGCTTGCTATCTGTCACACACACACACACACACACACACACACACACACACACACACACACACACACACACACACACACACACACACACACACACACACACACACACACACACACACACACACACACACACACACATACTGTACACCCACATGTGCATGCATGCACAAACACACACTCACACACACACAGTTAGACATTTCCCTATGCTGTTTTTGCCTTGTTTTGATCCTGTTGTTGCACTAAGAGTTATTAACCTGCATGTAGACTATAGACACAAGCCCAGTTATCCAGGTGTTCCAGGTATGAAGATGTATGATCTGTGCCATTTTTGCAGACCATTGTATGAAGCACACACCATTTATAAAGTACATGTAACATCATATCTACAAATGAGTGACACATCGCCAAGTCTAACCTCTATCGTTTTCTCCACCAAATATTATGACCTTATATTGTACCTTGTCACAGTGGCTGTGTTATCACTACTGTTTAGTAGTACTTTAGTATTATTTCAAAAGTAGGCTATACATTTTAGTGTGACAGTTATCATTTGAAAATGTCATGTGGGTGATTCTTTATCTTATTGCTATATTACTTATTATTTGATAGACGAGGAATACGACCACGCCACCTATTTCTTTACCCACTCATTGAGGATTTTAGTTGCAAACTGTTCCATCACTTCATCAGATTTGATCAATCTGGTGTCATTTGCTTTGTTTCAAAGTGGCCTTCAGTAGAAAAAGAAATGGATTTGACACAAAGCAATGTATAGATGTAGTTATTTCTTAAGGCTTGATTGACTTATTTTACCTGCCATTGAAAATTAATTATTTTGCTTAAAGCATGGTTATTTATATTCAGATATTTTACTATGGATATTGCTTATAATGAAACTAATTATGCTAATAATAGGATACCATTTGAGGCTTGGAAATGTAATATGTATATTATAGTATATATATTGAATATTAGAGCTATTATTTCATTTGAACGATGACTTCGAGACACATCATTTATTGTTGAGTATGTTCAAAAACAATATGCAATAAAAATGATAAAATAGAGCAACCTTGACTACTGTAAACTGCATTTTATTAATGTAATGTAAAGTAATTCCTTGAAGCCATGAGCTGCAAAGACGTTGTTTGCACTAAAACTTAAATCATATAATACGAATGTTCCTAATGTATCTGTAGTACAGCACTTAAAGGAGATTGAATTAAGGCTTACTTTCATTGTCAATCCTGACTAATCTAAGGTTGCTCTTTTGTTTCATTATTTATCTTTGTGCGAGACCTTCCCCTCACGGACTTTCTATTTTGTGATGTTTATAACCCATATATAATAAATGGAATTAAAAGACTGAACAATCTGTTTGCATTTCTCTTTTAAGTCCAGAGTTCTTCTCAGCAGGTTCATTAATATGGTCAATTATCCAATGCTACTGAACAATATTGGTCTATTCACACAGTGTTTTTGGAGAGAAGAGAAATATTTGTTAGTGTCATTCGTCCCTTCCTCTGTCCATGTTAGGTGTGGTTCTAAAACATAGGGGAGTGCCAATTAATTTAATTAAAATGACCAAGGAGAGTTCCATCAATATTTAGCACAGTCCTGTATATGTCGAACTCAGCTGTAGCCTACAGACCTGATTTGCTGTACAGTTACTGTAGCCTCAGTTGGCTAGCAAGCACATTTTGGATTTAGCTATTAAGAAAACACTTGTTAGTTGTTCTTGGCCATAGGATACCAGTGTTCACAATGTTCACAGTACAAACTAAACTGCCTTCTCAAGCATATAGAGAAAACATTTATGTTGACATTTAGTGGCAGCATTCTAGCCTACACTGTAAGCATTCTTCAAGCATAAGAAAACTCAAGCTTCAACCTAAGCCAAGCTAGACACATTTTTATACATTCTATAGGTCTGTATAATGGGTTTCTTGCTCCAGGATATACAATAATATACCGCTAGCCTACACCTTCCAAAGTAAATCTGATGTGGATTTTCTTTTTTAAGGTGTGTGGTTTGAGTACCACCTATTGGGGAAATAATGACTTTCCTTCCATGAATTTTGTGCACGGTCTGTAAACTAGGCCAGTGGTCCTCCACCTTTTTAGTTTGTGGCCCCTAAAAAACAAGGCCTACAACTCTTGCATATGGTCAAGCATACACAAAAGGGTGAACTAAAGAATGCTTTTTATTTTACCTTTTCAGGTGATTCAAGTTGATTAATAATTTATTTAATATTATTCACGGAGGCAGACAACAGAGTCTTTAATTAAGGATAGAGTTTACTGACAAAATGACATGTTGCAACATGGAGATGTTACAGCAATGGCCCTAGCCTAGATCAATGAGAACACTACTGTTCACTCATCTCACATTATCTTAGCTATTGTGTTGAAGTATGGGGGAATAATATAAAACCATTATATATACTACAGAAGAGGGCTGTAAGAATCACACATAAAACATCCTTTAAGCTCGCTATGGAGAGAATTCCACAATTGTACACCAATAACTGAAGTACACATCTGTTTAAGTGTGGTATGTGCAAACTGATGTTTAAAATTTAATTTCCTCCTACTAAACTCACTTTCTAAATGAAAAAGATTTTGTAACTTTTCTGGCAGTATCTTATTTCTTGCCCTAAACATAATTAACACTGTTTGAAAGGTAAACATGTCTTCAAATTTAATTATTCTAGATTTAATAAATAATGTTTGTGTTCTCGATAATATTTGTCAATTCAAAAATAATTATAGAAAATATATATTTAGTCAGTATGGAATTCAAATATAAATCTGAATAGTGAGATATTTTCTTTTCTTCTTCATTATTATTATTATTATTATTATTATTATTATTATTATTTTTTTTTTTCTTGTTTAATTTGTGGATTGTTTGTTTCTTTGTATTGGTAGGAATTATTATTTTGTGTAAATTAGGTTAATTAGAGAAACCATATTTTAAAATATCTGTCTGTCAAAGGCACCATTAAGCCCCACATACACTAATAGTAAGCCATCATTCATCGCTGCAGCCCTATATATATCTGAATGGCCACTGTGAAATACAACTGGGCGTGCTATAAAGATATCTAAATTCACCATGAAATTGCTCCTTGTTCATAGGATTTGTTGTTGATAAATGACTGAAAATAATAGGCTTACCTTTTATTGACACAAGGGACGGCAACTGTCCTGCCAAGCTCAGCTGGCTGTTGTGAGCCGCCAAGAACAAAAATCAATTCCTCATCATTGATTCCATTTTAGTCAGTCAGAGAGAGAGATATGTTAGGGGTATTGTTACATTCAACCTGAGCGTAGCCATCACTGAAATTGAGGTTGGTGATCTTAGTTTGGAAACCGTTATATTGACTGGATGCTCATGATATATTCGTTGCACATCTATTAATGCATTATGCTTGTGAAACAACACTGTCCTAACTCATCCATAAGACACAATTGAATAAAGTGCTGCTGAAAGCGTTGGGTATACAATGACCCCATTTCCCATATATATCAATAATAGTAATTATAGGCAGACAGGTGGGTATACTGTTAATGGCCAGATAAAAAGGTTGTCATACTCTGCATTCCGTCTGATGGGTCCCCACATGACAACAGTAGGCTATACTGACTAGATGTTAAGTTATGACCCTCTTATTTCACAAGCACAATGAATTCATAGATTCATAGAGTAATGAATATGTTATAAATGCTCAGTTCATGAACTGTGTTGTTTTATAATAATATTTTGTGATTTTGAAGTTGAGGAGTTCCAGCACTGATATGACTCATAAATGTCATGATGTCATGTATGTTGTGTATGTCATAAATGTCACTATGAATTGAAAATGGGGGACCCTGATGTAAACAAGACAAACGTCTTTCTCTGGTCTGCATCCCCTTAACAATTGTGTGTATTGAGCCGTACTGTATTGTACCCATTCTGCAATCTGTTAAATAAAGTTTTCATTCATTCATTCATTCATTCATTCATTCATTCATTCATTCATTCATTCATTCACTCTGGAAAGCCAGCCAACAAATACGAACTACAGGAGGAGCTGCGACATACAGCAGTATAGGTTTGCAAGAGGCTACAGTATATCACTATGGGCTTAAGAATACAGATCATATACTGGTAGTTTCTCTTAAGTTTAGACAGGTGAATGTTGACATACTGTGTAAACATGGAAACAATACTGTAGACTGATTGTTATGCATCTGATATTATGTACTATGTTATATTAGGACTGTCTATTGAGGATATGAGGATAAAATACCAATATGTTTCATTTTAGATCTACCGAATCAACCTACTCAATGTCCAGATGGGGCAGCTTGAGAGAAAAACACCCTCCCTCTCCCTAGAAGTCAGTGTCATTACAAACATAATACAGCTGTGTCATCAGCGCAAAGGGTTAACAATATGAGATATATGGTGAGGGCATCCCAAGTCGTTACATCTTAAGACCTCCTAAAATAGTGGTTCTCAATGTGGGGTTCTGGGGACCTCCAGTGGTCCACGGCCAAATGTGTATCAAGACACAAGAAAAAGATTGACACCCAGGGTTGTAAAATGTAGGTGATATTCAAAGGGAAACTTTCCATGGGAATTAACGGGAATGTGTGGAAATGAACAGGAATATATCAATATATGGGAATGAAATAGAAACATGCAGGTTATTTACACAGGCTGTATTTTCCACGTCATATCATATGCGGATAGAAAATAAACCTTTTAACATATCATAAGCAGACATAATTGAAAACCCCTCTAATAGAAATAAACAACAATGAACAATTTAGTTATGAGTTGAACTCTTCTTATTCAGATACCTTGAGGTGAAAGCTCAAGGGACCCATCTTCACCACCCAACATTTAGCTTTAACTTTGGAGCAATATTTAGCCCCTTTAAGATAAGATATTAAGGTATTCCTTTATTGATCCCCTTAGAGCAATTCATCATAGCAGCACAGGGAGGGGAGGGGAGGTACAGGTATGGGCAGGGTAATAGAAAAAGACATAAATATAGACAATAAAAATGAGGGCGGCTGGGTGGCGCAGCGGACATTGCGCTCGTCACCAACGCAAGAGACACCGGGTTCGAATCTGGCTGTCGGCGTTGCCTCCGGCTTGGGCCAGCCGTCATACTAAGCAGAGTTAGCGGGTGGGAAGTCGAAGGGTGGTAGTTTGGTCGGTCGTTGTGAACAGCGACTCCTACAGGTCGGTTGGGGCGCCTGCACAACAAAGTCAGGAAAATGGCGGGGGCTGTGTGAGCCTCCTACACGTTACTCCTCGCCAAATGAGAGTCCGTGCTGCAGGTGAAAAGATGTGACAGGCTGCCTCCACATGTATCGGAGGAGACATGTGATGCAAGGCTTCTATCCTCCCTACAACCGGCCAGTGGGGGGCATATGTGAGCAACGATCAGGACAGGGGAGGGAGAATTGGCACGAGAGGTAAAATTGGGATGGGGAGAAAAATCACAGGAAAAAAGGGAGGAGAAAAAGTAGATAAAAAAAATATATAGACAATAAAATTAAATCTGAATATAAAATATGAGAAAATTAAACAGTATAAACAAAGGTGCAGATGAGGGTCTGTACCCTATTGGTCCTAATATTCATTACAGTCCATGCAGGTTTTGGTGGTTAAGAGACACACTTAGTGGTTAAGGGTCAGACATTTTATTTAAATTTTGTAATGATCCTTTTCCTCCTTCTTTTTCCGTTTTTTCTCCCCTCCCAATGTTAGTCGTTATGCCAATTCCCAATCCCCTTCCTGGTCGTTGCGCACTCTACCCCCTACTGTCGGTCTGGGAGGGCGGAGACTATCACATGCTTCCTCCGACACATGTGTACCCAGCCCACCACTTCTTTTCACCTGGCAGCGCGGACTCTCACTGAGAGAGTGTAACGTGTGGAAGGTCACACTATACCTCTCTTAGATCCTTCCCTCGCTGTGCAGATGCCCCGACCGAACTGTAGGAGTCGCTGTCCACAGCGACCCAGACCCACCCACCGGTTTCCCTCCCGCTGACTCTGCCAATCGAGCCAGTATGACGGCCGGCGAAGCCGGAAGCAACGCTGACAGCTGGATTCAATACCAGTGTCTCTTGCGTTGGTGACGAGCGCCTTGTCCGCTGCACCACCCAGCCGCAAGGGTCAGACATTCTTAATAGTCAAGTTCTACAGCCAGCTGCTGGCAGCAGTCCATGGCCCTAGTTGTGGAGCCTGATGGCCGCTGGCACAAAGGACTGGCCGAGGCGGTTAGTGGAGTGTCGGGGGTATGAGTCTGTGGCTGAACATGCTCCTCAGCTAGCTCCTCATAGAAGGGGCGGGAGGGATTCTCCAGGATAGCAGCCAGCTTCCTTCTCATCCTCCTCTCTGCCACCACCTCTAGTTTGATCAGCTCGACTGCCACAGAGCTAGCCTTCCTCACAAGCTTGTTCAGTTTGTTGGTGTCCCTTGAGTTGATATAACCCCCCCACCAACATTCAACGGCAAAAAAGGTATGTATGATATGCTTGGCATCTACAGATTCTTCAAGGTCTCTAGTTTCATATGATACCACCACTACCTTTGCGCCAATTTTTAAATGGAGCTACAGCCTCTGAAACAGAGCACTGCATTGGTGTGCAAGATGCTGAGAATTATCAGTACATCTGATACAAATGCAATATCAATGGGCCACGCTCCCGTCTGTACAAGCCCTGAGATAAATGCTGAAACCTACTTTGGGTGCACTGTGGACTAGGTTTCAGTGTTTATTTCAGGAGGGCTCCGATAGTATTAAGGAATTCTGGACTAATATCTAACAACAAAAATCCTCACAGGTAGAAGGCTCTGGAACAAAACATTTTGGTCCCCTGGTAGAGGACTTGGACAGCCTCGATCTTGGCGTCTCTGATCTTCACTGGAGGTCGATGAATCCAGGGGACTGGCATCTGGTGGTGTACTGTGAACTGATGTCATCTAGTGCTCTTCTGCCACCCTGTGGACGTTGTTGGTGTTGCCAGTTCTGCAGCAGATTCTGCAATAACAAGTCTGTTGCACTGTAGTAGCCTACTCAGTCAGTGATGGCTGGGCTGGGCAACTGGTGGCCACAACCACAACCGTTAAATCTGGCTCCTGCATCAATGTCTCACCTATCTGTGAATTTGAAGTAATCTCAGATGAACACAGTAGTCACTCTGTCTGCGACTGCTAGTCACTGGGGCTCTTGGAAGTGTCCTTCGCTTTCTTAAATTCACCAGTCCTTTCTGAATTTGCTGTGACCTCTAGGAATGTCACAGACTATACATCCTATAGTTTAAACCAAGGCTACTTCTGTTACAAGACCATAGCAGGTCTTGCTATAAGATAAAGTGCCTTGGGGCCAGGGCCAATAGAACTCTTAGCCTAAGGGCCTACATTTAAGAATTTGGGGTAACTGTTTTAAGCCTATTGTCCCCACTATAGGTACTATTCAGTTACAATTACAAGGGATTATAGATCATGTCTGTGGATGTCATGTCCCCCCCCAGGGACTACAGTATTTTGCGGCAAATTGCCCACCCCCGCCAAAGATCCCCACTCTAGTCTACAACAACCATGAGCCTTCGCGAGCATCTTTCCTCTGCGCATGCGAGTTGCGCAGGTATCCTCGTGATGACAGCAGATGACAGCTAGTGCTGTTCGACACTGCAGACCTGTCTGACGACCGCTCGCTGCAAACAGTCAACTCTCGTTCGAGAAATCTAATGCTTAGCTGTATCTAGAAAACGGAAAACAACCAGTAGACCACGTCTATACTTGGTACGTTATCGAATTGATATTTGAGTTTTGTCGCTGGCCTCCATTAGCTTGCAGTTTTAGCTAAGCTAACGTTAACATTAGCTTAGCCTATATTGATTTGGCTAGCTAACGCTAGGTAACGTTAACTTGGTTAGCCGGTTATTATTGGCTTTGGCAGTTCGATTGTTTGCTATTTCGTCGCATGTTCACAACAATAACATCAATTATTCTTTGTCGGTATTGACGTTACAGGTGTGTGAGATGGTTAATGTTACCGACGTTTGGCTATCTAATGATTAGTGAGCTGTTTTATTTGATGTGTTTTAAGTTAGCCTGACGTTAGCTTAACAGTAGCTAACGTTAGCGTTAAACTCGACTGCTGGTTTTGATGGCTGGCTAACGTTATGTTTTTGTTTAGCGAGCTCGCGTGGCTATGCTGCTAACGGTGTGTTGGTTTGGCCAGCTTGGACTGGCACTGATTTAAGTTAACACTGATATTACTTACAGCATATCAAGTTCTGCATTTTGCATACGATTGCCCTAGTTAGCAAGCACCAACATGTGGCGTTATAATGCCAAAAGATTAGCTAGTCAATGAGTAAGTAGTTATTAACGTTAGCAGCAATACCTATTAACGCTAACTATTAAAATACCGAGATAGTTGCCAGTGTTGAGTTCAACTAAGGACAGCTATCGTTACTTTATCTCGCCTCATGATTTACCACCTTGGCAGAAACGCCTAACGTCACATTACCCACCTTGGTTCACATTATAGGAGTACCGTTAGTGATTTGCGGTTAACGTTAATTAACGTGACATATTAAAATGCCTATCTAAGCAAGTGGTTCTTCCAACCTCTTTCTCACCAGGGCTCCCTGAAAGAAACCGGACCATACCCTTCAGCCCCCAACCGTTTAGGCGGGGCAGCAGCGTATGGTAATGTGCAACACATTATTTTGTAGGCCACTGGGCCAAAACAAATCAAAGAAAGTACGATTCAATTGCAAGTGTTAATTGAAACATGCCTACCAATGTTTGAAAATGATTAGATTGCTATCCTAGTAGTAGGCCTAAATATTATAATAATTAGGCTACTACTAGTCCCCCCCCACCCAGACGTTTTACTGGCTTAGGAGCTCCTTTCCCTGAACTTACTACATTCACTTCCAGCTGACATTGTTCCTGTTTTTTAGTGACAAGCGATTGAAAGCTTGAATGACTACTCCAAACAGAATCTACTCTGTGAAGATTCTGTTTCCAACACAAGTTGGAAATCACATGCTGTGAGAAATGTGTACTCTTCATTGTGGATAGGCTACTGCCAGTTTAGCCAGATGTACCTGCCTTATATAAGAGAGATATTGATTACTTTGTGCTGAATATTAGACTAATTTCTCCAAGGTATTTGTGTTCTTTTTTTCATGAATATAATGTTTGCTTCCTATTCTGTTAATGCTAGGGTTGGGCATTGACCACTGAGCCAACATTGTGATGTTTTTCTCCAGTCCACAATAGGGCTGCAGCCAGGGGTGTAGCTCCAGATTCTGGGCCCCATGAAAGAATATTTGTAGGCCCCCAGTGAATGCGAGCGTGCGTAAGCGGATTTATTTTTGGCAATTTTTTTATTGATGAAAACGCATAATATGGTTTTTACCTATACATTCAGATCAGCAGTTCAGCACCTGCACTGTTGGTGGGTGAGCCTAGTAAAGGATGTCACATTGCGTTCATCTTCAATGAATGGACCAATGCAATAGTCTACCAAAGCCCCCCCTCTCTCTCTATATATCTCACACACACACACACACACACACACACACACACACACACACACACACACACACACACACACACACACTTCAGAAACAAACATAGTATCAATGAGAGCATCAATAATACACCTGATTTTTTTTTGGGCCCCCCCCAGTGCTGGGCCCTTGGAATCATCCTAAGCTACCCCCCCCAGCTACGCCCCTGGCTGCAGCTATAGATTATTTTAGTATTTTACCCGTTATTCCATCGATTAATCAAGTAATCGGATACGAAATAATATTTGCTTTAAAGAGCAATAGTAAATATACAAAAGAGAAAATAAGACCAGTCTCTTCCTTTTTTGAATTTTGACTGCAGCATTTAATTTTCTATGGTTATTTTCTTGAGTAACTTAGATATCTTAACATAATAACTAGCCACCATATTGATTTACGTTCTTAACCAGCCATTACATGTAGTCATAATTAACGTTAAGTACATTCTTTACTAGCCATAATTTCAACTAGCAATCATATCATAATGTTAAATGCTAATGATGACAACATTTTGTTTGTTTGTTTGTTTATTTACACATATAAAAACAATTACATATATAATACAATATAATCCACAAGGGATGTGTAGGAGAATTGCCTAAAAATCCTCTAGGGGCTTGCATGTGGCATTCACCAGGAAGCAAAATTACATTATATCAAGATAAAATATAAAATCCCCCCCCCCCCCCCCCCAAACAAACAAACGCACACAAGCAGGCCTACATAGACACCGAAGCAGGCACCCATGCCATACGATTTCTGGTAGAGAAAACAATTAATGACAGGAAGAATATATAATAAAACGAAAATGCAATAACAAAATACAACAAGCCATCAGACCACAGTTTGTAAAGGAAGTCCATATGGGAAGTATTGGTGATCTAGGAGATGAGATTTCAGTGCTCTTTTGAATTTCAGAAAAGAAAAACACATTACCTTGTGTTTGCTCTGCTCTGTGGACTGGTTGCATACACTTGATGCTTTCTGCTGAGATGCTGACGCATTGACGAAGTGCTATTGTGGTAGCCTAGTTAAATTTGACAATAGACACACTGTACAGAGTTTTCCTTTTCTATCGGCTTGAAATGATCCAAAACTTTTGACAATTTCAATTTTCTAGGGCCTGTCTCTCTTTGCTCATCCCTATTTTCTCAATTTTCTTCCATTTTGCAATCGACACCTGCAATATTTTCACGTTCCACAGCGGAAGCGCGTTGTGCAACAGTAATTATCGTCCATGTGAAACACAGTGCACTGTGGGTTAAATCAGGCCTCTGGGCAAACTCGAGGTACAGGTAGTATAAGACATGGTACAGGTGACATAATTATAGTACAGTGGAGAAGTACAAATAAAATGGAATAAAAAAGCAGTGTAAACAATATAACAAATCAATATAATTAACTCTGGACATCAAAGTCAGCTTTATTGTCGCTTCTCATAATGTCAAGACATACAGAGAAATGAAATTGCGTTTCCCCCTTCCCACGGTGTATATAAAAAAAAAATCTAATATAAACATAAAGTAACATATAGGACACTATAAACATTCAGTCATTGCCCCACAATGGTGGAATGAACTACCCACCCCAGATAGGACAGCCAAAACCCGTCCAATCTTTCGCCGTCGACTAAAGACGCACTTCTTCAACCAGGGTTCGAAATTAACAGGGGCTTGGGGCATAATGCCCTTGAAAATGGACAAAATGCCCTCGAAAATCAGTTAAGGGGGGCACTTAATGCCCCCGACAGTTTACTAATTATATATATATATTTATCCGGTAATGGAGCGTCTGTGTATCGTACGGTTCAGATGACGCGCAAATAAAAAAATTCATTTGGCGGAGCCGGTGTTCTGCACTGGCTGCAGGCAGCAGCAGCAGCAGCACTGCAGCCAGGTGCTAGTCAGTTTGTGTAAAAATGGCACGCACAATATAAATCAATCTTCATTACGACTTTAAAAACATAGCCATTAACATTACATAGGCCTACACACATCTTGCCATAGCGTTAGCAGTTTGTAAACACAACGCACGTTTTAACTATGGTAGCCCGACGCAGCCCGCAAGCTAATACTGTACAGTCAATGAAATGTCACCGTAGCTACTAGCTACTGTAGCAGAGGAGGAAATGGGAGTCTGAGAGGCGGGGTGTTTAAAGACAATGATAGGCGTTTATTCAACATCCAAGAAGGCTAACATACAACTGTGTTTTACTAACTCCAACCGGGACTATTGCCGCTTTTCCACTGCATGTTGATGTTATGAACTCCTCCTAACGTTACCGGAGCTGATAACATTGCCTGAGCTGGTGGTCCGTGACGCTAAAATGTCCGTGGGGACCCGGCGCCAACCCATACATAGTTCCAACTCACCGAATTACGTAATCCACCACAGTTGCACTCAATATTTAAATAATGTTAGTCTAAATAAATGTAGACAGAAACATTATAATTTCAAGCAGAAGGGAATTTAAACATGGTTGACATTGTTTTTGTGTGTTTATATTAAAGAAAGGAAAGTCTAGTGCTGGCTGAGCATATTGTTTGTTTGCACTAAGTTAATACTTTGACAAATGTAGCCTATATTTTTCAGTCAGTTCGGTCTTTGTGTGCCAAACATTATTTAAGGCTGTAAACACTGTAAACCTTTTATTTTATTTTTAATAAATGAGAAGCATGTTTAGATTTGAGTGTTAAATTCTTTTTTAATAAAAATTAACGTATATCGAACTGAAAACCGTGACCCCAAAATCGTGATACAAACCAAACCGTCCATTTTGTGAACCGTCCCACCCCTACCGTTTATCATACAAATTCAGTGCCCCCGAAATACAAAAAAAAGCCCCCGAAAATCAATTAAGGGGGGCAAAAAAAGCCCTTGATTTCTTTTTTTATTTCTAACCCCGTCTTCAACCATTATCTGAAATAAAAAAATCTAACCCTAACTAACCTTACTATCATGCACTTGTCCTAATAAACTAACCTACACTGTAGCACTCAACACTTTGATGAACATTGTTACTCAGCTGATAGAGTTGTGCCCTTCCTGATGACTTGTCGTACAGAACTTGTAAGTCGCTTTGGATAAAAGCTTCAGCTAAATGACTAAATGTAAATGTAAACATAAATAACATAGGGACAGAGCAGAGGGTAGCCGCTGCGTCTGCTCGCGCCGCCATCTAAACATGTGCATATGGGCATTGGGCAACAAGGTGTTAGATGAGGGTATGTATGCCCTCTCGGTTATATTTGGTCACCATCACTGGACGAGTCTTCACGACATGGCAAAAAAAAGTAAGGAACGTGGAGAAAATGTACCCAGAATGAGGCGTGGTCCCACCTGGTTTGGCTGTTTGAGCAGGTTCCAGGTGTCTGAGCTGAAAATGCCACCGTGTCTGCCGTCAAAGGACCTGTTTAGACCCCCAAAAATATTTTAAATATTTTTTGGAGTGGTGTGTGTCCACAGAAAAGACCCGGTTTTTGTGTTCACGTACATATATTTATTTTTACCTTTTAGGCACAGAGATAAGGAATTTCCCAGGAGTGCCTTTTATGTTATAGGGAGGAAAAGTAAGGAAAGACCGGGTGAGGAAGTGATTATGGCTGTGAATGGACTCAAAACATTTTGCAATGTTTTGAGTCCATTCACAGCCATAATCACCCATTGCGATGTTTCACTGTGTACATTGTCATATGCCAATTCGGGAGACAAAAGCCCAACCCTAGTTAACACTTTCGCGGCCAACCCTATATGTTATTGGGCACCAACGGTTAACGGCCAAAAACGTATATATAGTTTTCCCTTTTTTTCCGATTTAAATATCCTATTCAATGTCAGGGACCTGTATGTTGCCGTTAAAAGGCATACTGGGACTCCGAAGGTGCAGTACCGGCCAGATCCTGCTAGTAGGCAGTATTTAGAGTGCAGTAGACCCTGTTCTAGACCGGGTGCTACGCTTAAACCGCTTAGGGCGCACTAGGGCTTCACTCGATCGCATTGAATCTTTTTCGGACCCCCGATCCATATGTTGTGGTGGGTTATGTCGTGGACCAGATGGACATAGGATGGACCAGATGGTGATTAAATAATACCAGTGCATACATTAAAAAAAATTAAATCTTTAAAAATATATAAATTATACTTTTTTTTTTTATACAGCTACTGTTTTATATATACTGTTTTTTTTGTAATAACTAGAAAGTAATGGTATTTATTCAACAACAGGTGATTGATTAATGATACTAATACAAATCTATACTGAGTATGGGGCTGCAGCACTGCAGATATATCCTACTCCAATGATCAGGGCTGTACAGTGCGATGATATCGTCGCGAATTGCCCCTTTAATTGGCCGTTGCGATTGGTAAATATTATCTGGGGGCGGGCTTGCGAGTAGTGCTTTCAAGCCTTGGATTCGCATTTCACTCCTAAATTATCCAAGGCGTGTGATGACGCGATGCCGTCACTCACGCGAGCTGAGCAGTGAGCACTCAGCAGGTATGATCAGCGGGAACAATCGACTGAGCACTCACTCTGATAGACTGGCTGATTTAGCTATGAAGAAAAGTAACGTTAGTATTGCTTCATATTTTCGACGCGCGACCTCCTATAGTGAGCCGAACTGAACTGAACTCAGACACACGGAGAGAGCTGCGGCATCTCCGTGTGGCTGTTGTAAACACTAGTCTCTAGTGGGACACTGGGACCTCGGTGAGCCTGCCAGCCGGCTAGCTACTGATAGCTATCAACAAATGCTCCAGTAAGTCTAGTAGTGCATGATAGCTTGCGTTAGCTTACTGTTCAAAACGAAACGTCCCATTAAACTAAATAGTTCAGATAGCTCCGTCCTGATATCAATGTCTTATAACACTGAGTCGATGCGTATTCGAGCTGAGGGCACGCTGAATAGTCAATAGGGACCAGCTGCAGCGCCGGAGAATCCTGGCCGTAGCTGGAGGCTACAGTATAGGGCCCAGCTGCAGCTCCGGAGAATCCTGGCCGTAGCTGGAGGCTACTCAGTACACACAGACAGTGGAGCTGGTTGCATATAGCGAGCATTTAGACTTGTTGCGTGGTGGCGATGTCTCGCAGATAATACAACTACAAGTATGATTATATAATATATATATTTTATAAAAAAATAATAATTATATAATTTTTTTTTTTTTTTTAAATCAAAAACAATCGATATAAATAATGGTAAAATTGTTATTTAAGAATTTGCCCCTAAAAAATATTTTTTGCCCCTAAATTTCTCATTTAGGGGCAAGTGTGCCCCTAGTGAAAAAGCTTAGCGTACAGCCCTGATGATCCACACACGGACATTACACGGTGTTGCACTCGCTACCCAGTGGCTCTGCAGATATACCCTACTCAGTCTACAAGGCTCCGTTGAAGTAGCACAGAGGATCTGTTGTGATTTTTGCACAATAAATATTCAACATTCTCTTTTGAGACTCCGCCTCAGACTCTTATCATTTGGCACTAAAAGCTAAACATTGTCACCGATATGGCTGTCCGCAACATGTCATTAATTGTGTACGTGAGGTGGTTCAGTGACGACTCTAACGTGAGCTAGGTTAGCTAGCATGAGCTACAGAGAGATGGAAAGACTAACTTTACTGGTGAAAATGTGATTTACGTTGGAATACTCCTTTGCCAACTTGCTGTACTTTGCTTGCAGGTCTGCAGCCATTATTGCTGGATTATGAATAGCCCCAACTTTAGCCAAGGTAACGTTATGGCTAAACCTTTAACGTTAGTTAATGCTAGCTTTCGGTTAGCTGTTCAGCTAATGCTAATAATAACATCAGAGCTCCCCGTCAATACCGCTCTGTCGGGAGGATGGCATTTAAGAAAGTATCTGCTGTTAAAATGACAAACAGCATTGACACTTTAATTTACGGTCGGTTAAACACACGTTTGTTTTATAATGCTCACAGCAGACCGCAGTGTTGTTGATAAATTTCGTGGGGCCGGGGGGATTTAAGTTCTGCAAAAAAAGGTTCCGCATAGGGCTGGGCGATATGGAAAAAAATCATATCCCGATAACGATATGATAATGTTATCATATTTCTCGATATCGATAATTATCGAATTGTTATAAGTATATATATATATATATATTTTTTTAACAACAGATGTATGTTTATTTTGCAGCAATTCTTTGTCATTGCCGCCATCTTTAGTGTTACATCCCCTCACACTCCAGTTCTCAGGCTGCAGCTGGTTTAAAAGCGAAAGTAAACCGGCTTCTCTGCTGGCTGTGGCTCCAGGGGAGTTGAACAGTTCTGGCTCTGCTAGTTTCTTTTCTATCTTTTGGCGCTTTTTTGGTGGACAAACCACCGCACATGTGCACCGTGACTCGTGACTGGAGTCTAGCTCTGCTAGCGCACACAGCCTACTGTGTACAGACGGTTTCAAACTGTATTTTAAATTAGAAAGCAAACAAAATAAATGGACAAGAGAAAAATAAATCTCAATTTGGTCAGTATTGTCATTTGGACAAGCAAAGCCATTACTTTAAAGGCCAACCTTCATGTTGTATTTTTGTTCAATAAACAATGTGGACTAGGCCAACGGTGACTTTCATGAAGAAGGAAAAAAAAAGTATTGAAATTGACCCAGTTTTAGCGTTTTTAATCAAACATTTTGTCTGCCCAACACAATCACCACGCACGTGGATATTTTAATCAATGGTTCATAACGTGCGTGTGTAATCGAAATGATGTCGTCACAACAGGTGCAGGGCACCAGGGGGCTCACCAGGGGGCGCTGAGAGTCACACACAGCTAGTGGCAGGCACTGAGAGCCTTGCTACTACTAGCCGAATGAAAATGTATCTGTTTCACCTAACACTATTGCTCCGTGATCATAGCCATCCATCTCTAAAGCTAACCACTATTTGTAAAAGCCACAACCACGTTACCATATTTGTAATAATGTAAATCATTGTGTTGTTGTACATATTGTGTACACCGTTATAAGCTAACATAGCTTATAGCTTGGTAGCTATTGTGCTAACAACATATCCTGACGTCCGGCTCGCTGGCCGGTGTGAACGCCCGACACAAAATGGTTCTCTCCTCTCTGTACACCCCCGTCCCCACGGGTACCCTGCCGGGGAGCCCATGGACGCGACAACGGCGGCAGCCGTAGGGTGCTCGAGCCCGCCGTAACGCTAGTGGTACACGATAGCTATGAGCTAACTAACGCTACGGCCGCCGCTGTTGTCGCGTCCACAAGCTCCCCGGCAGGACACACGCGAGAACGGGGGCACACAGAGGAGAGAACCACTATAGCTCCGCAGGGACGGCGGAGCTATAGGCTAACGTCAGTGTAGTGGTCCCGACTGTAGAAGGGACGGCGGAGCTATAGGCTAACTGTGATGCACCGAGTGGGCCACCATTGATCAACATGCAGCGACGTGTAGCTTGCATGATGCGTGTGCAGTGCTTTGCCACACAGGTCTGAGAAGAGGACCTGCACATGATTTTACTCGTTCCCCAAACTCCTCTACATGCCCCGATCTCAAATGGTTCACGACAGTAGACATAATGCTAACGTTAGCCAGCGCCATATATCGAGTAGTACTATGACCCGGACGGGCAAGGCATACGTTTCCTGAAGTGACGTCACGGCCGTGCTAGCGTCTGATAAGCTTTTAGATTCGGCTCATTAATATGCACCTGTAGTGACGTCGGCGTTTGATAAGCTTTTTTGATTTGCGCGTGCATGTTATTCGTGCGTGGACCTTTTTAACTCTTTCGGAGTGGCATTTCCGGTGTCAAATGGAAAAAAATAAATAATGAAATTATATACCAATGATGTAAACTACCCATAATTGATCAGTAGGGTTTAACCTGGATGTTGGGCTTTAAGTTGCAGGCAATAAAGACAAGTCTGTCCACTGTCTCTGGTTTTAAAATTGCCCTGTTGCAGGTCAAAAAAATAATAAAAAAAAACGATTTTTCGATTTTATTTATTTTGATATTCGATATCGATTATAAAATATATCGCTATCGTTATATCGCCCAGCCCTAGTTCCGCACCGTTGCAATCGTACGGTGCACAGCCCGTACTGTACCGGAGGACCACATTGACGCGGTACAGTACGTATCCGCGTACCGTTACACCCCTAGTTGCGCCCTATAACCAGCCTCCCAGGAATTAGCCCGGATCATTCCGAAATTATACTTGTATTCACCACGGGATAACGCGTGAACGTATTCATGAAAACATTTATTCTTTTTTACATCTTGAACGGAAGATAGTTACTGTCAAATGACCATGGTATTGTATCCATAGCTATAATATAAAATTTAGCTCTACAAACAAGGTGACGCAGTGAAACTATGTAATGGAAACCTGGCCCAGCTAGAGCTAGATGGGGAAATCGAATGGCCGTGAATGTGTTAATGCACTCAATTCATTGCAACAGTAACAATTATGAGAAGCTGTAACAGGTGACCAACCATGAGAACTCCAGACCTGTTTTGAGTAAATGGCCTTCGGTATGCAATGCAAAGTTATACTAGATATATAATTTTACCGTTTACAAAATAACTTAATTTATTGGATGAGACATCAAACAAGATATAGCAAATAAATATTTTATTCTGTATCAGAACTGTGTTGTTGGGCCACTTGTTACTTACTCTATAGACCTAATGCATAGTAGAACAGGTAGAACCGTTTGTCATTTTTTTTGCCCAGCACTCGAGACATTGTCCTGCAGTACAGGATTATGACTAAGTTAGCGAATGCTTTCACAGAGGCTCACATTTGTGTTCTCAATATTGAGGCACTTCAGCTATAACTCATTATATACATTTAAGTATATTTCACTACAGGCTCTGATCTTGTTTAGACTGTACTGCCCATAAAATATTGGAGGTTGTGCTGGTTAGGGTTAGATGTCACAGATATGCTGTTTCTTGGTATATTCGCCATCCATTTATTTATAGTAAAACACAAGATACCTGTGGGTTGTAGATAAGGGTCCAATGAAGAAACCCAATCCTGGAACTACACAGTACACACTATGAATGTACATGGCCTCTACAGCATTGCCAACTTCAACAGACCCGTGCTACATACTGTACCTTACCACATGGCCCATAATGGCCACCACACCCCAATGTGTAGATGGACAGTGAGAGCCGCCAGTGCATTCCCAGGGTTATCAAGTTGGCACCATTGTGAAGGAAGACAAAATGAGAGCAACATGGAATGCGGCACAATAATTTTTATCTCGATCTTATTTTCATGATCGTGGGAAGACAAAATCGTAATTGTAATTGAAACTCTGATTAATGAATGAATGAAAACGTTTATTTTTGAACATGTATTCTCCACATTCCTCCAAACAAATCACAATATAAAGCTCCGTCAAACAGAACAATCATAATGAAAAAAATTATAAACAAAAAAAAGTCAAGAGCAATGTAGTTACTAGTTAGTTGTCATGTTCAAAAAAGGAGTAGAGGGAAGCTAATCCCTACCCCCTTACATTTACATTTTTCTTCCATACATTTTACTTGATATAACATAAATTAGTATAATACATTATATAATATACTTTTACTTATAGTACAAAAAAAACGTGAATCGCTTGACAGCAGTAAATACAATAAAACACTACATAACACAATATAACATAACTTTGTTTATCTGCATTACTCATTTCTATATTTCTCTAATGTGTATTTTTTAAGCTGCTTTTTAAATTGTGCAATATGTTTACCCATTTTGATGTATTCAGGTAAGTTATTCCACAACTTCACTCCACAAACGGATATGCACATGCTTTTCAGCGTAGTGTGTACCATTGGTTGTTTAACACTTTAATCGCCATGGGTTAAATTCATAATTTACCATCCCTCCCCAGCTCTATTTGTCTATGGAGAAGTTCCCCTTCTTTGCAGGGCTATAACTTTTTAAATTCTATTGCTAAATTGCCATTATTATGGCCCATTCAATGTCCTATATGTATTGTTCAGGGTGTAGCAACGTTAAACTTTTTCATTCACATATTCATACTAAAATATGGTCTAAAGTATAAGTATGTTTTTATCGTTTTCTGCAGCTTTCTTCAGAACGTGATTTATAGCCCTAAATGCATTATATTGATGATCAAATACAGTTTGGTAGGAATCTGTGCGAGATAAAAAAATGTCAACTGGACGTGGTTCTAGAAGTTTCTACGCATCATCTGATGATGACCGGATGGGCGGGGGATCGTTTATAATTCCGTGGGCAGCGTTGGATGATTCATCCAGAGTGGGTCATATGTTCATCAGATCAGTTAGTATAGAAGACGTTAGAAAATAACGCTGAATCTTACCGTGGCTTCCTCGCGCCGCTGGCAGATGAGCGTGGAACAGATTTTTTTCTATTATGGGATGGAGAAATGCCCGATCCATTTCCAGGTTGTATAACGATCGATGTTCCCTGTGTCAATACGGAGTCTCTCTAACGATAGCGAGTGCCCGGACCACATATGGATGAGCACTACCGGTTCAAAGGTTAATTTCCGGTTGGCGATCTGCCGATCGGCCACCAGATGGCGCTCTTGAACCGCGAGAGAGTTGAGTGGAGCTTTGCAGTGTGTCTCAGGGCTCCGGAAAGGAAATATGATTTCGATGACAGATTTTTGAAATATTGACATCAAAGACGAGTTACGGCATCTTCGGCAGAATGAGCATGGCTAGGAATGACGTGTAAACTCGTCCACGGCGATCATAGTGTTAAGATTCCCTCAAGTTATATTCTCCTTCCCGGTCTCTGAACCATCTTTGAATGTTGCCTGGGATTAATTTATAACTGACTTTGTATACAATGAGAGCAGTTTTGAAATCAACTAGGTCGATACATTTCAATATTTGTAGCTTTATAAATAAGTTATTGGTGTGTTCATAATATCCTACATTGTTGACTATTCTTATTGCTTTTTTTTTGCATGGTGCATATTAGGGGTGGACGGTATGGTCTAAAATTTATATCACGGTATAATTTGAAGCATAGACGGTAACGGTATATATCACGGTATCATCGGATGATTTTATTTTATATATATATATTTTTTTATAAAATATATATATTATATAATTAGACTTGTACTTGTATTATCTGCGAGACATCGCCACCACGCAACAAGCTCCACTGTCTGTGTGTACTCTAGTAGCCTCCAGCTACGGCCAGGATTCTCCGGAGCTGCACCTGGACCTATACTCGAGTAGCCTCGAGCAGAGCTACGGCCAGGATTCCCCGGCGCTGCACCTGGACCCTATTGTATTGGTATAACGTTACTTAACTGTGCTCAGCAAGCCCTCAGCTCGAATACGCATCGAATCAGTGTTATAAGACATTGATATCAGGAGCTATCTGTAGCTACTGCTAGCCGGATATATAACGTTAATACAACGCCTCAGTGAATTATTTAGTTCAATGGGACATTTCGTTTTGAACGGTGAACTAACTTGCGTTAACGTGAGCTAACAGCTAACAGGTAGAGCTGCCGCGATAACCGCATTACCGCGGTATCGCTGTTGCATCACGCTCACCGCAGAGTTAGGCTGAATACCGCGTCACCGCTGTTTTTTATCATAATAATAAAGTTGGCTTGCGGCTTTGCAGATATACCCTACTCGGTTCCAAGCGACCCTATTGGGTAGAAGTGGTACCAGAAAAGTCATGTGAAACATTGCAGACCACTGACTGGTCAGAAGAGAGACGCGTCACAGTTTGGAGGCTCTGAACAAAAACAGAACGCCGCCATCTTTACTGCCTCGCTAAGGATGCATTTCATTCAGGATTTGTTTGCGACAGAACCAAGTGCAATAAACAAAAAAGAATGGATTCACTGTGTATTCTGCCTTATTTATTGATGAAACAAAACCGACATCAACCCAATTTACCACCGAGCGGAGAGTTTAGTGTCACAACAAATGTGTTAAGTTTGTTGTTGTTATTAGCCTAATACTACCGTCAGCCGATATACACGAGAGGTAACGTTAAACCCGGGTTGCTTGGTAGAATACACAATGAGAGGTAACGTTAGCTTTGGCAGAATAGACGCAACGAGAGTATGGTTAATGTTGTTATTGATTGATTGATTGATTTAAACTGTGTTAAACTCTGGCTTGCTGCAAGCCCTCGGACATGGCTAATTGGCTATGCCCACGGAGCTTTCAGTGTACACAAGCGAGCGGCACCGCCTGCATCCCCACACGGAGACAAACGGATTAGTACCTGGCTGCAGTGGAAAAGGAACGAAGTACCAGGTGCCTAAAGCGGGTCGAGTCGAGTAGGTACTATGCAGTGGAAAAGCGCCATTACACTTTTTTTTTTTTTTTGCGCACTGTGCGGTAATAACCGCAGCGGTAGGAAATATTTCGCAAATTTGTGCGGTAAGGAAAATATCAATACCGCGGCAGCTCTACTAACGGGTAGCACACACGTCTCTACTAGACTTTGTGGAGCGTTTGTTGATGTCAGGAGCTATCGGTAGCTGGCCAACTAGATACCGTTCGGTTAGACAATGCCTCATCATGTATTAATTAAACTAAAAGTGAATAGTTGACTGGGTCATTTTGTAACGGTAGCTAAGCTAATGTTAGCTCAGGGAGACGCCGCCGTCCTCCCGTGTCGCGTCCCACTAGACTACTAGACCCGTGTTTACATGCGTGCGGTAGGGGCTGGCACGCCCACTGCGCGAAGCCTCCTAAATAACTTTTTCCAGTTCGCACATATCTATTATCTATGACTAATTCTATCTATTTTTAGGGGCAAATGCGAGTGAAATAGTCGCGCTGTGGTTACATGACGTCATTGCTATTTTAGAGCTGCACTACCGGTTACACGGTATAGTCAAAATCCATACCGTAGAGCAAATTCATACCGTTTATACCGTTTATACCGTCCACCCCTAGTGCATATTGGCTGTAGAGTGCTTTTGTAGGTATTGCCTAGGGATGCACCGATATGAAAATTTGCCACCGATACCGATTGTTCAACTAACACAATTGGCCGATACCGATATTTGTGGCAAAAATTTTTTTAAATTGGTAATCTTTTTTTTTGTATTTTTTTTCATGAAACTCAAACTACTGTATATTTGTATGTCTCTAAATGTTTTGATGAATTGAAAATGGAGGACCCTTATGTAAAAAAGCCAAAAGTCTTTTTCTGGTCTTCATCCTCCAGTCCACTGAGCTGTACCCACTCTGCAATCTGTCAATAAAGCTTTCAATCAATCAACCAGACAAATGCATAGAAAAGCCCTTATTATAACCAAATAACAAAAAATTATAATATGAAAATGTTTTAGCCCTATGCATGACTATTATTTTAGCCATGGCAACAAATAAAATAATAATAATAAAATGAATAAATAAAATATTAACCCATTCTTTGCCGGAGCTTATATCCATCCTTGTAGCCTCTCTGCCAGCTCTATTTGTCATGGAGATGTTCACCTTCTTTGCAGGGCTATAACTTTTAATTGTATTGCTAAATTGACATTACTATGGCCCATTCAACATAAATCTATCGTTCAGGATGTAGGAACGTTTTACTTTTTCATTCACACGTTCATACAATAATACGGTCTAGAGTATAAATGTTTTTATCGTTTTCTGCAGTATTTCATAGAACGTGAGATATAGCCATAAATACATATATTAGATCATAAAATGGTAAAGAAAAACGCTGAAACTCACCCCAGTCTCCTCTTACCGTTGGGTGATGAGCGTGGAGCAAAAAGATCGCTATTATGGGATGTTGATCTAGGTGATCCAGTTCCGGTTTGTATAATACTAATACATGTCCAATCATGTTGTTTATTGAGTTATGGCAACGGATCAATATGCACAGTGTCTGGATAGAGTCCCGCGAGCGATAGCGAGTGGCCGGACAGAATAAGCACTTCCGGTGACTTCCGGTTTTGGCAACTCGCCGATCGGCCACCAGGTGGCGGTATTGAAGCGTTGGAGAGTTGAGCGGAGTCCTACAACACCAGCGAAGACTCCGTGGGTGAAATGTGAATACCATGACGAAAATATGAAATATTGATCTCAAAGACGCTGTAAGATGTCATTGGCAGATTACGCATGGCGGAGAATGACGTCTTAACACGTCATCGGCGGAGAAAGGGTTAAATAAATAGGCTACACGTCTTTCCTTTTGTGTTACAAATTGTGCTCACCAATATGAACATAGGCCTCTTTACTTACTTAAAAAAAGGAAACATCAAGAAATGTGTTTATGGTATTAATTCCACCATGCCATGTAGCACTATATCTCTCCCAGTATGGTCTGCCGGGCTGCAGCTGGATACTATTGTCTCAACCAGAGCTCTCAACCAATGCAATGCAACAGAACAATTTTGATTGACAGTCGATTCTGCCAATTACGTCACACCGCTTGCTAGGGGTGGACGGTATAAAAGGTATACTGTATAAACGGTATGAATTTGCTCTACGGTATGGATTTTGACTATACCGTGTAACCGGTAGAGCAGCTTTAAAATAGCAATGACGTCATGTAACCACAGTGCGACTATTTCACTCGCATTTGCCCCTAAAAATAGATAGAATTAGTCATAGATAATAGATATGTGCAAACTGGAAAAAGTTATTTAGGAGGCTTCGCGCAGTGGGCGTGTCAACACGCAATTGTCATTTCATAATAAACACATATCACCGCGGCGCACAGCAAGTTTCAATTTCAGTTCCTGGCATTTTTAACCTGTGGAGAAAGGTAAGAGATTTCCCCATCGTTTTTCTTATATGAATTATTCTACGTTAATAAAACATACCTGGTGATCAACTACAGTTTGCTGTAAACATTATATGTGTGTAGTGTTATGATAACGACGGCTGCAGCGGGAGGACGGCTGCAGCAGTGGATTTGCGAATAGCATGCAGCTGCAGAGCCGCAGAGCCAGGGGCGCTTTCAGGTCTGGTCACAGGCTCGCTCAACAGCGCCCGCCACCCAACGGCTGAATTGCCAATGGCTGAATTGGAGTATTGTAACAACAATTACATAATCCAACATATGTGTAAAGGCACAACATATTCCAGTTAACGGTATATTTTTTTAATGATTCGTTACGGCGCAATCAATACTTCCATGCGTTCGGGACCTCCATGTTTTGGGGGTATTCATCAGAAAAATCGGATCCGGGATTCGGCTCCCATCAGTCGGGCAAGAACTGCAGGTTTTCAGCCTCTCAACTCTCTCCTGGAGCTTAACACTTTAACTGCCGAAAACGCCGGAACTCGTCATTTCCCGCCATGCTCAAGTTGCCGAGGACGCCGTAACTCGTCTTTGATATCAATATTTCAAAAATCTGTGATCGAAATCATATTTCCGTTCCGGAGCCTTGACACACAGTGCTGATCTCCTCTCAACCCTCTAGCGGTTCAAGAGCGCCATCTGGTGGCCGATCGGCAGATTGAAACCGGATATCAACCTTTGAACCGGCAGGACTCACTCCATATGGGGTCCGGGCACTCACTAATGTTAGAGAGACTCTGTCTTCACACAGTGAACATCGATCGGTGGAAATAACATGATTTGGACGTATATACTATTATACAACCTGGAAATAGATCGGGCATTTCAACATCCCATAATCGAAAACTGTCTACTCCACGCTGATCGCCCAATGGCCCGAGGAGACTGGGGTGAGTTTTAGCGTGTAGTATTACCGTGTTCGATATAAACTGCTATGATGAACATATGACCCACATTAGATGAATGGTATAACGTTGCCCACGGAATTATAAACGCCCCCTCGTCCCATCCGGTCAACATCAGATGACGTGTAGTAAATTCTAGAAGTACGTCCAGTTGAAATGTTTGATCTCGCACAGATTCCTACCAAACTGTATTTGATCATCAATATAATGCATTTGGGGCTATAAATCACGTTCTGGAGAAAGCTGCAGAAAGAGATGAAAACATACTTATACTTTAGACTATATTTTAGTATGAATATGTGAATGAAAAAGTTTAACGTTGCTACACCATGAACAATACATATACGACATTGAATGGGCCCTAATAATGGCAATCTAGCAATATAATGTAAAAAGTTATAGCCCTGCAAAGAAGGGGAACTTCTCCATGTTAAATAGAGCTGG
This sequence comes from Notolepis coatsorum, assembly GCF_963971535.1. Classification (NCBI taxonomy): domain Eukaryota; kingdom Metazoa; phylum Chordata; class Actinopteri; order Aulopiformes; family Paralepididae; genus Notolepis; species Notolepis coatsorum. The sequence continues at coordinate 151,448,551 of NC_140165.1, read as the reverse complement.
CAAGGGATGGTATATCATGAATTTAACCTTGGGCAATCAAAGTGTTAAGGGGGAGCCGCGCTCGGCCAATCAGAAACGCGGAAGGCGCTCGGCCAATCAGAGAAACGCGGAAGTGCATGTTGGTTGCCGAAAGTGTTCATGCCGCCCGACCACGGAGATCTATCTCCGTGTTTCGATTCCACCCGTTGTGGACAGAAGGACGGATATATCCGTGGCAAGTTGTTTTGGCTTTTATTCCATTTTAATAACCTATTCAAGGTCGCCGAGCTGCACTGTAGATGTACCCTACTCTTTGAATTTGCCAAAGTGCAATACCGGCCAGATCCTCTTAGGGGCGCTATCGCGATAATAGAGTGTTCCCTGTGGCAGAAGTTGTCTTTTTTTTTTTTTATCTCTAATGTAGTTTTCTACTCATCTGAAGCGATAGCTATTGTCTGTTGCACGGCATACGTTTTGGATTGCGGATTTCACTATGCAATAATGGGATTTATCATCAGCCAATGGACATATCGATCTACCAGATGGCGATCGATAACGGGGAAATGCTCGGGGGGATCCAACCGGCTCATGGTAAGATCTTTTTCACGTAAATTACATGCTGATCAAAGCTTGCTATGATACTCAACCAGCCGACCAGCGTATGTGGCTACTTAGACGAACACGGTTATTGGTAATCAATAATAAGAAACGACGTCCCCCACCCCCCCCCCCCTTTCATGCATACATGCTTTAGGATTGTGCCGATCATATGCAGTTTGAGTTTTAACTGTAGCATCTGTATAACGGAAATGCCATTGGATATAACGTTAGTAGCTATTAGTCCTTTATCTAGCCTTCCAGGAAATATACTAGACCAAATGTCGTATAACGCTTATATTCACGGCGCTATAAAATGAGAACGTATTGATGATTTTTCTTTCTTTAACCCATTTTGAAGGGACGGTTTATGGACTCAATTGACAATGAGAATGGACAGATAGCAATACTATAAAGTATAGATTTTGCTCTACAAACAGCCCCAAGTCTGTTTACAAAAGCTGGTCCTCTAGAGATTTATTAGACTCATCCCAATGGCCCCCAATGTGTTAACACTTTCCGTGCCACTCACGAGATATCTCTTTTTTTTTTTTCTTTTTTTTTTAGCGATCTGAAATCATATTGCATCACCCGAGCCTACCCGAGTATAGCTGAGCGGCGCCGGCGATCATTGTGGAAAAAAGCGGCCCCTGTCGTCTCTAGGGATGGGTACCTTTCACATTTGAACCGATACCGGTACCGGTACCTGTGAATCTATACCGGTACCCAACGGTACCTTTTTTCGGTACTTTAGTCTCAAGAAATTTAATTTACCTACCTCAGTCGTAAAAAAAGAAATCCAAACTTCAAATAACTACAATTTCGACAGTTTTCGGCTTGTCATTGCTCCGACTGCTTTGTTGTTGAATCAAGTCAAATCCTAGGTAAGCATATATTGTGAGTGTGAACGTTGACATGAAAAGAAAAAAAGTAATTCTCACTTGATTCGATACTCGGTAGTACCGACGTGTTTCGGTTCGGTGCCTCAAAAGTACCGAATTCGGTACCCATCCCTAGTCGTCTCCCAGATGACATAAGTGATTTTGGAATGGACTCAATGAAAATTAATGGGGAAAAAAATCCGGTACTCCACATTTTCCAGTCCACTGATCCAGCCGGGGTTACCACAGTTCATTCTGGAACCTCAGATCCCCGCTGATCATGGAGTTCTACTGTATCGCGTTGGATCCCTACACTTATCGATTTTTTCGAATGGTGATCAGGAATTGGAATATACCAGTTGGATACCATCTGATGTCAGGTAAGGACTCTATGTTATCAGTGTTAAGATAATCAGAGTAAGTTTGATGAAGTTATAAGCTGTTTTGTGAAATGTCCGCTTTCGGTTTCACTGTAAAAGTCAGAGGAAATCAACGGGGCGATTATCCGTGCGCGGCTCGAATGTGCTTGCGTGCACGTATAATATTGATCATCTAGCGTTTATTTGAAAACGATTCATAAAAAGGCAGACGAATATCAACGTTGTGGAATATTCCAGTAAAAGACGATTTTCATAGAATGCTCCAGAATGAACTGTTTTTTATCTGAAAACGGGTGCTTTTCTAAATGCTCTGAAACGGAAACAACGCGATAAAAAAAACAATCTGCCTTGACAGCACTGACTGGAAAATAGTCTTTGATAATGCGATGGGCAGATTAGACACATAGCCATAATTTAAAACATAGATTAGGCGATATTAACGTTAACATTGGCGCCGATGGTGGCATTCAGCGGGTAAAAAGGAAAACCCGGCGTGGCGCTCAAATTGTTAATGAGGCTATTATTATTATTATTATTATTATTATTATTATTATTATTATTATTATTATTATTATTATTATTATTATTATTATTATTATTATTATTATTATTATTTTGCAACAAGATAGCCTACATAGAACATAAATAGCCTGTCTCAGACTGACTCACATGGTCCCGATTCCAGCATATACAGACATGGTCAGACGGAGCGCATGCAGCCTGGTCACAATCAGTCCATAAACACTTGCTCGGATGGTACCGATGCCGCGGGTATACAGAGGTACTGGCGTGCCAGCCTGCGGAATCTCCTCGCATTGACTTTACACCAGTCAGTCGGATTTTTATCCAGGGATGGGGAATAGCTTCTTTTAACTGTTCCGCGAGGTGGTCTGCCATATGCCGACCCGACACACTTCTAGTTAGCAACACAGCAGTGGTGACTCGCCAGTCCTCTGTGATGTAGTAGCAAGTGACTGTAACATAGCTTTTGGTCATCAGGGCAGTCCAGCTGTCTGTTGTCAATGCAATCTTATCGATGTTGTTTTTGATAAATGTGCAGACTGACTTGGGTTATTTCCTTCATTCCACAGCGCTGAGCGTGCAACGTATTTCATTGATACTCTGGCCAGAGCCTATACTCAAACGTTCCAGTGCTGTATCAATTTGAAACAAGCCTCTTGATTGTTGGAATTAGGGATGTTAAAAATAAAATAGCTAATAATATTATTCAATATTAGACATTCATTGATCCAGAGGCAACCAGCTATTCGTCTGCTATTTGTAGATATATCAAGACAACAACACAACTTGCCCTCAGGGACAATCATTTAATCTATTTAGATAGAGTATGTATTATTTACAGATAATTGAAGGTACCTCAAAACATGAAACCAAGCCATGTCACACATCGTGTGTGTGTGTTACTTGAACAATTGTCACTGTGCTCCTAAATTTCTTTGTGTGCTCCTAAATTTGTATTTAGATTTTATTTATTAACATTTTATTTAGGAGCACATGCGCTCCTTGGGAAAAAGGTTAGCGTAGAGCCCTATATATGGAGACATTAACATTACGTTATCAAACGTAGGGACGAAGACTGTAAAAAAAAGTGTCAACAATGTTTTATAATCTTTGTTAATTTTCATTATAAAAATTGTGCCCCCGAAATACAAAAAAAGCCCCCGAAAATCAATTAAGGGGGAAAAAAAAGCCATTGAAAAGAAATGTTAATTTCTAACCCTGTTCCGGAGTGATATCAAGTAAAGTGGAAGGCAAATGCATCCTCGCTATCTCCTCTGACTGTGAGCAGTGCTCTGCATGTCCGGCTGCACTGCCTCTGTCTGTCTGTGTGTGTGTACGGGTCTGGTCCAATCACATTCAGTGTCCCGTCAGCGTTTTTCCCCCTCACCCACAGTCTGCGAATCAGATGCAGAGTAGGGGAGTAGTGCGGGTCTTCACGGACTGCATGTCGTCGGTCTCTTTCAGTCCGAGTCAGAGCAGAGCAGTAAACTCGCTCCCAGTTTTATCTCCGTGAGATAAATGTAGCTACTAGCCTAGTTTCGCCAGCAGGCAGCCAGCAGAAAAATATGGCATTTTCAAAGATGGTCAGTAAAAGAAAAGTCGACTGCAATTCAAAGGTGAATGGACTGAAAAATATGCGTTCATCCTGAGTCCCAGGCACCAAACCAATGTGACTATATGCCAAGAAACGGTAGCTCTTGTGAAGGGTGGCAATTTGAAAATAATGTATGACTGAAGTGATGGAGACCATGTGTGAAGGAAAACAAAAGCAAATCCCCCTCAGATCGCACAGCAACCAGAATAACTGAAATACTGGCTGGTGATTTGATTAAATAGCTTTGTGATAGAATAAGAAAAAATGCACAGTGCATTTCCATAGCTGTGGATGAGTCCACTGACACCACTGAGAAGCCTATGTTCTGAAGAACCATTCATGTTCTGAAGAACTGTTCATGTTCTGAAATGTTATTGCTAAAGATTGAGAAGATTGGATCAGTTGTACTTTTTTTTTTTAATACTTTAAACCCTTTTTTGTGGAATATTTGATGCGGCCCAGCCTCACCCAGACTCTACCTCCAGTGGCCCCCAGGTAAATTGAGTTGGAGACCCCTGCTATAAAGTATAGATTTAGCTCTACAAACAGCCCCACAGACTGTGCAAGTCTGTTTAGAAATGCTGGCCGTTTAGCGTGAGATTAGACGGATCCAAGTGGCCGGGAAAGTGTTAACGATTAATCGATCTTCGATTAATTGTTAACATCCCTAGTATCAGGGGAGGAAATTAGGCCATTTTACTCGCCAAATGCGAGTATTCTTTGTTTGGCGAGTGATTCATGAAGAGCACTCGCCACATTGGTGAGTAGTAAACAAAACAAATAAATCATTCTGCAATCTGCTGATTCGCTCACTGGCACAAGCCGAACTCTGACTCCCCCCTTATGATTCCTCCCATTTGCGCCTCATAATAATCCATAACCAATGAACATCATCGTTGCGCTCTAAGCTCCTCCAATGAACACTCGTTGAACAACAGCACGCGACGTGTCTCCTTCGAGTCGGATGAGAATGACAAGTCAACCAGCATTAGCCGGCTAGTAGGGGTGGGACGGTTCACAAAATGGACGGTTCGGTTCGTATCACGGTTTTGGGGTCACGGTTTTCGGTTCGGTTCGATATACGTTAATTTTTATTAAAAAAAATGTAACACTCAAATCTAAACATGCTTCTCATTTATTAAAAAAATAAAATAAAGGTTTACAGTGTTTACAGCCTTAAATAATGTTTGGCACACAAAGACCGAACTGACTGAAAAATATAGGCTACATTTGTCAAAGTATTAACTTAGTGCAAACAAACAATATGCTCAGCCAGCACTAGACTTTCCTTTCTTTAATATAAACACAAAAAACAATGTCAACCATGTTTAAATTCCCTGATTGTCAGTTCTTAATGGAAAGATTAGTTTTCTGCTTGAAATTAAAGTGCAGTATTTGAAATACAATGGCAGCATACATCAAACTAACACACACACACTGTACTGTTTAAAAACAACACTGCTCTGTTCATTCTATTTTTAAAATGCGTACATTATCTGTCTACATTTATTTAGACTAACATTATTTAAATATTGAGTGCAACTGTGGTGGATTATGTAATTCGGTGAGTTGGAACTATCTATGGGTTGGCGCGGGTCCCCACGGACATTTTAGTGTCACGGACCTTCAGCTCAGACAATGTTATCGGCTCCGGTAACGTTAGGAAGAGTTCATAACATCAACGCACAGTGGAAACGCGGCAATAGTCCCGGTTGGAGTTAGTAAAACACAGTTGTATGTTAGCCTTCTTGGATGTTGAATAAACGCCTATCAGTCTTTAAACACCCTGCCTCTCAGACTCCCATTTCCTCCTCTGCTAGCTAGTAGCTACGGTAACATTTCATTGACTGCGTTGTGTTGTACAAACTGCTAACGCTATGGCAAGATGTGTGTAGGCCTATGTAATGTTAATGGCTATGTTTTTAAAGTCGTAATGAAGATTGATTTATATTGTGCTTGCCATTTTTACACAAACTGACTAGCACCTGGCTGCAGTGCTGCTGCTGCCTGCAGCCAGTGCTCACCTCTCCCGGCTCCGCCAAATGATTTTTTTTATTTGTGCGTCATCTGAACCGTACGATACACAGACGCCCCGAACCGTGGGGGTCGTACCGTACCGTACATGGTTCAAATGCGTATCGTCCCACCCCTACCGGCTAGCTACCTAGCATGTAGCAAGCTACCATAACGCGCAGTCAACATAGTGGACTATACTGAGCGGCTTTGCTTAAATGCAGCCGAGTGACATTTTATTATTACCGAATTATTACCGGGTTTCCCCCCATATCACCACTCGCCCATATGCCCTTCATAACGGTGATGTTGTCATACAGAATACACCTGCTGAACCTCTAGCGTTGACATGAGTTTCGATTCCAATGCATTGTCATCATACAGCACAAGTACAGTATAACCAGAATACGTTTGGCATCCAACCAGAGTGCAAATGTAACAAGTCAAGTTCAAGTTGTTTTATTTAGCTATTACATTACAGTGAAATGCTTGGTTCTTTCACTGCCCAGCCCAGTCCAGCCCAACCCAGTCCAACCTAGACCAGCCCAACCCAGTCCAGCCCAGCATCTTTCACTGCCCAGTTCAGCCCAACCCAGTCCAGAATAGTTCCCTCTTTCATGTTAATGTGATATCCTAATATTTTGAAGAGTAGAGACGGTGTGATTAATAGGGGTGCACCGATATGAAAATTGGCCACCGATACCGATACCGATTGTTCAACTAACACAATCGGCCGATACCGATACCGATACCGATAATTGTGGCAAAAAATAAGTATTTTTAATTTTTTTTAATATTTTTTTTTATATTTTTTTTTTATTTTTTTTTTATTTTTTTAATGAAACTACTGTATATTTGTATGTGTGTTTGTATTTGTAGGCCTCTTTACTTACTTAAAAAAGGAAACATCAAGAAATATGTTTATGGTATCACTGATCCCTCTCCCAGTATCGTCTGGCGGCCTGCAGAGGGATACTATTTTCTCAACCAGAGCTTTCAACCAATGCAATGGAACCATTCTGGCGGCCTGCAGCGGGATACTATTCTCTCAACCAGAGCTTTCAACCAATGCAATGGAACCATTTTGATTGACAGTCGATTCGGCCAATTACGCCACACCGCTAGCACCCACCTCCTGCTTACCACCAAGCGTTTATTCATTTTTCTACTTCGGGGCATGCCGCCATTGATGATCTGCTTGCGAGAATGCGAGTCAAACTCAGAACCACAACAAGCTAATACGTTAGCTGCCCGGCAGTGCCCGCCGACCAGCGCGCTCCACAGGATGGCCAAACGAGACACAATGATTTTACTGCAACAAATGTTATAATAAAACAAAGCCTTTCTATACATTTGTCTGGTTGAAAACTTTATTAACAGATTGCAGAATGTGTAGTTGTGTACGGAATGAGCAACGGAATGTAACCGAGCTATGCACGGCTTGCTTGCTATCTTCGGGTAAATACTATGCTGATGTAATTGAACGTGTAACTAACTATAATAACGTTAATGCCACAAAACGAATGTTTGTGTCATTTTAACAGCAGATACTTTCTTAAATGCCATCCTCCCGACAGAGCGGTGTTGATGGGGAGCTCTGATGGATTCGCTTGGTTGTGTTATTACTATGCATTGAACAGCTAACCGAAAGCTAGGGTTAACTAATGTTAAAGGTTTAGCCATAACGTTACGTTGGCTAAAGTTGGGGCTATTCTTAATCCAGTAATAATGGCTGCAGACCTGCAAGCAAAGTACAGCAAGTTGGCAAAGGAGTATTCCAACTTAAATCACATTTTCACCAGTAACGTTAGTCTTCTGCCTCCCGGCTATGAACGGACTCGGAGTAATGCCTTGCTGCTATGGGTAATAATAATATGCTGATGTTATTGTCCGTGTAACACTAACTATATAACGTTAATGCCACAAAACGAATGCCTTGTTAATCATAAATAGTAACTTTGATGCAGTAGCTTGTGTGTGTGTGGGGGGGACGGCGGGCGTTGTGCAGGTGGGTCGCGAGTGAATTTTTTATTTTTTTTTGCCTTTTGCCGCTACACAAATGGATGGTTAGTTATCGGCGACTGCTATCGGCACATTTGAGCTTATCGGCCGATAGGCCGATAGCAGTCAACAAGGCACTTATCGGCCGATACCGATACCCGACCGATATATCGGTGCACCCCTAGTGATTAATATGTTTTATGCTAATATTGTGAAGAGTAGAGACGCTTATTAATGTTTTATGGTAATAAATATTTTAAAGAGTAGAGACACGGTGTGATTATTACTATGATTGAAAATCAATTTAGACGAAGAAGACATACAAAGAAGTAATTAGCGATTTATTTATGGCTGGTAAAAAATCTGTTTGGCTGGTAAAAAAAATCATATACTCACCAGTTAGCTGGTAAGCCAAAAAGTTTGTTTCCTCTCCTGCCTAGTATAAACAAAGGCACATATTGTTTAAAGAGAACTGGACTCATCAGGTTCAATAAAGTGTTACAGACAGTAATTGGGAGATAAGCATGATCAGGCCATCACTATCCTACGGTATCTATTCTTGCTTTATCAAGGGATTTGATTGTGAAGTTCATCTAATATCTTTTAAATTGTGTAACGTTCAATCTGAGGTATCAGTGATTTTGTTGTGGTTCTGTTTCAGCGGGCAGATTGCTCTGCCCAGCAGTCATGCCTGTTCTGAAGCAGTTTTCTCTGGGCTGCTTTCATTCTCGTCCTAGTGTCTCAACTCCACAATCTGTTTCGTTTACCGTGTTAGCAGCCAGCCACAAAGAGCCTTTTGTGCATCAAATCGTCTGGGAAATCATTGAAATTTCATGCGTTCAGTCTGGTTTGTTTGTTTGTTTATGGGGATATCTATGTATATTTAGAAGATAATGTGATTTTCATAGATTGGTGTGAATGAATGACACCAGTATGTTGTGAAACAAGCTTGCTGGTTGAAATAGGAGTGTTGCTGTTGTCAGAATGCAATGTCAAGCGATTCGCTCAAGAGACTTCCCTTGTATAACGATCGCATCATGTGTGTGTGCTAGAATTCTGCCTTTGCAGGAAGCAGTGCATTTTCCCTGCTTCACTTTTGTATGTTTTCCTTAAAACATTTTGAATGTAACATAGAAACTAGGGCTGGCGATAAAACGATAACTATAATTATCGCGATATATTTTAATCGATATCTATTTTTTTTATTTCTTTTTTAATTTATTGTGACCTGCAACAGGGCATCTTTAAAACCAGAGACAGTTAGACAATACTGACCAAATTGAGATTTATTTGTCTCGTCCATTTATTTTGTTTGCTTTCTAATTTAAAATACAGTTTGAAACTGTCTGAAACAGTAGGCTATGTGTGCTAGCAGAGCTAGTCTCCAGTCACGAGTCACGGTGCACATGTGCGGTGGTTTGTCCACCAAAAAAGCGCCAAAAGATAGAAAATAAACTAGCAGAGCCAGTTGATACAGAGTCCCGATCAGATACTTCTGCAATGCATTAACTCATTCTGCGCCATTGCTTAATCCGCAAGATGGCGCTAGAACGCCACCGCTTTAATCAATGGGGGGACTGCGAGATTTACGAGTGCTAAATTAGGGATATCATATATTATCGGCCTACCGATATTATCGGCCGATATTGGCATTAAAGGTGACATGCATTATAAATGTCATTTTTCAGTCTCTAGCACTGTATTATAGTAATAGGAGTTAGTATCAATGTGTTTGTGTCTAAATACCATATTGGCGGATTGCTCTGATTCAGCTCAGACCATTTCCTGCTCCAGTAAATTAGGCCATCCTGATTTGAGCCATGTCGTGACGTCACTCGGGCTCTGGGTAGCGGACAGTGATGTGATTGGCTCTGTGGTTGTAGCTAATGCCCGCCCACAATCTACTAGTGTTGTCACGATACTGGAATTTCGACTTCGATACGATACCTTGAAAAGTATCGATACTTTCGATACTTTCAATACCAAAAAAAAAATATTATAATAATTTTTTTTATTATAATATATATATATATATTTTTTTTTTTTTACAAATTTTGCTTTTGTTGCTGGTTGATTCTCCTCAGCTTCTCTCTGGTACTATACGAGAAGATAAATACACTTTTAAACCCCTTTGTTTATCTTTAGATCAGAGAGAGAGAGAGTGGCTGCTGGAGATTTTAGGTCTCCTGATCCGCTGCTGCTGCGTGTGTGTCGAGGGACTGGGGGGGGGGGGTTAGAGTTAAGACCACTGAGGATGAGTGTGAGAGTGAGAGAGAGTGAGAGTGAGAGTGAGAGTGAGAGTGAGTGAGTGAGAGGGTGAGAGGGTGAGAGAGTGAGAGAGTGAGAGAGTGAGAGAGAGTGTGAGAGAGAGTGTGAGTGTGAGAGAGAGTGTGAGAGAGAGTGTGAGTGTGAGTGTGAGTGTGAGAGAGAGAGCGCGCGTTTGAGCGTTCTGATGCTCCGTAGCTAACCACACCATGATGGCATTTTGTCAACAACACAGTTTGAACGGAGGAAGCAATATAAAGAAACGAATTGCCAATAAATGTGAAGTTATCTTTGAACCTGTTGTCAAGCGTCGTCAATATACCCCCCCCCCCATTTCCTCACTAATGGAACTGGTGTTTCAGAGTCACGTTAGTTAGTTAGATACTGTAGTTTAGCGTTAGCTGAACGGCTAACTGGCTAACGTTAGCATGCGGCTACTAGCGTTAGCCAGTTGATCAATTCTATTCATGTCTCCTCGACATCCACTGTTTGTTGATAACTGTGACGCAGCTCTCGCTTTCTGTAGTAGCGAAGCAAAGATAGTATCTGCTGTGGGAGGAGGCTGCAGCAGCTTGTGTCTGTTGCTCTGAGCGAGGAGGAGGAGGAGGCGGCGGAAGGGCAAGGCTCTGGCAGCGCGTCTGTCTGTCAACAACTTGCGGGAGCAAGCCAGCTGGTATCGATACTGCAGAAAGTATCGGTACTTCGGGAAATGAGTATTGAAGCCGTTTTAAATATTCAGTATCGATATGTATCGATACTTCGATATTTTTGACAACACTACAATCTACCTAGACTGACTACACAGCGAGTGGAAACCACTTCCTCATACTGCGGCAGAGTGAAACCCACCTCTGCATGCACTCTAGAGGGAGAGAGAGGGAGAGACGGAGAGAGTCAAAGAGAAAATTACAGCACTCATAAATCAACTTCACAATTTTATCCAAGTAATGAAGCCTAACTAGCCTCATGCAGCGATCCTGTCCCTGACCTTGCAAATCCCTCCCCCTTGTCCTCTCGTCCAATGTCCTGTCTCCTGCTGTGCCACGTGTCCTTCCCCCCTCCTTCCTCCTCCCCCTGCCCCTCCCTGTGCGCGCAAGCGAGAGAGAGAGAGAGAGCGAGAGGCCCTGCCCCTGCCCCCCCCCATCAATCTATGGCCGGCCGGCCCCGCCTCTCTCTCTCTCTCGCTCTCGCTCTCGCTCTCGCTCTCGCTCTCGCTCTCTCATATATATATATAACCCAGGACGTTATACGAACAACATTAAAATCTTTTCTCATGTCAAGAATGATTGTTATAGATGCCAAAAAAAAAAAAAAACATCATGTAATGAGGGATGGCGGACCTCTAAAGTTGACCTAAGTTACCGGGAATACCAATTCACTATCTCCTCCAATTTAAGAGAGAATTAAAATGTTTTTGTTGTTTTGTAGGGATATCATCATCATGTAACATAATACCATAGTTCTCTCCGAGTTATCTCAAGAGAATTCAAATGTAGCTGAATCTGAAGGAAAAATACGGGTAGAGGGATATGAGTCAACATAGTTCATGGCCTTCAATTGATGACAAACAAAAAAGGCTTAATTTTCATGGCAGATGCATGATATGTTTTGGGCATGATCTTGGCACCCCAATGAACAACCAAAATGAGTTTCGTCTTTTGTGGCCAATTATTTTAGGAGATAATTACGTTTCACATATTGATCCCAGGTTACCGCGAATACCTATCCTCACAATTCCAGATAAACACTTAAATCTCCTATTTTACTAAAGATTGGTGAGATTTTTTCTTTTTTGGAAATCATAACAGCAATAATAAGGGTTAGGTGTAAACCAGAATTACTAGAATGTGTTGTGTTTTGTCTGTTAAAATGAGCAAAAACAAGGAAAGGGTATTCCCAGTAACTTAACAAACAAGTGCAAAAAATACAGTTCTAGAACAAGTATTTTAATTTTTTCTATATTCAAGAAAGTGGAAAGGAACCCAACATTTTCAATTGTCTGCACACAATCGTTGTTTTGTTATTCCAAGATGGCATTTGAACTGAATTTTGGAAAAAACAGGTATTCCTGGTCACCATGCCCCTAGTCAGTCTACACCACCATGCCCCTAGTCAGTCTACACCACCACCATGCCCCTAGTCAGTCTACACCACCACCATGCCCCTAGTCAGTCTACACCAACCTGCGCCTAGTCAGTATACACCACCACCATGCCCCTAGTCAGTCTACACCACCACCATGCCCCTAGTCAGTATACACCACCATGCCCCTAGTCAGTCTACACCACCATGCCCCTAGTCAGTCTACACCACCATGCCCCTAGTCAGTCTACACCACCATGCCCCTAGTCAGTCTACACCACCACCATGCCCCTAGTCAGTCTACACCAACCTGCCCCTAGTCCGTCTACACCACCATGCCCCTAGTCAGTCTACACCACCACCATGCCCCTAGTCAGTCTACACCACCACCATGTCCCTAGTCAGTCTACACCACCACCATGCCCCTAGTCAGTCTACACCACCACCATGCCCCTAGTCAGTCTACACCACCACCATGCCCCTAGTCAGTCTACACCACCACCATGCCCCTAGTCAGTCTACACCAACCTGTCCCTAGTCAGTCTACACCACCACCATGCCCCTAGTCAGTCTATACCAACCTGCCCCTAGTCAGTCTACACCACCACCATGCCCCTAGTCAGTCTACACCACCACCATGCCCCTAGTCAGTCTACACCACCATGCCCCTAGTCAGTCTACACCACCACCATGCCCCTAGTCAGTCTACACCACCATGCCCCTAGTCAGTCTACACCACCACCATGCCCCTAGTCAGTCTACACCACCATGCCCCTAGTCAGTCTACACCACCACCATGCCCCTAGTCAGTCTACACCACCACCATGCCCCTAGTCAGTCTACACCAACCTGCCCCTAGTCAGTCTACACCACCACCATGCCCCTAGTCAGTCTACACCACCATGCCCCTAGTCAGTCTACACCAACCTGCCCCTAGTCAGTCTACACCACCACCATGCCCCTAGTCAGTCTACACCACCACCATGCCCCTAGTTAGTCTACACCACCATGCCCCTAGTCAGTCTACACCAACCTGCCCCTAGTCAGTCTACACCACCATGCCCCTAGTCAGTCTACACCAACATGCCCCTAGTCAGTCTACACCACCACCATGCCCATAGTCAGTCTACACCACCATGCCCCTAGTCAGTATACACCACCATGCCCCTAGTCAGTCTACACCAACCTGCCCCTAGTCAGTCTACACCACCACCATGCCCCTAGTCAGTCTACACCACCACCATGCCCCTAGTCAGTCTTCACCACCATGCCCCTAGTCAGTCTACACCACCACCATGCCCCTAGTCAGTCTACACCACCATCATGCCCCTAGTCAGTCTACACCACCACCATGCTCCTAGTCAGTCTACATCACCACCATGCCCCTAGTCAGTCTACACCACCATGCCACCATTCTATTATATATGCTAGCCTACCCCTGATAATATTAATACATTTAATTAATGTGTTAGCTTGTAGCTAACGGCCTGGGCCTCCATGTTGTGTTGTTAGCTTGTAGCTAACGGCCTGGGCCTCCATGATGTGTTGTTAGCTTGTAGCTTGTAGCTAACGGCCTGGGCCTCCATGATGTGTTAGCTTCAATTAATTAATTACCGGAATACATATAAGTTACCGTGAATACCTATATGGTAATGGTATTCCTGGTAACCTCTCCTTTTCACAAGTCACCGGAATACATATCAATATCTAAAGTTACCGTGAATACCTATCAGGTTACGGGAATACCTATTTAGGTAACCAAGAATACCTAGGCATGGTATTCCTGGTACCTAAAGGTATTCTCGGTTACCTATAGGTTACGGGAATACCTTTCTCCAGTTACCGGGAATGCTTTACAGATACCTCTCTCGCTCTCGCTCTCGCTCTCGCTCTCGCTCTCTCTCTTCCCCCCCCCCCCCCCCTCCTCACAGGAATTGTTTAAAGTTGCCCAAATAGTGCTAGGAATAGCAATGCATGTCCCCTTTAACACGTTTCAAGTTCATGCGAATTCTGTCATATCCTGCGCGAGCCATCACAACTCTGCAACGCTTCAATACTGCCACCTGGTGGCTGATCGGCAAGTTGCAACCGGAAGTGGATCTCTTGTGATACCGGTGCGTCTCCCTATTCCGTCCGGCCACTCGTTTATCGTCCCTGGACTCGAGACACACACCGTGGATATGAATCTTTGCCATAACTCAATAATCCACATGATTTGGGCGTATATTAGTATTATACAAACCGGAACTGGATCGCATCGATCCACATCACATAACTGGGATCCGTTTGCTCCACTCTCATCGCTACGAGGAAGCTGCCGTGAGTTTCAGAGTTTTTCTTTATCATTTTCGATACAAACTGCTCTGATCTATATATCACCCATACTACATAAATCATTTAACGTCGGTCACGGAATTATAAACGACCCCCCCCCCTCCGCTCACCCGCGGATGATCAGTCATAACGCTTAGGACCATGTACAGTTGAACATTTTTAATATAATGTTGATCGGTATCAAACGGCATTTGATAATCTAATATATGCATTTATGTCTATCTCACGTTCTAGGAAATACTGCAGAAAACGATAAAAACATATTTATACTCTAGACCAGGGGTGGGCAATTATATTTCCCGGGGGGCCGAATGAGCAACTGAAAATATGTTGGAGGGCTGGGCCAAAATTCCAAACTCAATTATGCATAATATAAATTTTATTTCTATATAAAAAGCAGTAAATGGCATTGTTTTGACCTCTGGTAAGAGTGTATGTTATTATTTGGCAATTAAAAGGTGAGGTTAGCTTTCAAAAATATCATTTATTCAAATAGAATTTATTTCCAAAATGATAAACAAAATGTGAAACATTAATAACAAAGGGCATGTATGAAAAAGTGCTATACAAATAAAGTTATTATTTTGAGTTTCATATACTATTGAAACAAGGATTTTCTTAGCTTTCTAAAGATATCACATCATCTTATAGCCAAAATAAACAAGACATGAAAAGTGTCCCAGTAGCCTTTTTTACTCTACATGCCTATATTAAACATTTAATGTTTTCAGAACTGAAAAAAAAAGAAAAGAAAAAATATCAAGTGTCCCATTTCACTTGTTATATTTCCACATTTTAGTGTTCTTCAGCTCTTTTTTTTCATTCAGTGTGATAAATCCAGTCTCTGTTGAGCTTTAACAAGTCCATCAAAGTCAGGTTGCATGTCTGAGGTGGAGATGCGAAGCACAGCTGCCAGATGTTCATCAGTGAGAGAGGATCTGTACCTGGACTTGGTAAACGTCATGACTGAGAATGTCTGTTCACATATAGGTGGATCCAAAGAGAACCAACATCTTCTGAGCATGTCTCCTCATGTTTGGAAAGTTCTCCTCCTTGAGAGCAGAGTAGAACTCTAGCAGTGATGCTGACTTAAAGTGCTCTTTCAGTAGTGAATCAGACTGCAGGTCAATGAGTTCAAGCTGAACATCAGTGGGTGCACTATCAACACTGCAGGTAAAGGGAGAGGAAACCAGCTGCATTTCATCCCCAACCTTTTTGAAATCTTGAAAACGCCTTGAAAATTCATCATGCAGTGCTCCCAACATGGATGAGTACCTGTGCCGGTGATCAGCTGATGGTTTGACTAATTTCAGTGTTTTCATGTGTTTGAGATTGTTGCTGCCTAGTTGCCTTGAAATTAATTGCAACTTTGTCATGAAGGCTTTCACATCGCTATGCATTTCATGAGTAAAAATGCCCTTGCCCTGCAGTTGTGTGCTCAGTAGGGATGGGTACCGTTCACATTTGAACCGATACGGTACCCAACGGTACCTTTTTTCTGTACTTTATTCTCTAAAAATGTAATCTACCTACCTCAGTTGTGAAAAAAGAAATCCAAACTTCAAATAACCACACTTTCGACCATTTTTGGCTTGCCCCGACTGCTTTGTTGTTGAATCAAGTCAAATCCTAGGTAAGCGTATATTGTGCGTGTGAACAGGGAGCGAAATTAACTTTTTGACTCACCGGCCAGTGGCGGGTAGATGGGAAGAATCTACCCGCCAAGCATATTTCTTACCTGCCAAATTTTTTTTTATTAAAAAAAAAAATATATTTTATATAATTTTTTTTTAAATAAAATATATATTATATAATCATACTTGTAGTTGTATTATCTGCGAGACATCGCCACCACGCAATAAGTTGCTCGCTATCTGCAAACAGCTCCACTGTCTGTGTGTACTCTAGTAGCCTCCAGCTCCAAAAAGGATTCTCCTGTGCTGCAGCGGGACCCTATACTAATACTCTACATTCAGCATGCAAGGATTCTCCGGCGCTGCAGCTGGACCCTATTGGTATAATGTTAGGGTTCTTTGGTCAAATCACATTCATAAAGCCCTCAGCTACAATACGCATTGAATCAATGTTATAAGACATTGATATCAGGAGCTATCTGTAGCTACTGCTAGCCCGCTAGGTAACGTTAAGACAATTTAGTTTACTGGGACATATAGATCAAACGTGAGCTAGCTAACGTGAGCTAGCTAACGTGAGCTAGCTAACGAGGGAATGGAGGTATTATGCACTCGAGTCGACTATTGCTGGAGCATTTGTTGATATCAGTAGCTAGCCAGCTAGATAGTTAGACAATGCCTCGTCATGTATTAAACTAAAAGTGAATAGTTGACTGGGTCATTGTTTAAACAGTAACGGTAGCTCATGGAGGTCCGGTCTAGACTAGAGCAGACTGCCTCTGTGTTGATACGAGCAGAAGCCAATAGTATCCCGCTGCAGGGCTGGGCAGATATGACTCGTTGCCACGGTTTCTTTCAAAATAAGAGTATCATACGAACCGAATGCTGCTAACTGCCGGAGCCATCGATATTATGACTGGAGCTGCGCTTGGAAATGAGACCCGCACAGATTTTCAAAATAAGAGTATCGTTATGAACTACACGTCTACACGCCACACGGCGGGCAGACCCCCCAGTGGCAAGCGCCAAAGGTAAAAACTGAGCGCCCCTGGCAGGCGGCAGGCTTTAATTTCGCCCCCTGCGTGTGAACGTTGACATGAAAAAAAAAAATATTATCATGTAATCTTTCGCGGGCCGGTCAGAATCATTCCGCGGGCCGGCCGTACAATGCCCAGGTCTGCTCTAGACGGTATTTTCGTATGAATGTGTGAATGAAAAAGTAAAACGTTCCTACATCCTGAACGATAGCTAATCGATCTTGAATGGGCCATAGTAATGTCAATTTAGCAATACAATTTAAAAAAGTTATAGCCCTGCAAAGAAGGTGAACATATCCATAGACTTACAGTACTGGCAGAGAATGGTTTAGGATGATCAAAGTGGTGGCAGAGAATGTGTTAAAATGTGATATCGGAAAATATCGGTATCTGTTTAAAAAATTAAATATATATCTTTATTTTTATTTTTATTTATTTTTTACATTTCTATAACCTTTATTTACCCAGGCAAGCAAGTAAGAACAAATTCTGATTTTATTTATTGTCAAAAGTATGCATAATGTTATGTTAATTCCACAACAAGACATATGTAATGTTAATTACCTGAAATTATTCAGTTTTTTGGCGGGGGAAACCCTGCATATATCGGTATCGGTTGATATCGGTATCGGAAATTAAGAGTTGGACAATATCGGTATATCGGTATCGGTAAAAAAGCCAATATTGAGCATCCCTACTTAAAATATATCTTAAATTATAGCTATGGGTCTAATTAGGGGTGGGAATCGCCAGATACCTTACGATACGATACTATTGCGATACTTGCGTCACGAATCACGATACGATAGTATCGCGATACTAAATATATATTGCGATACGCTGAGTATTGCGAAATTTTTTAAACACATTTCTTTGGATCACATTTTATTTATTACCTTTTTTCAACTGCAAAGTAAAACTTTGTCAACATGTTTTATCTAATAAAACAAAGTTCAGTCTGTTCATCTCACTTCAATAATTTTTATTGCAGAACATGGTATTTTCAAAAGCAGACGGATGTAAACACTGTAATCTGTGTTGCATGTACCTGACAAACTGAACTGTTTGTATTAGTCATATTCCAACTTAACTATTCCAACTTAACTGAATGCACATGTGTGTGTGTGTGTGGACTACTGTACTATTACAGGTATTGAAATGAACAATGTAACTTTCTTATACAATTTCTTTTAATTTTTATATGAATAATTAAATATCGATACAGTATCGCCACGCAAAGTATCACGATACTACTACGTATCGATTTCCCCCCCCACCCCTAGGTCTAATACACCCGTCGATTATCAGTGAGTTGCTTCAAGTCAACATGTTACAAAACGGATTGTTTTTTCATCGGTACATTTCCGTTTTATACCGTTTTGAATATGAGTATAGTTTGGGTGCTTCAGAGTAATTTCAGGAAAAGACGCGATAATAGCCCTTTAGTGGAATACACTAAACACTAGGGCTGCAACGTTTAGTCGACATAATCGACGACGTCGATTATAAAAAATCGTCGACGAGAAATTGTTGCGTCGATTAGTCATTATTATATTTTTTTTGCACTACCTATCTTTGTGAGAGTGGCTTCTCAGGGTTCCAGACAACATCATAACATGATGATCCCATAGCAAATTTTGGACATTGAAAACATTGTTCCCCTGCAGGAGATGATGATCAGAATAGACACACAATACATTACACACGCACTCCTCTCACTCACACACAGCGATCAGAGTAAGACACACACATACACACTCCTCTCACTCACACACAGCGATCAGAGTAAGACACACACACATACACACTCCTCTCACTCACACACAGCGATCAGAGTAAGACACACACACATTCACACTCCTCTCTCTCACACACAGCAATCAGAGTAAGACACACACACATTCACACTCCTCTCACTCACACACAGCGATCAGAGTAAGACACGCACACATACACAAATTACACAGTACACACCTCTCACTCACACAGCGATCAGTAAGACACACACACAAATTACACAGTACACACACTCCTCTCACTCACACAGCGATCAGAGTAAGACACACACATACACACATACACACACGGACTCCTCTCACACAGCAAACAAGACCTAGAAGTCTGTCTGATCTGACTCATCCCCCTCTCCCCTTACAGCTGTTCCACGTCACCCTCCTGGTCCTGGACCAAGTTACAGCCCCATCAGCCGCGGTGCTGGGGGCAGATGCTGCTAGTTATTTTTCTTTTTTATTATTATTTTTTTAGTTATTTAAAGTACACTTCCACTTTAATTTGTATTATTTAATTTATTTATCTTGTTATGAGTGATTGCTGTATTGTTCTTCAAATACAATTTCATTTAAAGTGGCTTAAGATCCAAATTCAAATGTTTCATGAGTCATTATTTTAATTTGCTATGGGATCATCATGTTATGATGTTGTTGTTTGGTCCTGACAAGAGTCTCAAAGTCTGGGGTGATGGTAGACAAGCAACTCTGAGTTCATGCTCAATGTCCAATCTGTTCCTCTGCTCGGTCTTCAGCTGGACCAGAGCTGAGAAGCCACTTTCACAAAGATAGGTAGTTTATTAAAAAAATAAAATAAAAATAAAAATAAATATATAATTTTTTTTGTTTTTTTTGTTTACATAATTGGTTTTCGATTAGTCGACTAATCGAAAAAATAATCGACAGATTAGTCGACTACCAAATTAGTCATTAGTTGCAGCCCTACTAAACACGTTGTAATTTTTCACTTGATTATCTAATCATCCTGAAATCAACGCTAGAGCATAGGGGTGTAACGGTACGTGTATTCGTCGCGCGAATTTACGGTACAGCCGTCACGGTGCGGTAAGTGCAGCCATACGAAGAATACGCCTCACAGCGCAAACACACCAGTCGCACATGCAGGCACTCGCGAGGTCCGTGCGAGAACAGCGCTCGTGGCCGGGCACACCGAGGCACATTTACATTGGAACAGCTGCAGGGTCATTACAATTTTACAGTTTTCTTTCGTTTTCTTGTTCGCCCAATAATGTTAACCAAAGGAAACCAATGGAAAGAAACACACCAACAAACACACCAACATTCTCCCCCGCCGGACTCGAGTAGGGTAAATCTGCAGTGCCGCAGCCCCATACATTGCCAGCCTCACAGGCACAACTGATCAAATAAAAAAAATAAACATACTTTTCCTATATAAAATTATTCTATTTAATAATTATAATAATTATCATAAATATAATATAAAAAAATATATAATTATATTAACACATTGGGCGCAGGGCATTGTGCCCATCATTATACCCAGTCTGCCAGCACTGTAACCCTATGGAGATGTTTACCTTCTTTGCAGGGCTATAACTTTTTAAATATTATAGCTATATTGACATTACTATGGCCCATTCAACATCGATTATCTATCGTTCTGGATGTGGGAACGTTATATTTTTTCATTCATACATTGTTGTGTTAATACCTTCGAGAATATAAGTATGTTTCTAAGCTTTTCTGCTGTAATTCCAAAAACGCTAGTTATAGGCCCTGACGCATATGATTGGCGTTTCTTTCCTATACACGCTATATTAAAATTTTTAAATGTATATGATCGGTATACATTATGCTTCATCATGCGTGAAGGAAGGGAGGGGTCGTTTATAATTCCTTGATCGTCAGTAACGGCTTTAGTATGGGTTGATATATTGATCAGACTGATTGCAAACAAGGAAATGGACAATCGGGCTGAAAATAACGTTAGTGTCCTCTTACCGTTCGCCGATGAGACTGGAGGAAAAAGATCCCAATTATTTGACGCCGATCTCCTAGATCCGACTTACGCCGTTTATGGCGCACAATGTGTTAATAATAATAATTATAATTTCTTTTTTTTCTGTTGTACCGAACTCGTACTGAACCATGACCCCAATACTGAGGTACGTACCGAACCGTGGCTTCTGTGTACCGTTACACCCCTACTAGATCATCATTATTCAAATCAAATCAAATCAAATTTATTTGTAAGGCCTGACAACACACGTTAATGTCCCCATGGGCCGGACACTAAACAAGTCAAGAAGAAACATAACACCATAAAGTCCAAACAATTTAAAATAAATGCAAAATAAATGCAACACTCCCAGACATACCCCATGCGAAGGTAAGGAAAAACTCACTAAAACCTAGCAATAGGAAAAAATCCCGTGTTACCAAGTAAAGAAATCACGGAGATGGCCAGTTAGCCCGCAGCATCCGAGTGCTACTATCGTTAGCTCTCAGAATGGTAGCCAGAAGCCCACATCATCCTAGTACTACTAACGTTAGCTCTCAGAATGGTAGCCAGTTAGCCTGCAGCACCGTAGTACTATTAACGTTAGTATTGTGTATTCAAAAACGCACCGGACTGTAGGCTTGGGCGGTATGACGGTATTACGGTATACCAGGGTATTTCGAGATCCCGCCGGTATGATTCTCAATACCGTGACGTCACAGACTGCTATTACACTGACACTGAGTTGATTGTAGTGCACTGCACAGCACGTGCCAGCAGAGGGTTACGTGGATATCGTTCTGGGACTGGGAGCTAACGTTATAGTAGTACCTGGATGGTGCGGGGTAACTGGCTACCGTCCCGGGAGCTCACGTTGATACCGGGATGGTGCAGGGTAACTGGCTACCGTCCCGGGAGCTTACGTTGATACCTGGATGGTGCTAACTAACTAGCTACCGTCCCGGGAGCTCACGTTGATACCTGGATGGTGCTAACTAACTAGCTTCGTCCCGGGAGCTCACGTTGATACCTGGATGGTGCTAACTAACTAGCTACCATCCCGGGAACTCACGTTGATACTTGGATGGTGCTAACTAACTAGCTACCGTCCCGGGAGCTCACGTTGATACCTACTAACTGGCTACCGTTCTGTGATTTGTTTACTTCGAGGTTGAAGAAAGTGCACTTTTAGGTTGAAAGAACGGCCCTAATCTCAACGTTTCAATATAAGCGTTATGTATGGTGATAACGAGTATATTGTTAGCTCCGCCCCCCCCCCCCCCCCCCCCCCCCCCCGCTGATGAAAATGAAAGTCATACGTCATATACCGTATACCGGGGTATTATGTCAGCAAGGTATGACTATGAAAAAAATTATACCGCCCAAGCCTACCGGACTGTGACGTAACGTTTTACCGTTTATTTGCTTGCTCCATCAGTGCACAACAACACACACTCTCGTTACCACAACGCTTTACGGTATTTTCACAGCACTGTCGCAACATTACGTAAAACGTGAACACCTTGTGATCCACATACACACAACAGTTAGCTCTCAGAATAGCCAGTTAGCTCGCAGCACCAGCAACGGTAAGCGTGTCTCATTTAATTTCCACCACTGAAGCGGGGTTTCCCCTCCTCCTCCTCCTGTGTGTAGATAACCAGATCTGCGGCTCGCTCCACTAGTGAGGACTGGTCTCGCCCTCTGCTGGCGCGTGTGTGCACTACAACCAACCACTGTTAAAACTCTGTTTCAGTGTAATATAAACTGAAACGCATCTGATTTTGACGGTATTGATTTTCAATACCGTCGGGATTTCGAAATACCCTGGTATACCGTAATACTGTCATACCGCCCAAGCCTAGTGTGTAGTGTACTGACAATCATTTGCATTAAACAAATGGATGGGTGCACCAGATTTAGCAAGAAGCTATCATTTCCATCTATAGTCCTATGTACTGTAACGTTACATAGCTATTTAATCACAATAGTGTCTGTGATTAGCGAGTGATCTTCCCACGTGTTTTTGGGGGTCTAGTCCACGGTACGTTGACAGAATTCGCAAAACACCTTATCGCCGGAGGCATAAAAGTCATTAGGATACTGATCTGCTCTGAATTTAGGGCTTATTGCGGAATTTCTTAGCTTCTTGACGACGTTAACGCCGAAGCAGCGAGAAGCTTGGACACTGCTGCATGTTGTGTGTAACACGCTGTAGCGTCCCCGCCGGGGGGACTCCCCGGTCATGTTTGCTTTGCACCAAACGTGCCATCTCTTCCCGAAAACGGAATTTCAGTCCAGATTAGGCCGATTAGGCAGATTAATTCTGCAATATTCCACGTTTTACAGTTGATTTCATTTTTTTATTGGTCAATTCCGCGATTCCGTCCGCGATTCCGTGAACGCGGATTTCATATGGCTCTAGTTAACCCGACTATCATTGTGACTGGCGCTGAATGAGTTAAGAAAAAAATAGCTTTTAAAATGTTTTATTTTAATTTTTTATTACAAAAGAATCAAGTAAATAAGTAACAACCTAAATATGTTATAAATAGCTCTTATCAATTCCATTTAGTGGAGCACAAAATAAATAACCAAGTAAAGAAACAAAAATATGTCTTTAAAATTCAAATAAATAGCCTAGTTATTTTTTATTCCACTTAGTGCAACATTGGTTTTCTTTGTCAAATTAACCAGACAAGTAAACTAACTTAAATAATGTCTTTACTCTTAATAAATGGCTCCCGTCAATTCCACCAAACTAGAACACTAAAATTAGTAATGCATTACAATTTCACTTTGAAAGTGGTGTAAAAGATTAACTTTAACGGTCACAACAAATAAATAAAATCCCGCTCAGTGCAGAGTTACAGTAAAACCAGAAAGAAAAGTTTCATCTTATTGGAGTTGCAGCATTACAGTAAAACCTGTAACGGAACGTAGACCAAATGCGTCCACATTTTTATAGGATTCTAGCACATTTTCATAACAATAGCGAATATTACCGTTTTCATTGAGGTTTCTTACAAATTAAGGATGCTTTGTGTTGTCTTTTATATGCCGATTATCATTAAAATCTTAAATTGTACCATATGTCCCCCTTTTCCGTTAGCCGGTAATTACCGGTATTTGACCGGCAAAATCTGTTGAAGTCCGACATATTTAATCTCTCCGGTCATAATGTCCGGTGAAAATAATTCCCTCTAAGCACAATTTGATTATTTGAATTGTATTCAAATAGGCTAAAATTAAATAGCCTATGCGATGAACGAAACAATCATTACATTTGTTTCATCGTTGCTTCACCAAGCAGCCGGTCTAATAATGACATCGCTGTTGTCAGCGCGAGCTGGCTGCTGCTAGATTTGTGACAAGCATCCAGCTGCAGACACACAGAACCCGCCAGTTTTGCCGGCATAGTGCAGTACTCCAATTCAGTCATTGGCAATTCAGCTGTTGGGTGGGGGGCACTGTTGAGGGGACCCCAGACCCAGTCTGCAGCTGGATGCTTGTCACAAATCTAGCAGCAGCCAGCTCGCGCTGACAACAGCGATGTCATTATTAGACCGGCTGCTTGGTGAAGCAACGATGAAACAAATGTAATGATTGTTTCGTTCATCGCATAGGCTATTTAATTTTAGCCTATTTTAATACAATTCAAATAATCAAATTGTGCTTAGAGGGAATTATTTTCACCGGACATTATGACCAGCACCAAGTCGTTGGGAGGTGGAGATAATATACATCACGCAAACCCACAATAATGTTGCCGTCTCTCTCTGCCAAATTCCTCAGTTCTTCGCTTGATATAATTAATACAAATGTCCAATATAACGGAATTCGTTAGCTCATAAAAATGTGACTATTACAGACTGCTGTTTATTAATGTCGGGCAGACTGCCCACCGACACCTCAAGTCGGCAGCAGCACGAAGTCTCGAGGGACTTATTTTATTTGGAATATATTAATGACTGTATATACTAGGGCTGACCTTCGAAGCTTTTTTTGGCAATCGAAGCTTCGGGGCCGAGCTTCAATTTAAATTCGAAGCTTCGATTTTTTTTTTCTTTATTAATTTTTTATCTTATGTTGTGGGACTTGTACAGCACTTTCGTAAACGTTGTTGTTTTTAAATGTGCTCTATAAATAAAGTGGGTTGGATTAATTAATTAAGTAGCCCCTTTCGTGACTGAGCCAACAAGGTTTCACTCGGCTGTGTGATTTAATTCAAGGTGGATCGCTGTTGTCGTTTGAACAACTTCAGATTTCATGGGAACTACCAATCCCCCAAATCAAGAATGTTTAAGATGAATGAAGTTTGATTATTTGAAATATGGCCTGTGTAGACTAAACTATGCACAGAATTATGTCAGTCTAGGGCTGGGCGATATGGAAAAAAATCATATCGCGATAACGATATGATAATTTTATTTTATTTCTCGATATCGATAATTATCGAATTGTTATAAGTATAAAAAAAAATTAAAAAAAAAAGAAAACATTTTTTATTTTTTTTTTAACAACAGGTGTATGTTTATTTTGCAGCAATTCTTTGTCATTGCCGCCATCTTTAGTGTTACATCCCCTCACACTCCAGTTCTCAGGCTGCAGCTGGTTTAAAAGCTAAAGTAAACCGGCTTCTCTGCTGGCTGTGGCTCCAGAGGAGTTGAACAGTTCTGGCTCTGCTAGTTTATTTTCGATCTTTTGGCGCTTTTTTGGTGGACAAACCACCGCACATGTGCACTGTGACTCGTGACTGGAGTCTAGTTCTGCTAGCACACATAGCCTACTGTGTACAGACGGTTTCAAAATGTATTTTAAATTAGAAAGCAAACAAAATAAATGGACAAGAGAAAAAGAAATCTGAATTTGGTCAGTATTGTCATTTGGACAAGCAAAGCCATTACTTTAAGTTGCAGGCAAGAAAGACAAGTCTGTCCACTGTCTCTGGTTTTAAAACTGCCCTGTTGCAGGTTAAAAAAAAAAAAAATCAGATT
The DNA here is from genome assembly GCF_963971535.1 of Notolepis coatsorum. Classification (NCBI taxonomy): domain Eukaryota; kingdom Metazoa; phylum Chordata; class Actinopteri; order Aulopiformes; family Paralepididae; genus Notolepis; species Notolepis coatsorum. The sequence continues at coordinate 151,422,467 of NC_140165.1, read as the reverse complement.
TTTTTTTATTTCGATATTCGATATCGATTATTAAAATATATCGCGATATTTATCGTTATCGTTATATCGCCCAGCCCTATGTCAGTCTACAAGGTCCGGATTCTACATGGTCCGGCAATGTAGACCTTGTAGACTCCACTACAGACCAATTATCAGTGAATGTTCATGCATTTTTAAGAAGGGCAACTTCCACAAAAAAACAAAGAACTCACCAAAACATCTCAGTAGCACCTTATCTAAATTGTATTTCCTATTTTGTTTATTCATCCCAGTATCTTTCTTTCTTATGTGTGGAATTCTACAAGGCATGTAGGTGTATATGTATTTGAGGATGATATAATTTGGGCAGTGCTGAGCTGGGTTACTTTCCTCCAGTGTATTTGTCCCCCGGCCCCACCCAATGGAAACACACACACACACACACACACACACACACACACACACACACACACACACACACACACACACACACACACACACACACACACACACACACACACACACACACACACACACACACACACACACACACACACACACACACACACACACACACACACACACACACACACACACACACACACACACACACACACACACACACACACACACACACACACACACACACACACACACACACACACACACACACACACACACACACACACACACACACACACACACACACACACACACACACACACACACACACACACACACACACACACACACACACACACACACACACACACACACACACACACACACACACACACACACACACACACACACACACACACACATTTACATTTAGTCATTTAGCTGACGCTTTTATCCAAAGCGACTTACAAGTTCTGTACGACAAGACAGCAAGAAGGGTACAACTCTATCAGCTGAGTAACAATGTTTATCAAAGTGTTGCGTGTTACAGTGTAGGTTAGTTTATTAGGAAAAGTGCATGACAGTAAGGTTAGTCACGGTTAGATTTTTTTTTTTTTTTTTTTTTTTATCATTTCAGATAATGGTTGAAGAAGTGAGTCTTTAGTTGACGGCGAAAGATTGGATGGGATTCGGCTGTCCTAACTGGGATGGGTAGTTCTCTCACACACACACACACACACACATACACACACACACACACACACACACACACACACACCACACACCACACACACACAGGGACCGAAACTAAAGCCCGCCGCCCGCCAGGGGCGGTCAGTTTTTACCTTTGGCGCTTGACACTTAGAGGGCTGCCCGCCGTGTGGCGTGTAGACGTGTAGTTCATAACGATACTCTTATTTTGATTGTGCGAGTACAGATTATAGCCGCTCTCGTCTTTTTTTTCTCCGCCGCGAGATCGTTAAAAAACGACAAGTCCCACATTGCACTCAAGTCAACGGTCCAATCACAGTAGAGTGACGTGACTGGTTTCATGAGAAAGAAAGCAAATGACCAATCGGAAGCTCATTTGGCTTGTTTACTTCCTGAAACGCCACCATTGCGATATGCGGGCTGAGCTACCGTTACTGTTTAAACAATGACCCAGTCAACTATTCACTTTTAGTTTAATACATGACGAGGCATTGTCTAACGGTATCTAGCTGGCTAGCTACTGATAGCTGCTGATATCAACAAATGCTCCAGCAATAGTCGACTCGAGTGCATAATACCTCCGTTCCCTCGTTAGCTAGCTTAGCTAGCTCACATTAGATCTTATCTGTCCCAGTAAACTAAATTGTCTTAACGTTATCTACCGGGCTAGCAGTAGCTACAGATAGTTCCTGATATCAATGTCTTATAACATTGATTGAATGCGTATTCTAGCTGAGGGCATGTTGAATGTGATTTGACAAAAGAATTGTAATGTTATAAATAGGGTCCAGCTGCATCGCCGGAGAATCCTTGCATGCTGAATGTAGGGTCTAGCTGAATATAGGGTCTAGCTGCAGGGCCGGAGAATCCTTGCTGGAGCTGGAGGCTACTCAAGTATACACACAGACAGTGGAGCTGTTTGCAGATAGCAAGCATTTTGTCTTATTGCGTGGTGGCGATGTCTCGCAGATAATACAACTACAAGTATGATTATATAATATATATTTTATTTCAAATTTGTTTTTATATAAAATATATATATATATATAATTTTTTAATCAAAAAAATTTTGGCAGGTAAGAAATATGCTTGGCGGGTAGACTCTTCCCATCTACCCGCCACTGGCCGGTGAGTCAAAAAGTTAATTTCGCTCCCTGCACACACACACACAAATCGAAGTTTTTTTTTTTTTTTTTATAACTTCGATTTTTTTTAATGTTCGAAGCTTGTGCCATCGAACGAAGCTTCGAAGTATTTAAGACAGCCCTAGTATATACGCAAAAGTAGCCTAGTTTTAAGTTAAAATATTATAAATGCCTTGATGATGTCATTCTTTATATAGGCCTATCAATTGTTTTTAAGCTCAATAAACTCTGACCGGAATTTATCCCATTTGTCCGGTAGATTGAAATCTACCGGACACTCAGACCTGCAAAAAAAAATTCTAACGGAAACCCTGCTTTAGACAACATATGTAACGCTACCAGCGCACTTTTGTTAAGATAATTAGTTTACCATTCACGGTCGCTATACCGAGGTTACTTGCAGTAATAGTTTACCGCTGTTCAGATCACATCGAAGAATATAGACACATCCCAGTGACCTTGTGACCTGTGCTAACGCTCTTGGGAAATGCATTGTTGTAGTTTTCAACATTTTCACCTTTTAATTTTAAACCAATGCTGCCATCTACTGACAACAGAAAGTGTTGTCTAATCGTCACCTTGAGAGCCACTTCCGTATACACAGGGCTCTACGCTAACCTTTTTCACTAGGGGCACAGGTGCTCCTAAATGAAAAAAGTTAGGAGCACACAAAGACATTTAGGAGCACCCAAAAATATTTAGGAGCACAGTGAAAATATTTCAAGTAAAAGAGTTTTTTTTTTTTTTAAATAAATGTATATTTGTACTGTGCGTGCATGTGTGTAAATTAGCTCTTGCTACAACCCTGCATGTTTACATTTTGTATTTTGTACTTGATGTTCATTAACATGTGCTGTCCCTATCAAATAAACTATCAAATCAAACTACTGCTACAAAAGTAACAGTCACTTAACTTTAGCTTTTGCCCCTTTTATGCCTATGTTTTGGCTTTGTTGCTCTTCTAGAGAAATAATCCTTTCAGGGTTGCCTATTGAAATACTGTACACCTCCAGTACAGAAACATTGTTTATGAGTTTGCGTGTCAGGTAGACTATTGATTGACAGTCGAGTCTGCCAATTACGTCACACCGCTTGCACTCCGGCCGTCCGGCGCTGCAGCTGGACCCTATTGCCCACCTCTGCTGTTGATAACGCTAGCCAAGTTAGCTGTACACACATACAGTCGGCCGGCAGTTACTTTGGTGTAGGGGTGTAACAATGCATCGATCCTAAGGGGGAAATTCAACTGCATCGATTTGAAAATGATAGAATCGATTATCGCAATTTGAATGTGTACACAGTGTTATGTTGTTATCATGTCCGTTACAGTCAACACAACGGCATACGCTACTGCATCAACGTTATGATTAACAAAGCAAGGCATTCGTTTTGTTGCATTAACGTTATATTACTATTGCTATCGCTAAATCTAGGTGTTCTAAAATATATTGCTATTGGTAAGACTAGAAGTTACATGTCTCGGGAAACTCTCATATCGCAATGGTGGCGTTTCAGGAAGTAAACAAGCCAAATGAGAGCTTCCGATTGGTCATTTGCTTTCTTTCTCATGAAACCAGTCACGTCACTCTACTGTGATTGGACCGTTGGCTTGAGTGCAATGTGGGACTTGTAGTTTTTTTAATGATTCTCGCGGCGGAGGAAGAGGCTGTAACGAGAGAGGCTGTAATCTGTACTCGCACAGCGTGCGCGTAATTGATTTTTACGGTTCGCACACACATATTTTTAGGGGCATATGCGAGCAATTTGGTCGCACTGTAGAGCCCTGATACAGCCCAAACCCATTCCAGAGATTCCCACTTTTTACTGGGAATGGGATGTGACCGTATTTGGTCCCAAACAATAAGAGTGGCTGCGATTGGTCACTGTGACGTTATATCTAAATAATAAAAATGCAAGGCACTCTCGTTATCAAGGAACGCCAGTTTATTTATTAAGTGCTTAATATTGGTGCTCTCTCTTGTTTATTTGTACTCTTACTCACTTCAAAATTAAGTGAAGGTTCTTTTTGAGGAAAGTCAGCATCTATTCTCTACCCTGTTGGGCGGACAGCCAGTTCCTCTTCTCATCAATGACTTGTTTTGAGACTTACCTCCATTTCCCTACCTCTTAATTGAGAGCATGCTTAACCTGCTTCAGGTTGTCTGCATTTGTGAAGTATCTGAAAATAGATCAATAATGTAGTGTACTTAATAATTAATCTAACCATTTGGCTTAAATTATTGATACTGGTGACTTAGATTTCATTCATCATAAAGCAAAATACTAAAATAGGCTATCATAGTATTTAGAAGGTACATTTACTGGACTTGCCTGTCTTTGTATCTGGGATCCACTAAAGTGTCAATGCAGTAGACTAGAGTGACTCAGCCTCAACCTGGCTGAAGCATCTATCCACCGCCTCTAGGAGAGTGCTTTACATTATCTTGATTCCCTGGTCAGTGCTAGTCTCATGAGAAAGAACATGTTTAAGGACGTTATGGCAGGGATTACATCAGCTGCTGTTGCAGTCTCAGCGCTCACTACCCTTGTCAGTTCTTCAAAGGGAGCTAAAACCATGACCGTCTTCTCAACCTGGAAGGTTGTGGTCAGCTGCATAGACACTGAGTCTGTTTTTGCTTCAGAAGGCTCTGCAGCATGTAGTGACTGCTGTTCCATCTAACTTGCACATCTAGCTGTAGGCGCTTTTTCAGATCAATTTGGATATCTTCCAGATGTGCTTAGGCCTGTGGTGAATGTTTGGAATGGCCTATCTTTCTTGCATCAGCCAGTGTGTCTGTGACACTGCGCTGAGAAAGCAGACCCTTGGAAGTTGTGTACGACCAGGTGAAGTGTGATACTGCGCTGAGAAAGCAGACCCTTGTGTTCGACCAGCTGAAGTGTGTGCACGATGCTGCCCCCACATGGTACTCTCATATCATCCATGGCTTTATTCATATTTGTCTATTCCCCATGTGTTCAGCATCTCCTCGATTGCCTGTTTTACATGCTTTGCTGTATGCAATCCGTGAAACTGATGAGCCTGCAATATCGCACGCTTTAAATCAAAAGTGGAGTCGATCCAGTGTGAAGCAAGGACATCGGTCAAACATCACAAATCCAAATGTCTGTGGTAAAGCCAATGGCAGTCACATCAGATAAAATTAGGGATGCCCCGATCACGTTTTTTGCCACCGATCACCGATCACCGATCGTCGTGAGCCATATCGGCCGATACCGATCCGATACCGATCGTTTTTGATTAAAAGGAAATTAAAAATTATTTTATATAATTTTTTTTTTTTTTTAATAAAATATATATATTATATAATTAGACTTGTACCGGTACTTGTATTATCTGCGAGACATCGCCACCACGCAACAAGTCAAAATGCTCGCTATCTGCAAACAGCTCCACTGTCTGTGTGTACTCTAGTAGCCTCCAGCTACCAAAAAGGATTCTCCGGCGCTGCAGCGGGACCCTATTGGTAACGTTATGCTTTGGTCATTTAACATTCAGCAAGCCCTCAGCTCGAATACGCATTCAATCAATGTTATAAGACATTGATATCAGGAGCTATCTGTAGCTACTGCTAGCCTGCTAGATGACGTTAAGACAACTATTTAGTTCAATCGGACATTTAGTTTTGAACAGTGAATTAACGTCAGCTAACGCGAGCTAACGCGAGCTAACGGAGGTATCAACATGCACTACAAGACTTGCTGGAGCATTTGTTGATATCAGGAGCTATCGGTAGCTAGCCGGCTAAATACCGTTAGACAATGCCTACTAAAAGTGAATAGTTGACTGGGTAATTTTGTTTAAACAGTAACGATAGCTAGGTAGCTAACGTTAGCTCAGGTCGAATGCACTATCTAGACTCAGCAGAGGAGGTCCGTGTTTACAAACTCTACACGGGTACGGGCGGGGCTAGGGAGGAGGAGCAGTTTGCAGGTCCTGTGCGTCTGAGACAAGCAAGTGAGATATCCACTTGATCAGTTTCCGCGATCTGCGAATATGACTAATTATCGGAATTCCCCGATCGCATATTTATACTAATTATCGGCCGATAACGATCGGTGGCCGATCGATCGGGGCATCCCTAGATAAAATGCCTCTTGGTGGTCACAAACCTTGTTGTAAAACTCATAATGCAGTGTTGAGACGGTAGGGCATGTCGTGGCTCCTAGTACAGCTCCAATAGACGGCGAAAACCTGTATTCGCTACCACAGTGATCTGATGGGCTGGCCATCCAAAACGATTAATGAAATAATGTTTTTGGCCTTGTCACTGTCTCGAGGAAATGTCTGTCTTTTTAAAAGTGTCCTCCAGTGTGCCTGTATTGCCTGAATGAACTCGCTGAGTGTTTGTTTTTCATGTGCCATATCAAGTTTTTTTTTATTGAACACAGTACTACTGCCTAGTGAAATGCTCACATTGTACACATTACAGGTGGCTGTTGGACTGCTTTTTGTTTTTAAATTTCAAATATTTCCACACTGCAGTCATTTTAGCTAAGCTGCCGCGCCACAAGGCTTGTACACGTGTCACAAATTGTGCTCTTGTCTCGTTTACGGCATGAGACGTAAAACAAAGGATTGGCTTTAGTTAGTGCTCAATAAAGCCCATACCGAGCAGTTAGCCTTGATCAACCCCGATCTCAAAGATCTGATTTGGACATCCCAGGGCTGTACACTGCAACGAGATGATCGCAAATTGCCCCTTAATTTGGCCCGTGCGAGTGGAAAATTATATTTGGGGGCAACCTTGCGAGTAGTGATTTCAACCCTTCATTCGCATTTCACTCCTAAATTAATCCATACAAATTGGATAAAAAAAATAGTAAAACATTAGCTTACAACCAGGGCTGTACAGTGCGACATAATGTCACGCCGGTGCTATGAAAAAATCTGTCTGCGATGAATGAATTTACTGCGATAGCCTGTGGAAAAAAAGATTTGCGTGTGGAGTGAATCTGGGCCACGCAACTTGGTAGTTGTAGTCTATCGTGCGATTAAATACCATGTCCCCATCTGCGTAGAGTCCATACATCCAACACCAAATCCCATAATTCCTAGCGAACAATCTAATCGAAAGTGAATGTTGCATCGTCAAAGAAGAACTTCCTTTCAATACGTTTAAGCCGCTAATTATGCTCTGCAAGAACAACGGAGCGGATATCAGTCCATCTTATGACAACCACGTCCGATGTGGAGAGATGATAAGAGACCATAGCCGATTAAATTAAGTCTGATCTGGCAGTGATGATTACAATGACGGGGACACGGACACTTCTAACGTTCAGCCATGCATTAGGTGAGTCACCCACAGGATGTTTTTCAATACTTAAATACTGTCTACTTAAATTTCCCTCCGGGGATCAATAAAGTATCAACCTATCTATCTAATAATGAGACAATATGCAAATAAGATAATACTAATAATTGTCACGGTTCCCCGTATGAAAGTGGCTTGCAACTTACTGCTGGTAAAATCACTGTTTATTTCTCGTTCTGCATAGTATTACATTCCACTTCTATAAACAATCAAAGTCCCACCGTAAGAGCCTCATACGGGTAAATTAAAGCTTTTTGATTAGCGTCTTTCCTTCGAGCTAAGTTGAACGGAACATTTCACTGTCAAAAGCGCAAATGTAAACAAGGTTGCGTCGCAACTAGGGATGGGTACCGAATTCGGTACTTTTGAGGTACCGAACCGAAACACGTCGGTACTACCGAGTATCGAATCAAGTGAGATACCAGGGGGAAAAAAAAAACTGTCAATTGTAGTTATTTGAAGTTTGGATTTTTTTTAAGGTAGGTAAATTAAATTTCTTGAGACTAAAGTACAGAAAAATGGTACCGTTGGGTACCGGTATCGATTCACAGGTACCGGTATCGGTTCAAATGTGAAAGGTACCCATCCCTAGTCGCAACACTGTTTTCAAAATAAAGGTCACATATACACATACCGTAGTAGGCCTCTCAATTCTTATAAAAAAAAAAGTCCCGGATATACATAAACATTAATTGGCATAGATTTCTATAAACGGCCCAACACATTGATCACTTTAGGCACACCCTGAAACCAGTAACATCACAAATATGAAGCGGGTAATTACCCATAAAAATAATAAACCTTTCATGGGGTTATTTACAATAATAATAATTCATTTTATTTATAAAGCACTTTTCATTGTGAAACAAAGGTATGCAGAGTTTCTTGTCCTCCTGATTAATGCAATGGTGTGTGTGTGTTGTGGTGATCTCATTCAAGGAGCACTACACAAGCGCGCGCACACACACACACAGTTTGTTGTTTTTGTTCTATTAGTGATTTACACACTTTCTCAGTTGGTTCATTATAAAAGATACAAACCTGAAAACAAACGCACTTAAATGTTAAATAAAAGGACCACAGTAATGAGGCAGGAGGAACATATTTTTTTGCATTATAATGGTAAAATAGTTATTTAAAAATGTGCCCCTAAAAAATATTCTTTGCCCCTAAATTTCTCATTTAGGGGCAAGTGTGTCCCTAGTGAAAAAGCTTAGCGTACAGCCCTGCATCCGTATTTGCTACATATGTGAATACCTGCTGCAAATAGAATATAATTTGAGATGATAAAGCTCTACTTGCTCTGCTCTAGGCTTCACATTAACTCATTCAACGCCAGACCCGATGATAGTCTGGTTAACTCGCCGACCGTTCAGCGCCAATCACGAGTATAGTCGGGTTTTAATCGTTATTTCTTTTATTAGCGATATCCATTCATTTTCATCCATCCAGCCTGATGTTATCATTGGGAATGGGTCTGAGCTCGCAAAAGGGAAAATACCGCCGCCTTCCAGCTGGTATTGCACTCCATTAGAAATGGTGTAGTTTCTTTTCTGGGACGATCCGAGCTGTGCGGGTGGGGTTTAAATACTCAGGCGAGGTAGGCCTATACAACGATGGCATGGAACAGTAACCCCGCCCGCCCGTTCATGTGTAACGCTCGGTAATGTGGGACGGACCTCAACAAGCAGTATTTGGAATGGCGATCACATAATTGGATTATTTCTTTTGCATTACATCAGATACCAGGTAAGGACTCTATATATAAAATCTTGCGTTGATCTGATATTTTTTTCTACCGCCATCGCGGCTGTGTGCCGTTGGGTGCAGGAGGGGACTGGGGGAGCCTCGCGCTACGAGGGCCATTTCATTCTTGCATGAGGAAGGATAATAATGATAATCTAGCGTTGATTTCAGGAAGATTCGATAATCGGGTGAAAAATGACAACGTGTTTAGTGTATTCCACTTAAGGGCTATTATCGCGTCTTTTCCTGGGATTACTAAAACTATATTCATATTCAAAAACGGAAATGTACGGATGAAAAAACAATCCGTTTTGTACATGTTGACTGGAAGCAACTCACTGACGATCTACGGGTGTATTAGACCCATAGATATAATATAAGATATATTTTAAGTAGGGATGCGGCCGAAAGGCCGAAAATGATTAATAGAAATATATAATGTATTTTTTTTCCAGCTACCTGATTATGACAAAAGACATGATTATGGCAAAACTTAACTTAAATAATATTAATAATCACTATTATGGGTCCATAAAAATTTTTTTCAGCACTTTTGAATGCATACATTAATTCCAGACTGACTGCTGAAAGATTGTACAATTTAAACATTTTCTCTTTGCATACAACAAAATGTGCATTAAAGTCAAGTGCATTTTCTTTTCTCTGTAGGATAACTACAACAAAGTGCATTCAGAACAAAGCCAATGTGCTTTAAAACGGCATAAAGATCTGCACACATGAGAGGGATAATAGCTTATAGCAGACTTAATGATGTTACTGTAGTGGCTACAGTAAGCATTTTATATAAAAGTACTCTGTATTTTTGTATGACAACTCATAAAGAAACTTGAACTACTGTCATAATTCACGGCGTTCTAGCCTACATGGAAGGACTGTTGTATTTACTACATCTCCCGTCACTATTAGCGGGGGATGACGTAGCTTTAAGAGAGACGAGAGAAAGAGGACCGGAAGCCTTGTTAGCTAGCTTAACGCTAACGTTAATTAAAAAGGTTTTTAACCGCGACGGGCATATAGTGAGGGCATATAGTGTGTGAGGATATAAACCATGTTAAAGACTCATTTATTGGACGCGTTGCGCGCAGTGTTTACATAGAAACAGCGCGACTCCCGAGTCCCAAGAGGAGTTATCACAGACTGCAGAACGCAGGACTGAAGAGCTCACGTTGCGCATGTAATGACTGAAGCTGCGTTTTGATTATGTCATCACAACAACACGTTAGGTATGTTACGAACGTCCCTGTTCTTTGACATTCTGTGATATATTTTCGGTGCTAAAACCCTTTCGGCCGAAATAACCTTTTTGACCATTTTCGGCCGATAATTATCGGCGGCCGAATATTCGGTGCATCCCTAATTTTAAGTAGGGGTGCACGATATTGATTTTTGACCCCGATATCGATACCGATAACTTTCTGCTGCTCAAGGTCGATACCGATAACCGATATATATATATTTATTGTATTATAAATCTTTTTTTTTATGTATATTCCTGTAGTTTTGACCTAACCAGATTTATCATGACATGAGCGTTACTACTATGAACAAAACAAAGCCAAGAGAACAGTTTTGACTCTTCAAATAAAGTGACTATATTTATTTTTCCAAATAAATATAATTTGAGTCGATCACAAAATTCACAATCTGTCAATGTCTAACAATGTGTTTCCCTGAACAATGAGTGAACTAAAAACCAACAGGTATTGTGCTTTGTCAGTAGGGATGGGTATACCGTTCACATTTTAACCGATACGGTACCGGTACCTGTGAATCGATACCGGTACCTTTTTTTTCTCTGTACTTTAGTCTCTAAAAATGATCTACCTACCTCAGTTGTGAAAAAAATATCCAAACTTCAAATAACCACATTTCGACCGTTTTCGGCTTGCCATTGCCCCGACTGCTTTGTTGTTGAATCAAGTCAAATCCTAAGTAAGCATATATTGTGCGTGTGAACGTCGACATGAAAAAAAAAAAATAATTTTATCGGGATGATGTCATAATTGCTGATATCGGCCCGATAATTATCGTGCATCCCTAATTTTAAGCACTCAAGTGAACAAAGCGGCCCATTGACTTACAGTGCTGGCGTAATAGTGCCCTCTGGCGCCCCGACCCGTGGCGCAGAATGAGTTAAGATCCAAATATTGGTTTAGCTCTTGCTCTGTTGCTGTTGACTCGTGTTTTCTTCAGAAGTCTCCATTATCAGTTGCTGTTCTCTCTCCCATGTCACTGACCCGCTGTTGTCTCTCCCCGGCTGCAGTTCTTTGCCTCTCTGCCTGCCTGAGCCAGTGAAGATGGTGAAGCCAGACATCCACACTCTGGCCCACCACCTGAAGCAGGAGCGGCTGTATGTGGCCTCAGAGAAGCAGCTGATCCAGCGGCTCAACGGCGACGTCCTGAAGACGGCCGAGAGGCTTTACCGAGCCGCCTGGATCACCAAGCAGCAGAGGATCAACCTCGACCGCCTCATCCTCACCAGGTCAGAATGGCCAAAAGTAATCCAGTCGGAAGAGCGACGGAGAAACTCTGCTAGTGCTTAGGCTACTCTTGTTATTGCGTCTATTTCTGCTATAACTGCACTCATGGCTGTTTATTTATATCCGCTTGTTGCCATTACTAAACTAACGTCATCAACTACGGGAACCAATCATGGGCTACATTCAACTGGGGGACAGAATAGCAGTTAGAATGTAGTCCCTGATTGGCTCTGATTGTATTGTAATTTCTAGAAATCGAAGTGGTTTACGAGGAAGTCCAGTCTGTATCACGAAAGTAGACTTTTTTTTTTATATTACTGAATACAATGTATTTAGTAACGGTAATTATTAGTGCTGTCAGTGTCAGGCGATTAAAAAAATGTATCTAATTAATTACAGGATTTTTAATTAATTAATTAATCTAATTAATCGCATTTTAATCGCATAACCATTTTAGGCCTTATATTCTATAATCATATTTCAAATGGCATGTGTCCGGATGGCAGAATTCAGTGCTGTATCTACAAAACCTTCTGTTTAATCATCTTCCATTTATTAATTTGCTTAGATTTTTCAGGTCTGGTCAATTTTAGCATGGTGTTATTCAGTCAAAGATAAAAAAAAAAATGTAATTGATATTCTCATTTGGTTCATTACAATTTACTAGTGATGCACCGATGTGAAAATTGTGGCCGATACCGATAACCGATATTAACACTTTCAGTGCCACGGACGACATAACTCGTTTTATCAGCCCCCCCGTTGAGTGCCCACGACGACAAATATTGTTTTATTAGCGATCTGAATTCATATTTCATCAACCGAGTCTCCCGTTGGTACACCAGCCCCTACAGGAGCTCAGATTGGAAAAAAGTGCCCCCTATCGTCTATCCCTGTGTAACTGCAGGTCAGTCGCTTAGACTGACCTGGGATCTGTAGCCAACTCGCTCTTTGTGCTGGCAAGCTGTCTGCTCAAGAGGGATCTGCTCGCGGGACGGGAATCATTCTGGAATATATATTCACAGCAGCCAATAATCAATCAATAAGCGTGATCGATATTTGGAATGGCGATCAGGAATTGGAATAATTTTTTTGGAGAACATCTGTTCTGAGGTAAGGAATCTATTTTACCAGTCTTGGGATAATCAGAGTTGTATTCGCTGAGATCTCAGCGTTTGCCCTATGTGTGATGTGTCTGTGTGTGTGCGATCGCTGATGAGGAAATAAGATAATCTATTTTTTCAGCTCGCGTCTATAGCGTGCATACGTACACATATACTATCGATAATCTAGCGTTTATTTGAAAATGATTCATAAATAGGCCGACAAATGACAACGTGTCTAGTGTATTCGAGAATATTCCAATAAATGCCGTTTATGAGGGAATCTTTCTATCTTCCCGAAAATCTTCGAGAGAACGATAGCTTTTCGAAATGCTATAAAAAGGATATGAACCGATTATTAAAAAAAAAAATAAAAAAAAAAAAATCCGTTTCGACAATGTTGACTGTAAACGAGTCATTGATAAGCGACGGGCAGATTAGACACATAGCCATAATTTAAAACATAGATTAGGCGTTTTTAACGCTAACATTGAAGTGGATGGTGGCATTCAACGGGGTAAATCAAGGTTAATCAAGGGCTCTGAAAGTGTTAATATTGCTGTTCTGGCAGATACCGATATTTACCGATGTCGATATCTCCGTATAGAAAACACTTTTTTAGCTATTTTCCAAAACACTTTTTTTTTTTTTTTTTATTAAATAAACGTTTAACTTATTTTCAGAGATGACAGATATTTTGAAACTATTTAAGGCCAAAACATGTAAAAAAAATAAATAAAAAAAAGATTAAGATTGGCCCCATCTTGATATCGGACCGATACCGATGTGTAAAAAAAACTGCCATATTGGCCGATATTATATCGGCGGCCAATATATCGTACATCACTACAATTTACTCAAGCCTAGTAACAGACACAGTATTTCTAACACTGGGAATACATTCCCTGAGATCCATAGATGTCCCTAGAATCAGATACCAAGAACATGCAAATGGATCATATTAAAAAAAAAAATCTGTAAATGTGTATTCTACGTTCTTATCGAATGAATGAGATTAAAAAAAAAAAAAAAAAAAAAAAATATATATATATATATATATATATATATATATATATATATACCGGTATATATATATAAAAATAATATATATATTTAAATGTTGAGTTAATTTTCATAACGCGATCATTTGCTGTGTAATTAATTAATGCGATAAACTGACGGCCCTAGTAATTATGCAAAGTTTGTTGTTAACCTGCGCCTTGATACAAATGACACTGCGGTCACGTACTGTAACAGGTTTGTAATTTGGTCATAAACAAAAGTCTTGCTGTTCCTTGAATCTGTGACGATTTCAGCTCTGGCTCTTACAGACAGAGGCTACCGAATCTCATCTTTTTTGTTGTCGTCTTTGTGTAAATGAATGACTGTAATTTCTCCTTCACCCTCGGATGTATTTATTCCTCCAGTTTAGCGCCAGTTGCATGACCAAGACGTATTCGAGACACCCACTCGCTCGCTATGTGAATTCTGTGAACAATAATCTGCTGTATTATTCTCACATTGGCTCAGTTGGTCATTACGTGGATTTAGGACTTGGGCGCTGGGAGGGTTAAACTCTGAATAATTAAAACATTTGCGTTCGCACACACAGTCCCTCCGGGTAATTTGCAGTTAAGTTCAGGAGTCCAGTGCATCATGTGTGAAAGGGGCTTCTGTTAACCGGCTCTGCACAAAGAGCTTCCAGGTTCTCTTACCACTTCCTCTCCTCTTGCAACTGTTAAGTTGAAAGAATGACGCATGCCCCTGCTGGTGGGGGGCGGTGGGCACATCACATCACATCAGGCTTAATATGGCAGATTCTTTTTTCATGGGCACCTCAATAACCTTTAGGGGTTTTCTGTCCCAAGACTTACAAAGCAGGAGTAACCCTGGTAATGATAATAATTTAACCCCTTATGTTGAGGGGTTTTGTTTACTTGTTGCCGGATGCCTGTTTTTGAGTTCCAGCTGAGAGGTAGGAGCTGGAAAACATAACGGTTCCATAGTCTTATCTACAGTACAGGTCCAAAATTTATAACAATCTCACGGAGAATTTGTGTTTTTCAGATGTTTTTATAATCCTTGTATCAGTAATAATTCGTCCAAAATGGCTGACCGCTCATTCATTTGGACGGGCGAGTGAGGAATTCTCAAAACAAACAACTTCTTCGTCTTCTTCTGTCCCTTTTACCGTAGGGATCAGCCCTCAGCTCGCATAAGATACCATTAGCTCCAGAATTTCATTGGGTACAAAAACGGTCAATCATTTTCACCGTCAAAGGTGAAAGGACCAGCCGAAACCGGATGTGGTCACTTGTCCGAAACCGACACGTGTTGGTTGTTCGGCCTTGTAACCCGAGATTGGAAGTGCGTAATAGGTTGAGTAGGGTGTCAATCGAACGGCGGCTTTTTAGCTTTTCCAAAAAATACAGTGCTAGGCCGACAGACGGGGCAAAGTGCTGCGACGGGCAGTAACTGCCATTATACAGGCCGCCGAACGTTAATGGGTTAAGCTCCTTGTCCTACAGTGCGGAGGCCTCCCCGGCTGAATGCTGCCAACATGCCAAAGTGCTGGAGGACACACAATTTGTTGATGGCTACAAGACTCTGGGCTTCCAGGAGAGCATCTATGGTGAGTTCCTGGCCAGGATGCGGGAGAATCCCAGACTGGTGGCCTCCTGCCTGGTGGCTGGAGAGAGGCTGAACCAGGAGCACACCCAGAGTGTCATCTACGCCGTCTTCACCTCACTCTATGGCAACTGTATCATGCAGGAGGATGAGAGCTACCTGTTACAGGTAAGAACCCCTATTTGCCTCTGGCATTACTCAAAAGGCTACCAACTTTGTTATTAAATTGTTCTCCTTTTTTTTTCTCCTGAAAAAGGATGAGCATTATATATGTCTGGTAAATACTAAATGTAAAGAGGTAATTCTGCATTATTGCACGTGGGAGACTATTTATTTTAGCTTTGTTGATTTATATAGACAACATCTATTAAAAATAAACAATAGATCAAATAGATTTGCAAAATATTTCACAACTGAATAAACAAACTCCTCAGAGAAAAACTGGATACCTGGAAAGTTGCTGTTTCACTGTGTTTACATAAAATTGTTACAATATATATTCACTCTACAAAGATATTCTGTATATTCTAGGCTTAAATTTGGTTCACACTGCCTCAAAAAGACTGTTTTATGATGGAATGGAATAAGATATTATGGTTTTTTCATTATTTTTTTAACTCTTCTTTTCTCCCCTCAAAATAACCCAGTGCAGCATTGAATGGATGTCCGTCTCTTTGCTGTCACCTTCAGGTGCTGCGGTACTTGATAGAGTTTGAGCTGAAGGAGAGCGACAACCCTCGGCGTCTGCTGCGGCGGGGCACCTGTGCCTTCAGTATCCTCTTCAAGCTCTTCTCAGAGGGGCTGTACTCGGCCAAGCTCTTCCTCACCGCCACCCTCCATGAGCCAATCATGCAGCTGCTTGTGGAGGATGAGGACCACCTGGAGACAGACCCGGCCAAGGTGATGGAGCGCTTCACGCCGGCCCAGCAGGAGCGCTTCGGGGAGAAGGGTTCGGAGGGCTACAAGCAGAAGGTGCAGGCGGCCGTGGAGTACAACGAAGCCAAGCTGGTGGCCCTGGTCAACAAGTTCATCGGTTACCTGAAGCAGAACACCTACTGCTTCCCCCACAGCCTGCGCTGGATCGTGTCCCAGATGTACAAGACGCTGTCGTGTGTGGAGCGCCTGGAGGTGGGCGAGGTGCGCACCATGTGTACAGACCTGCTGTTTACCTGCTTCATCTGCCCAGCTATAGTCAACCCAGAGCAGTACGGTATCATCTCGGATGCTCCCATCAACGAGGTGGCCCGCTTCAACCTCATGCAGGTAAGTGGCGGAGCGCGTGGTCATGCATACCGATACAGTGCCCTCAAGAATTCTCACCACGTAGGTACATGTGAACGAATAAAACTGAAGATAATGTCATTGTTGTTTCATAAAAAATATGAGAGAAATCTAACATTGTAAGAGTTAAAATTGGTCAGGTGTTTTTTTCCTCTCAAAAACATACATGTCAGTCATTGGCACCTCAATAAACGATTAGATCGGTAAAATTTCTGTGACTTTTTCCTGTCCGATTTCTCCATCGTCTTCCCTAGTAAAAGTTGTCTTCCCTAGTAAAAGTTGACAGAAAAAATGGTCACTACAATTTTTACTCAATTAAAGGTTCTATTTCTCATGTTGTGAGAAATAGTGTAAGATCAAGCTGATAAATTATGACATTTCTTCCACAACCTTTTTTGTTCACATTTACCTAGATTGCCAAAAGTTCTTGAGGGCAATGTACATGCGTATTAACACTATACTAGGGGTGTGGACATTTGTCGATTCTAAGATGCATCGCGATGTGTACATGGCGGAACATAAGCGATTATTAAAAAAAAATTAAAATAATAATAATAAATTTAGAAAAAGAAAAAAAATTACTCTTGCTAGCTTTTATGTTATTTTACAATGTAGCGCTTTGGGATTAGACTAGACTAGAAGTCTTTATTTGTCATGCAGTTGAGTCGCCGATGAAATGTCTCTCTGCACTTTTCCCATCCCGTTGTCCTTCCCCCCATGGGCAGCCGGGACCAGATAGGGCGTCAACGTGAGCCGCGCCCGGGGACCAATCCAAGTGCTCCTGTCCATCTTCGTCAAGGACGCCACAGCGTTAGCGATCTGTTGTGCATGTTTTTCCATTGGGTTTATCTTATCGGGGGGGGAAACCCTTGCGAGCACGGGGAGAACATGCAAACTCCACACAGAAAGGCCTGGGAGCAGTGATGGGCAGTAGCTAGCTACAAGCAGCGACGCTACATAGCTTAACTACAATTCTCAGTAGCGTGCTGGTAGCTCGCTACTTTTTAACCAGGGTAGCGATCTCTGTAGCGGAGCTATTTATAGAACGAAGTAGTAACGTAGCGACGAGAAACGTTACACGCTACTTTCCAGTCTAGACTAGAAGATCTGCGAGGAGAAAAAAAAACTCCCAGTAAAAAACCCACTATGATTGGTTGGTTTGTTTAGATATGAGTGACGACTCACGATTGGGTATGGTAGGCCAAAACTTTACGGGTAGGCCAATCAGAGGCAGGATAGGGCGGGACTCCAGCCGCAAAGCAGGAAGTGAAAATCAAAACACAGACGTATTGAATGAATGCAATTTAACGGATTACATGAACCAGTCTGCGCCAAATGGCAGAGGGATGATGTCAATAACAACAATGACTCTCCATGGCCCTATCTGGGACACATTTATGAGTTTGACTGAAAAAACGGCTAAAACATATGCTGCTCTCTCAACACGTCCAGCACTAACTTGAGCCTCAGAGGACACATTCAGGTGAGCTGATGAAAATCAACTGTTCCCAAACAGCACACAAGTCAGTACACTTTGTCAACAGCTTTAACTTTAACTAAGATAGCTGCTATCATGATGTTTCACTGTAGGCAGAAAATGATCAATATTATTGGGGTGGAGAAAAGAAAAAAAGAGGGAAAAGCAGTGGTTCTCATCCTGTGGGACAGGACCCCCAGGGTCCCCACATGATTTTGGGGCCATGGAATGTTTTGTGAGTTACATATTTAAATACACTTGGTCATTTAGCTGACACTTTCATTCAAAGCAACTTACAAATTGTGTACAACAAGTCAGTAGGAGTGGTACATATCTAGCAGCCAAGGATAAGTAGTATTGTTTGTCAGTGTCAAGCTTGAGTGTTATACTCTGAGAGTACATACTGTAGTAGTATAGACATATTAGCATAGTTGGTAGTAGTATATACATGGTAGCATAATACTAGTAAAATGAAGTAAAACAATTCAGATATTGAAGAAGTGTGTAATACAAGTTCATGTTAAAAGGATGACACAAAAAGCCAGACCGAGGGCTTGTTTCAGTTTTATAATAAACAATCAAACTGAGAATTTTTGTCCTGCCTATTTGTTTGGTAAAAACTTGGTCACGAAGTAAAAAAAAAAAAAAAGTAGTGCCGATGTAGCTAGCTATTTTTGCCATGTTCTTGTAGTGTAGCTTGCTACATTCCCTGGGGATAGCTTCCATTGTAGTTGAGCTATATTTAATCGAGAGTAACTTGTAGTGTAGCTTGCTACATTTTCCAAGTAGCTTGCCCATCACTGCCTGGGAGATACCCCACCTGAGTACCTGGCATCATGGAAACCTGGTCCCCAAGCGGGAATCGAACCCTGGACGCCTGTTCCTTAATGACAAGCAAGCAGTGCAAGAATGCGGAAGCATTCGTCACCGCAGGTACCGTAGTGGCGTGCGGTAATGCGCCTTTCATTTTCCGCCGCCCAGCGCCCAGGTGCGTGCACCGGCGGCGGCGTGCTCGCTCAGGTGCGTGCGTGCGCCGGCGTGCTCGCGAGGTGCCCGCGCATACGCATGAGATCCCGCCTTGGTTCGACACGAGCGGATGCCAGTAACCGCCCCTTATTCAGTATCCAGAAATAGCTCAATTGGCAAGACTGCATGGCTGTGGATACTACGGCTCGTTGCTGGCGAGTTCGAATCCCATCAAATATTTTTTTTTTTTTACGTGATTTTTTTTTTTAGCGTGTATTCTTTCGCCGGTTAAGGTTAGGCATGGTTATGGTTAAGGTTAGGCATTGTTTCGGAGTTGGTTAAGGTTAGAACGGTTAAGTTTAGGCGCTGTTAAGGAGCTGGTTAAGGTTAGAGTTTGTCAAAGAGAATGGCAATATTCTTTCTATGGTTAAGGTTAGGCATGGTTAAGGTTAAGGTTAAGGTTAGGCATTGTTTCGGAGTTGGTTAAGGTTAGAACGGTTAAGTTTAGGCGCTGTTAAGGAGCTGGTTAAGGTTAGAGTTTGTCAAAGATAATGGCAATATTCTTTCTATGGTTAAGGTTAGGCATGGTTAAGGTTAAGGTTAGGCATTGTTTCGGAGTTGGTTAAGGTTAGAACGGTTAAGTTTAGGCGCTGTTAAGGAGCTGGTTAAGGTTAGAGTTTGTCAAAGATAATGGCAATATTCTTTCTATGGTTAAGGTTAGGCATGGTTAAGGTTAAGGTTAGGCATTGTTTCGGAGTTGGTTAAGGTTAGAACGGTTAAGTTTAGGCGCTGTTAAGGAGCTGGTTAAGGTTAGAGTTTGTCAAAGAGAATGGCAATAGATAGCCTATTTCCGCGCGACAGCTCCCAAAGCGGGCCTGAAAAGAAAGGCGCTTTACCGTAGTGGCGTGCGGTGACGAATGCTTCCGCATTTTTGCACTGCTTGCTTGTCATTATGCTACACGCACCCTGGACCTTCTTGCTGTGAGGCGACAGTGTTAACCACTACACCACCGTGCCGCTTGCTCCATTTGCTCCACAACTATAAAGCGCCCTACAAATCAAATATATTATTATTATTATTATTATTATTATTATTATTATTATTATTATTATTATTATTATTATTATTATTATTATTATTTATTATTTATTATTTATTATTTATTATTTATTATTTATTATTTATTATTTATTATTTATTATTATTATTATTATTGTATTATTAAAGCTAGTGCTCTGGTCATGCATCCACTCAACTCATAGAAAATACAGCATCAGGCTATTCTAAAAGTATTGATACTAATAAAGAGTATTGAACCGTTTTTAACAGCTGGGTAATCAAGATACCTATCTGTATCATGCAACACTAGTAAAGACATTTATTTTGACATTCTGATTTAAGAACTTTCTAAATAAAAGTAAATTTATTTGACTGCTTGTATTAATTGATGAAAAAGTAGCCATGTGCAGTAATATAAATTATAAAATTGAGGATGTAATATATTATTGAGCTGATCGTAGAATCTAATCGAATCGTGGACAGCTAAATCGTAATCGAATCGTGAGACCAGTGAAGATTCACAGCTCTAATTAACACCACTTTTAACCACTTAAGCATCGGGCAAATCTTTTTAATTATTATTATTATTATTGTTTTACGATTGCATACCCAAAGTAATTAGCGATTTATTATACTTTATACTTATAGCACATGCATGAGTCTGTTCTCTTTTGAAAGGTAACATTATGAAGTTTCTTACACAATAAAGAAAAATCACTGAGTGCTAATGAAATAGAGTAACATAGGTTTGAACACACTGAAGTAAAAGTTTTGTGTACTCTCATTTCTGTTTCCTGGTTGCCAGATGCCTGTTTTTAAGTTCCAGCTGAGGGGTGAATGAATGAATGAAAACTTTATTTAACAGATTGCAGAATGGGTACAATACAGTACGGCTCAATACATACAATTGTTAAGGGGATGCAGACCTGAGAAAGACGTTTGTCTTGTTTCCATCAGGGTCCCCCATTTTCAATTCATATAGACATTTATGACATACACAACATACATGACATTTATGGCATAGGGACATATAGGTATTTAGTACTGATACATTTGTGACATAAACGGTATTCAAATATACAGTACTGTAACCCCTAGATCCTGACAGAGTATATACATATGATGGGGAGGGGACTGTACATTAGGAGGGGGTGGGTGGGTGGGTGGGAGAGAAATATACATACGGTGGGGAGGGAATATATACATGCGGTGGGGAGGAGACCGTCTATTAGGAGGTGATGGGGGTTTTGGGCATTTACGGTGGCCAGTTTCGAATTGCAGCCTCCCGTAGGTGCTCTTTAAGAGCGGTTTTGAATGTGGGCAGGGATTCACATTCCTTTACAGCTTTGGGTAGGGCGTTCCACATTGTTGTGGCATAATTGCGAAACGTGTTTAGTCCCTTGTTTGAGCCGAATCTGGGTTTAACATGATTTGTTGAGCTTCCTCTGGTGTAGTGGTTGTGGTATTCACTGACCTTTGGGAAGTATTTTGACATGTACATGGGCACCCCGGTCGTATAGTGTATCTTGTAGACCAGGCCCATTGCAAGTTGCTGTACTCTGTCGTCTACTCTAAGCCATCCTAGGTTGTCAAAGTGGGCAGGGGTGAGGTGGGTTCTGGGGTTCAGGTCAATTAGTAGTCTGACTAGTTTGTTTTGTGATGTTTGTAATTTTGTTTTAAGCGCCTTTGAGGTGCTTTGGTACCATGAGGTGCACGCATAGTCATAGTACCCTTGAATGAGTGCTCCTGCCAGAGTCTTCAGGTTATTCTTGTTTACCAGAGAGGAGATCCGGTACAAGAATCTAGTTTGTTGGTTGACTTTTTTTTATTATTGGATGCCATTTTGTCACAGGAAAGATTTGCCTCTAGGATGGAACCCAGGTAGGTAATTTCGTCTTTCCTTGTGACAATATTGTCACCCACTGTAACTGAGAAGCCGTCGGTCTTGCTGAGTTTGTTATTTGAACCGAAGAGAATGGACTCTGTTTTGCCCATGTGTAATGATAGTTTGTTATCAGCGAGCCATATGCAGATTTTGCCTAGTTCCGAGCTGAGGGTTTTTTCAACCTGCAACTTGTTCTTGTCAGAGAGGGTAGGAGCTGGAAAACAACGGTTCCATAGCCTGAAGTCTTATGTAGTACAGGTCCAAGGTTTATAACAATCCCACGAAAAATTTGTGTTTCACAAAGGTTTTTGTAATGTGTACCCGTACCGGCATTCATTCGGCATGATTATCCAAAATGGCCGTCCGCTGCCATCCATTTCGAGGATCTAGTCAAAACAAAGGACTTTCCCGGCTTCTTCTACCCCTTTCTTGTTGCGATCAGCCCCTGCATGGGATATCCCAGGCTCCAGAATTTCATTGGCTACAAAGGTTAATTTTCGCCATCAGAGGTGACTGGTCTGTTCAGGACCGTTCACAACCTGATGTGGTCACTTGTCCGAATGGCTTGTCAAATGACGCTCGTCGGATGTTTTGTCATGTACCTCGAGACTGAAAGCACGCACTAGGTCGAGAGTGGTGTAGATATAACGGTAGAGCTGCCGCGGTATTGATATTTTCCTTACCGCACGAATTTGCGCAATATTTCCTACCGCCGCGGTAATTACCGCACAGTGCGCACAAAAAAAAAAAAAAATTTGAATGCATTTTTTTTTTTTTTGTAGTCTACTCTTATAGCCTGCCTCTAGTCTAATGGCGCTTTTCCACTGCATATTACCTACTCGACTCGACCCGCTTTAGGCACCTGGTACTTCGTTCCTTTTCCACTGCAGCCAGGTACTACTCCGTTTGGGGAATGGGGATGCAGGCGGGGCCGCCGCCGCTCGCTTGTGTACACTGAAAGCTCCGTGGGCATAGATGTCCGAGGGCTTGCAGCAAGCCAGAGTTTAACACAGTTTCAATCAATCAATCAATAACAACATTAACCAGACTCTCGTTGCGTCTATTCTGCCAAAGCTAACGTTACCTCTCATTGTGTATTCTACCAAGCAAACCCGGGTTTAACGTTACCTCTCGTGTATATCGGATAACAACAACAAACTTAACACATCAGCGATCTTGTTGTGACACTAAACTCTCCGCTCGGTGGTAAATTGGGTTGATGTCGGTTTTGTTTCATCAATAAATAAGGCAGAATACACAGTGAATCCATTCTTTTTTGTTTATTGCACTTGGTTCTGTCGCAAACAAATCCTGAATGAAATGCATCCTTAGCGAGGCAGTAAAGATGGCGGCGTTCTGTTTTCGTTCAGAGGCGTCGAGTAGGGGGTATCTGCAGAGCCGCAGAGCCAGGCTGGACCAATAGGGTCGCTTGGAACCGAGTAGGGTATATCTGCAGAGCCGCAAGCCGCAAGCCAACTTTATTATTATGATAAAAAACAGCGGTGACGCGGTATTCAGCCTAACTCTGCGGTGAGCGTGATGCAACAGCGATACCGCGGTAATGCGGTTATCGCGGCAGCTCTATCTAACGGCGAGAAGTTTAACTTTACATTTAACAATGTATTGAATGATTGGGAGAAACGCAGCCCGACATACAAGCGCAAAGTGCCATGACATGCACGAGCGTGACGGCCCTCTGAGATTCTTTGTTTGTCCTCTTTGAGAGGCATGCTTAATTGGGAGACAGCTGTGTTTGTGTGAAGCTGTCAGTCCTCTTCTCTCCATTGGGAGGAGCCAATGGGCAGGAATGTAGAAGCCATCAACCACCATTCCACTCATCCCCTTACAGTTAGTACAACTGCAAGACAGCACAATGAGTCCTGTTCACTTTCAGTAGCTCAAAACTCCTGGAAATAATGGCTTAGCAAAGGCTATGCTAACATTTACATTTAGTCATTTAGCTGACTCTTTTATCCAAAGCGACTTACAAGTTCTGTACGACAAGACAGCAAGAAGGGTATAACTCTATCAGCTGAGTAACAATGTTTATCAAAGTGTTGCGTGTTACAGTGTAGGTTAGTTTATTAGAACAAGTGCATGACAGTAAGGTTAGTCAGGGTTAGATATATACCTTTTCAAAGCTCATGAAAAGATAATGCTAACTGTGTTCGAGGAAGGGCTAATCCTCTCATTCACCTAGGGTGGTGATTTGGAGCAGAGGAAGGGCTCATCCTCTCGTTCACCCAGGGTGGTGATTTGGAGCAGAGGAAGGCCTCATCCTCTTGTTCACCTAGGACATGTTATGTAACTGTAATCTCTGCAGGAATGCTTTGCATTAGGGCTGGGCGATACGGCCTCTAAATGATATCACGATATTTTTTGGCTATGTCACGATATTTCCTCTAAAGCACTTACAAATGCTTGATTTAACCCTTTGATGCATACAGTCACGCCAACATGAGTATAATAGTCCCTGCAACATATGTCTGCATTAAACCATGAAGATGCTTTCAAAAATAATTAAATTAAAAGTGCAAAACATCACGATGTCCACGATAAGTTAAAAAAGTGTATCGTTAATGAACTGTACCCGGTATTTATTTAATATCGTCATATCGCCCACCCCTACTTTGCATATTTGACACTGTGGCCTTGTTGTTCTACAGGTAGGACAGCTACTGCAACAACTGGCAATGGCTGATGACGATGGGGACCCCAGGAGGAAAAGCAGTTTGGCAAAATTTGATAAGGTATGTCTCTCACCTTAATAATGTGTTTTATTATTAATATGGCTGCAATTACAGCCTAAATACATCAAATGTATCTCTTCCTGTGCCTCCAGAGTTGTGTAGCTGCCTTTCTGGATGTGGTGATTGGAGGGAGAGCAGTGGAGACCCCGCCCATGTCCTCAATGAACCTATTAGAAGGCCTCAGCAGGACTGTGGTCTATATGACACATAATCAGCTCCTAGCCATGGTAAGCTGCTGATTCAGCTGTTTTTACTAGCAATATGCAGCCGCTCCTGTCGACAGGAATAAATGTGAATCAACTGAATTTGAAGTATTTGCTATTCTTTATGAAAGCTCTTGATTTTGAACAAAATAATATATCACATGATCATTGTTTTTTTAATGACTTTCATTTTCACAAAGATTCAAGCAGGCACATTTGGCCACATTTTGCAATGTCCAGCCAGACTGGATTCCATGCATGCATGCAATGCAAAGTTGTAAAAGTGACATGTCTTGTAACCAGAATCTGTGTGTGGTGTTAAATTGTGTACACCCACATTTTAAACTGATGACAGTTTAGATTCTAATGCTACACAACATGTGCTTAACAAGCCCAAACTTGCCAGACTAGAAAGGGAGACTTCTATACGTCTTTGGATGACAGCAGAGATGACTCAAGTCGCAAATTTGAGGACTTGCAACTTGCTTGACTAATGTTGATAAAATACTCAACTTGACTTTGACTTGATATTCATGACCCGAGACTTGACTTTAGGCAGATGACTCAAACGTTTTTATTAAGTTAAAGCATTTTTTCCTAGATGTTGAGTATGAAAAATGACCATTTTGAAACATGATTGGGAGACTTTTAGTGCAGTGCATGTAACCCAGAGAATTCTCAAAGTCAACTTCCTGTCTGTTGTTGCTACAACGGTGTGGGGGAAACATGCATCCCCGGGTACATTGTGAACGCTTTATTTAGTGCAGAAACGGATCGGAAAAGCGGCAAATTAAACACAATCAAGGGTAATTTTCTTCAGTGCATCACAATGCCAAAGAGCTGCTGTGTTACGTTTTGTACTAATAACAAAAACAGAAATCCAAATCGCAAGTTAATACCAGCCGAGGCATCACGGAGGAAAAAGTGGCTGGCGGCTAACGTTAGCTACGTTAACCCTTTTTCTGCCACGCTTATGTACATCCTTATACCATCCTCTGCCAGCTCTATTTGTCTATGGAGAAGTTCCCCTTCTTTACAGGGCTATAACTTTTTAAATTGTATTGCTAAATTGACATTACTATGGCCCATTCAATGTCAATTATCTATCGTTTAGGATGTAGCAACGTTCTACTTTTTCATTCATACTAAAATACGGTCTAAAGTATAAATGTTTTTATCGTTTTCTGCAGCATTCTGCAGAACGTGATTTATAGCCCTAAATGCATTATATTGATGATCAAATACAGTTTGATAGCGATCGGCGCCAGATAAAAAATTTCAAATGTACGTGCTTCTAGAAGTTACTACTTATCATCTGATGTTGACCGGATGGGGGGGGGGGGGGGGTCGTTTATAATTCCGTGGCCAACGTTAGATGATTCATGTAGTGTGGGTGATATGATCATCAGAGCAGTTTGTATCGAACACGGTAAAAATAAACGCTGAAACTTACCCCAGTCTCCTCGGGCCGTTGGGCGATGAGCGTGGAGCAAAAAGATTGCTATTATGGGATGTTGAAATATGCGATCCATCTCCAGGTTGTATAATATACGTCCAAATAACGTTGTTTATTGAGTTAGGGTGAGTGATCGATTATCCAGTGTGTCAAGATGGAGTCCCGGGAGCTATAGCGAGTGGTCGGACCGAATTTGGATGAGCACTAGTTTCCGTTTGCTGTTTGGGCGATCCGCCGATCCGCCACCAGATGGCGCTCTTGAACCGTTGGAGAGTTGAGAGGGGATCAACAGTAGATCTCAAGTCTCCGCGGGAGAAATATGATTGCCGTCACAGATTTTTGAAATATTGATCTCAATGACGTGTTACGGCATCATTGGCAGATTAAGCATGGCGAGCAATGACTAGTTACGGCGTCCTTGGCGATTAAAGGGTTAAACCAGACAAATAGTAGCTACATACTAAGCTAATGTTAATTATATCATATCGAACCGATAGGAGCTTATCTTATCTAATCTTATGTGGATGTTTGATCAGGTAGTGGTACCATGTGTTTAACGTTAGCTGTACAGTCCCCCCCCCCCCCACCTACCCAACCTCCTCCAATGTACAGTTTCTACATCAAATGTATATACTCTCTTTTCTGGACTCTTTTCGTATCACAAACTGTACTGTATTTGCAAATCTGGTATGTCATAAATGTATAGATGTAGCAGTACTGTCTATCTGTACGTCATGTATGTCATATATGTTATGATGAATTGAAAATGGGGGATCCTGATGTAAACCAGACGAAAGTCTTTCTCTGGTCTGCATCCCCTTAACAATTGTATGTATTGAGCTGTACTGTACTGTACCCATTCTGCAATCTGTTAATAAAGTTTTCAATCAATCACGTTAAACCAGACAAATAGTAGCTACATGCTAAGCTAACGTTAATTATATCATATCGAACCGAGCTTATTTTATCTAATCTTACGTGGATGTTTGATCAGGTAGTGGCACATGTGGCACACATGGTACCACTACCTGATCAGATAAAATAAAATAAACATCCACGTAAGATTAGATAAGATAAGCTCCTATCGGTTCGATATGATGTAATTAACGTTAGCTTAGCATGTGAATGAATGAATGAATGAAAACTTTATTTAACAGATTGCAGAATGGGTACAATACAGTACGGCTCAATACATACAATTGTTAAGGGGATGCAGACCTGAGAAAGACGTTTGTCTTGTTTCCATCAGGGTCCCCCATTTTCAATTCATATAGACATTTATGACATACACAACATACATGACATTTATGGCATAGGGACATATAGGTATTTAGTACTTATACATTTGTGACATAAACGGTATTCAAATATACAGTACTGTTACCCCTAGATCCTGACAGAGTATATACATATGATGGGGAGGGGACTGTACATTAGGAGGGGGTGGGTGGGTGGGAGAGAAATATACATACGGCGGGGAGGGAATATATACATGCGGTGGGGAGGAGACTGTCTATTAGGAGGTGGTGGGGGTTTTGTGCATTTACGGTGGCCAGTTTCGAATTGCAGCCTCCCGTAGGTGCTCTTTAAGAGCGGTTTTGAATGTGGGCAGGGATTCACATTCCTTTACAGCTTTGGGTAGGGCGTTCCACATTGTTGTGGCATAATTGCGAAACGTGTTTAGTCCCTTGTTTGAGCCGAATCTGGGTTTAACATGATTTGTTGAGCTTCCTCTGGTGTAGTGGTTGTGGTATTCACTGACCTTTGGGAAGTATTTTGACATGTACATGGGCACCCCTGTCATGTGAATGATTGTACTGGAAGTACAATTGTGTGTGTGTCTCTAAGACCAGACCATATTAGGCGCTCATGCGCCGGAAGTAGTTAATTCCATGTATGCTACCGAAACAACGCTGTGTGGAAGTGTCTACGAGAAGGATAATAAACACCACAACCTAGGCCTAACAAAAATAATGGTTGGTTTCAGGTTGCCGACCGACCCTGCAGATTTATGTGCGACCCAATTTATTTTATGGGAGTTTCTATTGGCGGAAAAAAATACGCATTTTGTAGAGCGCCCAGAGGTAAAACAGTGCACTTGTTGCTTTATATCAGCAGCTGGCAAAGTGGATAGAGCGGACAAATGGACAGACATTGCCAACGATGTATTGTCAACCACCACCACCCAGCTTGGGTCCCATGCCGGCGCGTGTTAAACTTATTTCAATTCAAGTACTTGGCACTGAAGTGCAAGGCGCCAGAACCTGTACCCTCCACAAGCCAGTCTGCCTTCGACTTGCTGTTTCGTGCACAGCAACGTATACATTTGCCTCCGCTGAGAACTGAACAAAATAAAAAAGACGAGTTGATGAATGCCATCATCAAGAGCCTCCAAACCAGGCGAGTGGGGTTTTCTGTCCAGGCGAGCACAAACCAATGCTCAGAATTGGTGACGGTGAGTTAACTATTTTACTCAAATGGAACGAGTCTGTCTGTATGTACTGTATCGTTCTGTCATACTAATTGTTATGAAGAATGAGGAGGGGTTTATGCTTCTTTGGGGTTGTTTAATTCCATTGATATCGGTTACATACAGATGAATACCTCGCTCGTCATCACACACAGCTACATGCTTTACATAGATATAGATAGCCACTAGATAGCCCGCGCTGCCGGCCAATGGAGAGCGACGTCGTCGTAGGGCGGCCATCTTGCTCCAGGCAGCTCAGCTACCGATAACCCTCACTCAAGGCTGACTGGAGCAAAATGGCGGCGGTTCAGCGACGCTGGTGACTCCGCCTTAAGCTATCTAGTGTTCTATATATCTATGCATGCTTACACGTGTATTCCACGACAACAAACTAACTTCCGGTGCCACCCCCTATCTCTCCCGGTCGGAAACACACACCCAGCTAACAGTGACACACACAACGGCAGAACATTATAGTACGTTTCATTTTCATGCAAGCACTGTTTCTGTAATAGTATGAATTTGAGATAATATTTTTTACAATCAAGTTTAATTAAATAGTAAAAAAGTGCAGTCCTGGCATGTCAAGAATGAGAATATATAAAAAGCAAGTATTTCACAATATTTGCACAGCTCTCTGACGTCGGGATATTTAGTGAGTATATTTAGGGGTGGCATTTTTAGTACTACCTTTGTACATTGTACTTTTGTAGTACAGTGTCTTTGTATTTGAACCTTTAGTACATGTGTGGTATTTAATATAATAAAAGCTTTTTGCTGGGAGTCGGAGGCGTGGTATATCTGCCAAGTTTGTATTGGAGCTGGCAGAAGAAGCACGTTGTCAATGACTGCATTTGGTCTTTCATGCACTGTTTAACATTGAAGACTTCACTTTAAATAAATGTTCTGTTTTAAAAGGAGTTGTCCATGTCTTCAATACTATAAAAGCAACAATATATGGATATTAAACATCCTGGCAGAGTACATGCACCTGTGGTGTCAAAAAAAAAAAAATCCCTTAAAAAAAAAAAAAAAAAAAAAAAAAAAAAAAAAAAAAATACCTACCCATGGCCAAACTGAGCCAACCTGAAACCAACTATTATTTTTGTTAGGCCCTATGGAGTTAAAGCAGGTCGTCAAGAGTGTTTATTATATCGGTCATAACTTGAACATGGTGTCAGAAGTGGGATCAGTGAAGATGGCCAAGTTTAACCCTCCCGACAACTTTGATTTCACTCGCCCAGAACTGTGGCCGGAGTGGAGGCAACGGTTCCAGCGCTACCGGCTAGCCACAAAACTAGACAGGGAGGATGGACCTGTGCAGGTTAGCACGTTGCTATATGCGCTCGGCAAGGAGGCTGAGCAAGTTTTCAACACGTTGCATTTCGAGGTACGGGAGGACGTTGATGACAAGGACAACTATGTGATTGTGTTGGACAAGTTGAATCGTTATTTCACTCCGAAAGTAAACATTATCCACGAACGTGCTCGTTTTTACCTCCGCTCGCAAAAGAGGGGCGAGTCTGCGGAGGAATACATCCGGACGCTCTACGAGCTGGCCGAGACCTGTCAGTTTGGTCCGGTGAAGATAGAAAATATTCGGGATAAACTGGTGATAGGAATCCTGGATAAAGAGATGTCAGAAAAGCTACAATTAATGGCAGATCTGACGCTGGAGAAAGCCATCGAGATGGTGAGACAGTCTGAGCAGATAAAGGGGCAAATTAGCCAACAGTCTAGAGCGGGCTCGGCAGATGCAGCATTCCTCAGTGAGGTCACACACAGCTGTTGTAACTGCGGAGATACTACATTCCTGAGTGAGGTCAGACACAATGCGCGCGCTGCGCCTTTCCAACAAAACAGAGGGCGGGGAAGAGCGCGGGGCAGTGGCGGCTTCCAAGCAGCAGGTGGTGCTACAGGAACGAAGTGTTTTAGGTGTGGAAGGGACCACCCGAACAATGTGCAGTGTCCAGCCAGGCAGGCAAAGTGCAGACACTGCCAGAAGATTGGACATTTTGCCGCCGTGTGTCGCTCTGCAAGAGTGAATGAGCTGACAACAATGGAGCAGCAGGATGACAGTTACAGTGAAGGACACTTCCTTGGTGAGATAAAAACAAAATACCTCTACGTGACAGATTCCAATAGGCCATGGACTGTTGAACTGAACGTCTGTGACACTCCTCTCACTTTCAAAATTGACACTGGTGCAGACGCCAGTGTGATTTCAGATGACACCTACCATCAGCTCAAACACCTGCCCCAGTTATCCAGTGACTTCACAGCTTTCGACAGCCCCGGAGGTAGACTTGAATGTCTAGGACTGTTCACTACCACATCTAAGTACAAGGGCCGGCAATATAAGTTCAACATCCATGTGATTAAGACAGCAAATGGCAGCAACCTGTTAGGCCGTGATGTTGCGGTGGCAATGGGACTGGTGAAGAGAGTGGAGGAGGTACAGGGCACATTCGGGGCGGATCTGGGCCTCTTGAAAATAAAACCTGTGAGAATATGCCTGCGGGACGATGCTGTCCCATACAGCATTAACACAGCGAGGAGAGTGTCTGCTCCTCTGCTTCCCAAAGTCAAGAAGGAGCTGGAGAGGATGCTCAAGTGCGGCGTCATAGAGGAGATCAGTGAGCCAACAGAGTGGTGTGCTCCCATGGTTCCAGTCCCCAAGAAAACTGATGAGGTAAGGATCTGTGTTGATCTAAAACGACTGAACGTGGCTGTGAAGAGGGAGAGATATGTTCTGCCCACCATAGATGACATATTACCAAAGCTGGCGGAGTCTCGAGTGTTCTCCCTACTCGACGCGGAAAGTGGTTTCTGGCAAATTCCACTAGAGAGAGAAACCGCTAAACTGACCACATTCATCACCCCAGTGGGTAGATTTTTTTTTAAGCGGCTTCCTTTCGGGATCTCCAGTGCACCGGAGATCTTTCAGAGAGAAATGTCTCTGCTGTTCAGAGGCCAAGAGGGAGTGGAGGTGTACATGGACGACATCCTTGTCCATGGTACAGATGATAAGGAGCACGAGGGGAGACTCCAGAATGTTCTGCGTATCCTGGAGAGTGCAGGTCTAAAGCTCAACGACAAGTGCGTTCTGCGCCAAAGGCAGCTGAGCTACTTGGGGCATCGAATTGACAGTGAGGGCATCCAGCCTGACCCCTCAAAAGTAAGCGCCATCACAGATCTACAGCCACCAAGTGACGTGCCAGGCTTAAGAAGGTTCCTAGGCATGGTCCATTATCTCAGGCGCTTCTTGCCTAACTTATCGGAAGTGATAAAGCCACTCAACGACCTGCTGAAGTGCGAGGCTGTGTGGATGTGGGACGCAGCACAAGACAACGCATTCCACAAGGTAAAGCAACTCCTCTCCACCGCACCTACACTGGCATTCTATGATGTAAACAAACCTACCATAGTGAGTTCAGATGCAAGCAGCTACGGGCTGGGCAGTGTACTGCTACAGAGACACTCAGATGGACTGAAACCCGTTGTATTCTGTTCAAGGACACTAACTGATGCTGAGAAGCGCTACGCGCAAATAGAGAAGGAGTGTTTAGCTGCTGTTTGGGCCTGTGAACGATTTTCCACTTACCTCTATGGCCTAGACAGCTTCATAGTCCATACAGACCATAAACCGCTGGTCCCTTTGATCAACAACAAGGACCTCGATAGAGTTCCCCTGCGGTGCCAACGATTGCTGATGCGTCTGATGAAGTACAACCCCATTGCAGAGTACGTGCCTGGGAAAACACTGACAGTAGCTGACACACTTTCCAGGCAGCCATTGTCTGTAATTCTGAGTGAAGTGTCAGAACTAACCTCTGATGTTTCAGCGTTCGAGGACGCAGCTCATGCAGCGTGGCCAGTGTCGCCATCCAAACTGGACCGGATCAAGCAGGAGACGAGCGTAGACTACGACCTTCTGGTGGTGAGCAGACTGATCACAGATGGATGGCCGAAGCACGTGAGCAGTGTACCAGCACAAGGCAAAGCATATCACCACTGCTGTAACAGCCTGTCATTATCAAAGGGTCTTGTGCTGTACGGAGACCGCATCGTTATTCCTCACAGTATGAGGAAAGAGATACTCAACCAGTTGCATGACGGGCACCAGGGCATCACCAAGTGCAGGGAACGGGCACGCATGAGTGTGTGGTGGCCCGGGCTGGAGAGAGAGGTCCAGGAACTGGTGACAAAATGTCCCGAGTGCATGCAGGTCAGACCTACACAGAGGAAGGAGCCTCTGATTACAACGCCACTACCACAGAGGCCCTGGCAGGCGATCGGGGCGGACATCTGTGAGTACGAGAAAGAAAACTACTTGGTAGTTGTTGACTATTATTCTCGCTACATAGAAATAGCTCATCTACCAAACATGAAGAGTGAGACCACAATTGCTCGTCTGAAAAATATCTTCGCCAGGTGGGGTTGTCCAGATGAGCTTCACACTGATAATGCTAAACAGTTCACGAGCAAGATGTTTGAGAGTTTCACTGTGACATATGACTTTAAACTCATCACCTCTAGTCCTCACTATCCTCAGGCCAACGGTGGGGCTGAGAGAGCAGTGCAGACTGCGAAGAGGATCCTACGGCAGGATGACTCGTTTCTGGCTCTCATGAGTTACAGAGCTACACCAATACAAGCCACGGGTGCCAGTCCTGCACAGCTGATGATGGGCCGCCAGATCAAGACGACGGTGCCTACAGTCGATAAAGTGCTGTTGCCTGTGTGGCCCGACTTCGCTAAGGTGCGTGAAGCTGACGCCAGGGCGAAAAGGAGCTACAGGCATGCTTACAACCGACGCTATGGTGCCAGAGCACTTCCACCTCTCAGGCCAGGGCAGAGCGTGGCAGTGAAACTCGACGGTGAGTCCGGCTGGACGACAGCAGCAACAGTTCAGCAGCCACACTCAGCTCCGAGGTCCTATCTGATCCAGACAGACCACGGGACCTTGCGGAGGAACAGGCGCCACCTACGACCTACATTCCTTCCTGGAGAGGCAGAGGACATGCAGGCGAGCGAGCAACCATCGCCACCCCAGCTTACACCTCCGAGTGACGTCACGCCGCTCTGCACCCCGTCCTATCTGGAGCGGAGGAAAGCCATGGTGATCGACGACGACGACGTAGACGACGAGATCATCGGGGTTTCGGCTCTTGGAGGGGCCGTGTCACCTGCTAGGGAGCCTGTTTCCCCTGTTCGTGAGACTGTCCCGGCGCCGGCAGGGCCTGAGAATCGTCTTCCAGAACCAGCTCGGGTGACTTCCAGGGGCAGAGTCATCCGTCCACCTGAGAGATTTAAAGACTTTGTGTGTTATTAGACATGTGGCTTGCCTCAATGGAGCAGAATAACCTCCGGCAGCTACAGAGGTGACTGGGTTGTCTACCCCATACCCTCAGTAAAAAAAAAAAAAAAAAGTAACACACAATGTTGGTTTATGTTCTATTGTGACTTTCTGTTAAAAGAAAAGGGGGAAAAGGGGAAAGGAAGTATTGTTATGATGACACTTTGGTTAATGGCACTTTTCTATTTATTATTATAGCACTTTGATTAATGGCACTTTTCTATTTAAAAAGAATGAACTGATTGAGATTGTGGTTACAGTATTACCTTGCACTTCTAAGAGCTCAGATTATTTGCTCGTTTGAGAGGACACTGCACTAATTTTCTATTCAACAGTATACACTGTCTCTGACTCAAAGAAGGGGAGATGTCATGTGAATGATTGTACTGGAAGTACAATTGTGTGTGTGTCTCTAAGACCAGACCATATTAGGCGCTCATGCGCCGGAAGTAGTTAATTCCATGTATGCTACCGAAACAACGCTGTGTGGAAGTGTCTACGAGAAGGATAATAAACACCACAACCTATGGAGTTAAAGCAGGTCGTCAAGAGTGTTTATTATATCGGTCATAACTTGAACAACCCCGGTCGTATAGTGTATCTTGTAGACCAGGCCCATTGCAAGTTGCTGTACTCTGTCGTCTACTCTAAGCCATCCTAGGTTGTCAAAGTGGGCAGGGGTGAGGTGGGTTCTAGGAGTAAGGTCAAGCAGTAGTCTGACCAGTTTATTTTGTGATGTTTGTAATTTTTTTTTAAGCGCCTTTGAGGTGCTTTGGTACCATGAGGTGCACGCATAGTCATAGTACCCTTGAATGAGTGCTCCTGCCAGAGTCTTCAGGGTATTCTTGTTTACCAGAGAGGAGATCCGGTACAAGAATCTAGTTTGTTGGTTGACTTTTTTTTATTATTGGATGCCATTTTGTCACAGGAAAGATTTGCCTCTAGGATGGAACCCAGGTAGGTAATTTCGTCTTTCCTTGTGACAATATTGTCACCCACTGTAACTGAGAAGCCGTCGGTCTTGCTGAGTTTGTTATTTGAACCGAAGAGAATGGACTCTGTTTTGCCCATGTGTAATGATAGTTTGTTATCAGCGAGCCATATGCAGATTTTGCCTAGTTCCGAGCTGAGGGTTTTTTCAACCTGCAACTTGTTCTTGTCAGAGACCAGCAGGGCTGAGTCGTCCGCAAACAGGAACAAGTTGCAGTCACAGGCTGACGACATGTCATTTGCATAAATTAGGAAGAGTAGCTACTATTTGTCTGGTTTAATGTAGCTAACGTTAGCCGCCAGCCACTTTTCCCTCCGTGATGCCTCGGCTGGTATTAACGTTATATAAAACTTGCGATTTGGATTTCTGTTTTTGTTATTAGTACAAAACATAACACAGCAGCTTCAATTTGGGTATTCGAGAGATGGCCATGTATTTGCGTTGTTCTCCCAATGGTCTGCAGGTGTCTTATATGGACATGATGTCAAGTCAATCAGGGCGAGCTTTGACTCATATATCGCCTTAGAATCATCAGAAAGGCTTTCGAAATAGTGAAATGCCATGTTGGCCTCAATATTTTGAAAAACAAATTATATGAAAAGGTTATGAAATGAACAAGAATGTGATAAAAACATGTAGTAAAAACGGAGCTCAACGCATACATTTGATCGTCGAAATCCGTTTGTTTCCCCAATACCAAGATGGCGGCGGTCTCGTGACGTCAGCGTGTCTTCGAGAATAATGCAGACAGGATCGAGCTGAAAGCACATTAGAAGGATTCTCTTTCCTCTCTCTCTCTCTCTCTCTCTCTCTCTCTCTCTCTCTCTCTCTCTCTCTCTCTCTCTCTCTCTCTCTCTCTCTTATCAACTGTGTGACAAATGCTATCCTGCAAGAACAGGCAGGGCTGTACGTAAACCTTTTTTGCACATAGCACTGGTGCTACAGAGGTTGATAGTTTTGTAGCACAGGCCAAAATCTTGTAGCACAAGTATAAAACGTGTTATATTTGTAACAGTCACAAAAGTGCCTATTGTATTTGTGTTATTTAGTTGCAGTGCCATGTTTGGCTGTCATTTTCATGCTGACAAGTTGACGTCACACAGCCAGACACGTTGCGTGTAAGGAATTATGGGATTTGGTGTTGGATGTATGGACTCTACTAGGGGTGGGAATCACCAGTTTCATAACGATACGATATAGATTCTTTGGACAACGATACGATATTTGCCGATATCTGCTACGATACGATGCAGGTGCCTGCAATCGATATGAGACGATATCAAAAGCCCATTTAACACAATCGGTAACATTTAGATCAACTCAAAAAAGGTAACGAAAATATAATTCGGAATTTTTTTTATTTAGCTCTTCCAGACATTTAATTGAAAAAACAATCTATTTTTAATACAAATAGACCTCCTGTTCACTGTAAAGTGCCACGTTTTGATATATTGAGCTTTAAACTTCAAGTAAATTCTTTTAAAACTCACAACACGCAACCTAAAACCCCTTCCTCTCCCAAACTGTTTCTACAATTGTTTTATGTTGCATGATTATCATGAATTCATTTATTATTATTTAGTTTTTTATATTTGAATATCAACATTATCTGTCCATCCTCACTAATCCTCAGTTTACTATAATATACTCCTGACTGCATCGTCTCTCCAAACGCACACACACACAGTGAAAGGGAGAGTGCCCCTCCCCCCTTTCCCTTTCCCCAGTCCCCACTTTCTGCTGTTCTCTCTACTCTATGGCTCTGCCTCTGATCAGGATTAGCTTGTTAGCTTACGCTAACGTAACGTTAATTTCGGGCGATGTGGGCATAAAGGAATGGCGACGATGCAAAGCATGTTAGATGCATTAGACCCGTTGTGAGAAAAAAAACATCAGACTTATTTCGTGTCGCAAAATAGGCGCACTGCTGTGTAGCCCTGCTCTGCTTTAATGCCAGCAGAAGCACGGACTGGGCGGATACGACTCGCAGAGTTGCCACGGGATTTTCAAAATAAGAGTATCGATATGAACCGAACGTTGTTAGCTGCCGGAGCCATAGATATTATAGCTCGAGCTGCGCTTGGGGCGGAAATGAGACCCGCCACAGGATTTTCGAAATAAGAGTATCGATATGAACCGAATGCCTATCGCACCAGTGCTACTGAAGTAAATCCATTCATCGCACAGACCGATGTTGCTGTAGCACGTGCAACATATATCTCGCACTGTACAGCCCTGTCAGGCAAACGGTAGTTTTCATTGTCATTTGATGAGGATTAAAATTGCAGTGTTCTAACGTTATATATGTATAATTTATATCTATTGTGTAGACTCGACACAATCCACGGCAGAAAAGGGTAATCATCAGAATACTCTTTAGTTTTCTCACAATTGGAACAATTGCCTATATTGTAGGTACTCACGTGTGCCACTTAATCTAACTGTAAAGGAAGGAATCTGCGTGTCTGTGGTTCGCATATCTGACAACGACATTGTCAATGTGTGCAATGAATAAAGAATTCTTCAAAATGTTATCTCGAGAACCGTTCATCCGATCGACTTCACACTTGGCAGGTGTATTGCTGAGGACCCAAGGGAGTGCAGTCAAGCTGGTTTTATGGTCTGGTGCATGTGTCCGTTCCTCGGACACCGATTTCAAAATGAGCCTTTGAAGGGGGGGGGGAGCGGCGCGCGCCGGTCTAAACAACATTGCATGCGTGCACGAGGAAGGATAATAATTATGATCTAGCGTTGATTTCAGGAAGATCCGATAATCAGGCGAAAAATTACTACGTGTTTATTGAATTACACAAAAACCCAGTTTTCGCGTATTTTCCCTGGAATGACTCAGAAGCACCCAAACTATATTCATATTCAAAACGGTACAAAACAGGGCTCTACAGTGCGACCATATTGCTCGCATATGCCCCTAGAAATGTGTGTGCGAACCGGAGAAATCAATTACTTGCGAGTGAAGATTACAGCCTCAGTCGTGCTTTTTTCGCTGATAAATCGTTCAAAACTACAAGTCCCACATTGCACTCAAGCCAACGGTCCAATCACAGTAGAGTGACATGACTGGTTTCAAGGGAAATAAAGGAAATTACCAATCGGAAGCTCTCATTCGCTTTTTTACTTCCTGAAAGTCCGCCATTGCGATATGCGAGACTTTCCCGAGACAGTAACATTAAGTTAACTTATTCTAGTCTTACCAATAGCAATAGATTTTAGAACACCTAGATTTATCAATAGTAATATATAGGGCTGTCTTAAATACTTCGAAGCTTCGAAGCTTCGTTCGATGGCACAAGCTTCAAACATTAAAAAAAATCGAAGTTTAAAAAAAAAAGAGAAAAATATATATATAAATTTCTTCAATTTTTTTTTTCAATTTTTTATTTTTATTTTTACTTCGGTGTGTGTGTGTGTGTGCATGGGGCCATTGGGTGGGGCCGGGGGACAAATACACTGGAGGAAAGTAACCCAGCTCAGCACTGCCCAAATTATATCATCACTATTGCCTGTTTGAAGGATATCATCCTCAAACACATATACACCACCTACACGCCTATTCTCAGTCCTTGCCCCACAATGGTGGAATGAACTACCCACCCCAGTTAGGACAGCCGAATCCCGTCCAATCTTTCGCCGTCGACTAAAGACGCACTTCTTCAACCATTATCTGAAATAAAATAAAATAAAATAAATCTAACCCTAACTAACCTTACTGTCATGCACTTGTCCTAATAAACTAACCTACACTGTAACACGCAACACTTTGATGAATATTGTTACTCAGCTGATAGAGTTGTATCCTTCCTGATGACCTGTCGTACAGAACTTGTAAGTCGCTTTGGATAAAAGCGTCAGCTAAATGACTAAATGTAAATGTGAATGTAAATGCCTTGTAGAATTCCACACATAAGAAAGAAAGATACTGGGATGAATAAACAAAATAGGAAATAAAATGTAGAAATGCATCCAATACATAAATAAATATGAATCTCCATATATGAAATAGAACATTTAGATAAGGTGCTACTGAGATGTTTTGGTGTTTTGTTTTTTTTGTGGAAGTAGCCCTTCTTAAAAATGCATGAACATTCACTGATAATTGGTCTGTAGTGGAGTCTACAACGTCTACATTGCCGGACCTTGTAGACTGACATAATTCTGTGCATAGTTTAGTCTACACAGGCCATATTTCAAATAATCAAAATCTTACTTCATTCATCTTAAACATTCTTGATTTGGGGGATTGGTAGTTCCCATGAAATCTGAAGTTGTTCAAACGACAACAGCGATCCACCTTGAATTAAATCACACTGTGTTGGCTGCGTCACAGTCACTGAAGGGGCTACTTAATTCATTAATCCAATCCACTTTATTTATAGAGCACATTTAAAAACAACAAAGTTTACCAAAGTGCTGTACAAGTCCCACAACATAAGATAAAAAAAAAGAAAAAAGAGAAAATTATATATAATTTATTTTTAATTTATTTTTAATTCAAAGCTTCAAATTCAAATCGAAGCTCGGCCCCCGAAGCCTCGATTGCCAAAAAAAATCGAAGGTCAGCCCTAGTAATATAACGTTAATGCAACAAAATGAATGCCTTGCTTTGTTAATCATAACGTTGATGCAGTAGCATATGTCGTTGTGTTGGCTGTAACGGACAGGGGAATAACAGAACACTGTGTACACATTCAAATTGCGATAATCGATTCTAACATTTTCAAATCGATGCAGTTGAATTTTCCCCTTAGGATCGATGCATTGCGATGCATTGTTACACCCCTACACCAAAGTCACTGGCCCACTGTGCGTGTGTATCTGTGTGTGTGCTAGCGTTATCAACAGCAGAGGTGGGTGCAGGCGGTGTGACGTAATTGGCAGAATCGACTGTCAATCAATGGTCTACCCGACACGCAAACTCATAAACAATGTTTCTGTACTGGAGGTGTACAGTATTTTGATCACAGTTCTGGTTTGCCTTAAGATGCAGTTTAAGATGGGTCTTGAACATGGAGTATGTGGGGCACTTTCTAATCACAACTGGTAGGCT
Source organism: Notolepis coatsorum (assembly GCF_963971535.1). NCBI lineage: Eukaryota > Metazoa > Chordata > Actinopteri > Aulopiformes > Paralepididae > Notolepis > Notolepis coatsorum. The sequence goes on along the minus strand of NC_140165.1, from coordinate 151,381,953 downwards.
ATTCCAGTAGTTACCACCTTTAACAGAACAGTTTTAGCAAAGGTAGTATACCGAAAAGGCACCTTACAGTCCCCTCTACTGATGGCCCTGGTGGTAATGCCAGTGTCTCCTTTTTGTTTAATGTCACTGCCTTTTTTATTAGGCCTAGTTGTTGGCTACAACTTTGCCACAGTAGGCATTAATCACTTAATAGTTCAAATGTCTGTGTCCCATTCCCGTTTGCACACACAGATACACACACACGCACAGTGGGCCAGTGACTTTGGTGGTATGTGCTATTGCACAGATTAGGCTTGGGCGGTATTACGGTATACCAGGGTATTTAGAAATCCCGACGGTATTGAAAATCAATACCGTCAAAATCACAGATCCGTTTCAGTTTATATTACAGTGAAACGGAGTTTTGACAGTGGTTGGTGGTAGTGCACTGCACACACGCGCCAGCAGAGGGCGAGACCAGTCCTCACTAGTGGAGCGAGCCGCAGAGCTGGTTGTCTACACACAGGAGGAGGAGGGGAAACCCCGCTTCACTGGAAATTAAATGAGACACGCTTACCCGTTGCTGCCTGGTGCTGCGGGCTAACTGGCTGTTCTGAGAGCTAACTGTTGTGTATGTGTATCACAACGGTGGTCATGCTTTATGGTAATGTTGCGACAGTGCTGTGAAAATAAAGCGTTGTGGTAACGAGAGTGTGTGTTGTGCACTGGTGGATCAAGCAAATTAACGGTAAAACGTTACGTCGCAGTCCGGTGCGTTTTTGAATACACAATACTAACGTTACTAGTACTAGGGTGCTGCGGAGCTCCTGGCTACCATTCTGAGAGCTGACGATAGTAGTACTAGGATGCTGCGGGCTAGTGGCTACCATTCTGAGAGCTAATGATAGTAGCACTCGGATGCTGCGGGCTAACTGGCCATCTCCGCGATTTGGGTTCCCCCCCCCCACTGATGAAAATAAAAGTCATACAGTCATATACCGTACACCGGGGTATTAGGTCATCAGGTATGACGGTATGAAAAAAATGATACCGACCAAGCCTAGCACAGATGTGTGTCCCGTTCCCGTTTGCACATGCACACGCGGTACAAATACATTTATAAAAGATTAAATAAAACTGTTACTTGAAATATTTTCACTGTGCTCCTAAATATTTTTGTGTGCTCCTAAATTTCTTTGTGTGCTCCTAAATCTTTTCATTTAGGAGCACATGTGCTCCTTGGGAAAAAGGTTAGCGTAGAGCCCTGAAACGGAAATGTACGGATGAAAAAATAATCTGGTTTTTGCACGTTGAGTCACTGAGACTCGACAGCGTTATTAGACCCATAGCTATACTATAAAATATAGGTTTAGCTCTACAAACTACAACTACGTTTACATGGGATTAATGGACGGCAAGGAAGGGGTCACTTCCCGGAAGGGGCGTGGCACTCAATGTGTTAAGAATGGCGTTCCTCTTATAATCTTTCAAGAGTGGATAATAGAAGTGGTGGTAATGTTAATTTGCCTTCCCAGCCTCCAGTGATATGTTTCGTTGATGAAACAGATTCTAGGTTGTGTGATTACACAGGAAGTCCTGCCTGGTTGTTCTCAAGCCCAATCATTACCTCCGTGGCCTCTCCGGTGCTCGGCACATAATGACATTTTTCAGGAGGTGAACGGCATGGCTGTGAACCTTCTTTATGGCCTCTGCGATTAATAAATTAAGCTGCAGTGTCTTTTGTACCACTTGGCGCTATAACAAAGATGTTTATCCAATGGACTTCATACTTGACCGGTGTATTGCTGAGGCCCAAGGAAATGCAGTGCATTTGGTGTCATTTGACCAGATGGTGGCACTATAACAATACATTTTACGCATAATTATCTCGAAGCGTTAATCCGATGAACTTCACACTTGCCAGGTGTATTGTTGAGGACCCAGCGGAGTGCACTTTGAATGCGGGCATGCGGCACAGCAAACAGCAAACGGCACTTCCGGGGGCCGAGCACTTGGCCAGGTCCAAATGGGCATGCAGTGCACACCACCGAGCAGCCATGTTTTTTGAACGGGCACTGCACTAGTAAATAGTTACAAAGTGGAAAACTGTTGCAAGTAGATAATACTGTAATCTCTGCATTCAAAGGGTGCTGGATAAAGATTTAAAAACTGCCATGATTATCACCCATGATATCAGTAATTTTAACTCTCTATTTACAACGTGACCCACTATCCTTTATGTTGAAAATTGTCAATGGCTACTTTACACTGGCTTCCTGTAACATTTAGAATTTACTTCAAGGTCCTTCTCCTTACATACAAAGCTCTAAATGGACAGGGACCTAGCTACATCGCCAACACTCAAACACATCAGGGAAGCCAACTCACTAGATATCTTCAAAAGACAGCTTAAAACCTCTCTTTGCTCAGGCATTTAAATGAAACATCAGGGATATCGTGACACAAATTGTACTTTACCTGCACTATTCTTATTCTGCCTACTTTTATACACTTCCTATCAAATTCATGTGTCAGTTCTATGCACATTTTATCTCACTACCTCTTATGCACTGTAATTTTAAGAGCTGTTGTAATTTAAAACTGAACTTTGTAAAGAAACTCAAAAGTTGAGTGATGCACTGCTCTGTTGTTCTATAAGGTAATTTAGGACTGAATTTTGTAAAGAAACTCAAAGGGTTAGATCCACAAAGAATGGATTGCACGGAGCAAGTTGCACCCTTACTTAAAATTCATTATGAATTGAAAATGGGGGACCCTGATGTAAACAAGATGAAAGTCTTTCTCTGGTCTGCATCCCCTTAACACTTTCAGTGCCCAGCAGGTGGCGCACATTTAGTGCTTGAATGCCCACCATCCACTTCAATGTTAGCATTAATATCGCCTAATCTATGTTTTAAATTATGGCTATGTGTCTAATCTGCCCGTTGCTTATCAATGACTCATTTTCCAGTCAAAATTCTCGAAGCGGATTGTTTTTTTATCGGTTCATTTCAGTTTTATAGCATTTTGAAAAGCCCTCGATTCTTAGTTCCTGATCGCTCGCACAGTCAAACAGCCATATCACATATAGGGGAAAAGCTTATATCTCCGTGAAAACAGGTCTGATTATCCTAAGACTCGTAAAATAGATTCCTTACCTCAGAATATGTTCTCCAAAAAGATTACGACACCCCCTGGTGGCTCAGTGTTAAGAGTGAACTGCTCTGTTTTATGTTAGAACTTTCTAAATAAACTCAAAGTATTAACACTTTGAGAGCCAGTCCGTGTTTTCCTTTTTACCCCCTTGAATGCCCAAATCCACTCCAATGTTAACGTTAATATAGCCTAATCTATGTTTTAAATTATGGCTATGTGTCTAATCTGCCCGTCGCTTATCAAAGACTCATTTTCCAGTCAACATTGTCAAAGCAGATTGTTTTTTTATCGCTTCATTTCCGTTTGATAGCATTTTGAAAATCACTAGTTTTTGCGGAAAAAACAACCCATTCTATGATGATCGCCTTTTACTGGAATATTCTAGAACGTTGTCATTTGTCGGCCTATTTATGAATCGTTTTCAAATAAACGCTAGATAATCGATAGTATATGTGTGCGCACGCACGCTCGTGCCGCGCGCTGATAATCGCTGCTCTTATTTCCTGATGGCTTTTACAGTCAAAACAGCCATATCATTATCACATATAGGGGAAACGCTTATATATCCGTGAAAACGAGTCTGATTATCCTAAGACTGATAACATAGATTCCTTACCTGAGATCAGATTGTATCCAAATGGATTATTCCAATTCCTGATCACCATTCGAAAAAATCGATCATTGTATTGATCAACCGTGTATACAGTAGAACACATAATCCCGCTGCTCTTCAGGCTCCGGAGTGATGCCGGTCGATGCCGGCTGCGTGAGTGAGACGTAAAATGTGGAGTCGGAAATCCTTTCTCCCATTCACTTTCATTGAGTCCAATCCAAAAGGGTGATTTACCATCTGGGAGACGATAGGGGGCGCTTTTTTCACATCTGAACGCCTCGGGTGACTGGATCTCAAACGGTAGGCTCGCTTGATGCAATATGATTTCAGATCGCTAATAAAATAAAATAAACAAATAAAACGAATATTCTCGTGAGTGGGCATTCAACCCGGGGGGTAATAACACGAGAAAACTCGTGGGTGGCATTCAAAGTGTTAAAAGCGATGCACTGCTCTGTTGTTCTATTAAGTATTATGAGCGATGCTCTGTTGTAAATGTTGTTGTATATTTTAGGTATGTCCGATATTATCGGCCTACCCATATTGGCATAAAAATGTGATATCGGAAAATATCGGTAAAAAAGAAATTATATATATATATTTTTTTTACATTTATTTAAGCTTTATTTACCCAGGCAAGCAAGTAAGAACAAATTATTATTTTATTTATTGTCAAAGTATGCATAATGTTGTGTTAATTACATGACAAGAGATATGTAATGTTAATTACCTGAAATTATTCAGTTTTTTGGGGGGGGGGGGGGGGAACCTGCATATATCGGTATCGGTTAATATCGGTATCGTAAAATTAAGAGTTGGACTATATCGGTATCGGTAAAAAAGCCAATATCGAGCATCCCTAGTATATTTAGATTTTAACTTTGATCACACTTTTTTACTCTGTCTATTCTATTTTATAATTTGTATTACTGAATGAAACCGTAAACAGACATTGGGATGTTAGATCCTAATGTGAAAAACTGTGATTTACCTTACCTTGCTACCTCTCTATCTTTTTTCTGCTCGCTTATGCCTGTATTTTTTACTGCTGTGAAGCACATTGAACTGCAATTTCTTTATGAAAAGTGCTATACAAAAAAAGTACAAGTGCTATACAAAGTGTATTAACTCATTGGAGGCCAGACCCGATGATAGTCCGGTTAACTCGCCGACCGTTCAGCGCCAATCACGAGTATAGTCGGGTTTTAATCGTTATTTCTTTTATTAGCGATATCTATTCATTTTCATCCATCCAGCCTGATGTTATCGTTGGGAATGGGTCTGAGCTCGCAAAAGGGCAAATACCGGCCCCTACGCCTTCCGGCTGGTATTGCACTCCACTGGGAATGGTATAGGTTTTTTTCTGGGACGATCCAAGCCGTGCGGGCGTGGTTTAAATAATCAGGCGAGCTAACCTGATTTCAACGATACATCTGTGACGCTGCCCCCCCCCCCCCCCCCCCCTCATATGCAATGCTGTTGAACGTGGCACGGTCCTCCGCGCCCAGTACTTCAAATGGCAATCAGATAATTGGATTATTTCTTTTGCATTACATCAGATACAAGGTAAGAACATTATATATAAATTTGATCGTTGATCTGATATGTATTTATAAAAAAGAAATTTACTTAAATTTTTATTGACACTTATAGACGTACAACATTTAGACAACACTTTAAACGACATCAAACATATAACAGTACAATGACATGGGTCCCTTGAATCCCTATGCTAAGGCTGTGTTCAGCAGCCCAGACCCCCATAAGAGGGACCCCCCCCCCTCCCGCCATCCATCCCAAGAGATTAGTGTTGTCAAAAATATTGAAAAATCAATACATATCGATTCTGAATATTTAAAACGGTTTCGATACTCATTTCCCGCAATATCGATACTTTCTGCAGTATCGATACCAGCTGGCTTGCTCGCAGTCTTCTACCGCAAGTTGTTGACAGACACGCTGCTGCAGAGCACGCTTGCCCCTCCTCCCCCTCAGAGACCCGTCTTCAGTGTCTTCTTGTCAACAAAGCATTAAACATTAAACCATTAACTTTAGTTTATGGTTGTCTACTAATGGCTCATAATATCAACAGCTGATTCGTTGTTAGTAACGTTACAGCTATTAGCTAACGTTAGCTAATCATTCTTCCGTTAGCTTATGCTAGCTAGCTGGCCACCTTATAATTACTTCATGGAAACGTAGTAACGTTATGTCGAGTTCATACTACACTACACGTATGAACTCGACATAACGTTAGCATTACCCCGTTTCCATGAAGTGTTTAATTAGCAGCAATCTTGTTGAAAATGTAACGTTAATGCTCTGAGCATAGCTCCGCAAACCGGAAACCGGAAGCCGTCATGAAATTGTTGTAGTCATATTGTAGTCTTTTAGTCTTATTAACTAAAAGATTTTAACCAAATAAAAAGCAGCAGCACTATTGCATAACTGAGTCATGTTTGCTATGTATTTCTTTCTTTAGGGGAGTAGGACATTTGTCACAGTTTTATCAGGATGTTTTATAGATGGCTAGGTTAAACACAGGTTTTTGTTTTTAAGAGGGGTGGTTTGATTTGATCTAAAGAGAAACAAAGGGTTTTTAAAGTGTTATATGTATCTTCTTTTATAGTACCAGAGAGAAGCTGAGGAGAATCAACCAGCAACAAAAGCTAAATGTGTAAAAAAAAAATGTAATTAGAAATTATATCGACGATAATTATCGATATCGAGTGATATGAAAATTATTTTATTTTATCGCGATAAAGTTTTTAGCCCTATATCGAATATCGATACTTTTCAAGGTATCGTATCGAAGTTCGATGTCCCTTGAATTGATTGGGCCAGGCCCAATAGAGGAGAGGGCCTGCCCCCCCCCCACACGAAGCCAAGCACGCTACCTCCCATGTCACGAAGAACCCCACCCCACGCACACTGACCCCACAACACACAAGACCCCCCTGGGCAAAGCTCAGCCGCTCTGACCACCCCAAGAGGAACACCTCCTTCCCGCCATCCTCTCCAAGAATCAGAACACCCCCATATCCCAGGACCACTAATAGGACTCCCCCATATCCCAGGACCGCTATACACGGAGCCGGGCACCTGCGACACGGGTCCCTTGAATTGATTGGGCCAGGCCCAGTAGAGGAGAGTGCAGGCTCCCCCCCACCGAGCCAAGCCCGTTACCTCCTATGTCACAAATAACCCCACCCCCGTACATCGACCCCACAACACACAAGACCCCACCACCGACCCCGCAACACGCAAGACCCCCCCTCTCCCGGGTCGATCCGCCGAAACTATGCCCCCCCCCCCCCCCCGACACCCATTGAAGTGGGTGCTGGCATTCAGCCAGGTAAGTACGACACCCCCTAATGGCTCTGAAAGTGTTAAGCGTGGCGGTCAATGAGTTAATGGAAGGCCTAATATAAAGGAAACATGACAACCAAATGACAAATTAATACCAATACCAAACTATTATGGTACCTAATGTAACTAGGGATGTCCGATATTATCGGCCGATATTGGCATTAAGATGTGATATCGGAAATTATCTGTGTCCGTTTTCAAATTTAAAAAACATTTATTTAATCTTTATTTACCCAGGCAAGCAAGTAAGAACATATTCTGATTTTTTTTATTGTCAAAAGTATGCATAATGTTGTGTTAATTCCACAACAAGAGATATGTAATGTTAATTACCTGAAATTATTCCGTTTTTGGGGGGGGGGGGGGGGGGGGCCCTGCATATATCGGTATCGGTCGATATCGGTATCGGAAATGAAGAGTTGGACAATATCGGTATATCGGTATCGGTAAAAAAGCCAATATCGAGCATCCCTAAATGTAACCAGAGAAGCCTATATTTTTAGGAAGGAGGTTGAACAGAAAAACACAACTGTAGCTCACAAAGGTAGCAAAAACTAGTAATATGTGGACATACTATATTACAGTCATGTTCCTATTAAGTTAGTGAAAACCAACAGAAAATGTTCAACAACTACCAGACATTTACATGATCATCTATACCAGGGGTCGGCAATTAGGTTTGCTCACGGGCCAATTTTCCCCCAAGCCATTGAATGGCGGGCCAGGCTAATTAAATATAATGATAGTGAAAAAAATTTAACTCTGTCAAAATAAACGAGCTGCATAGGTGGCATAATAAACTGTAAGCGACGCCGACATATACATGTTTGCACTGTCTTTTTTCTATTATAAAGTGCCTCTCGGGTGCATAACACATGAACAGATCAGTCATTTGAATTTAATGCAGGTGCTCGCATTATAAATCGAATGTATTATTATTATTATTATTATTATTATTATTATTATTATTATTATTATAACACATGAACAGATCAGTAGGGTGGGCATTTGATTTGCAGCACCGCGGCGCGTGTATTATAAATAGAATGTATTATTATTATTAAAACACAACTCACCATAATGCAGCCCTGCCCTGGGCTTATTATTGTTTCTGTTTCGGGTCCTCCAAAATCCCTGCTAATGTTTGAAACATGTCAAATGTCCACTCGCGTTGAATGAATCTTCTGCCAACTTGAACACAGTTGCTTCATTGCCTCGTGTTGCCATGTCAACACGCGAGAGTCACCTGTTGCAATAAACCCGTATTTTAATTATGACTCCTGTTTATTAAAAGAAGCTTTATGTGTCTTGGAGGTCGTAGGCTTCTCTTCTGGCTCCTCAGTTGGTATTTCCCCGCTGCAAAGAAGCTATCCAAAGACGTTTGTTTTGTTAACGTTAGTTGCGCGCATGATCGCATCCCAAACGCGGAAGTGAAAGTGCGTTAGGGAAAATATACATGCGGCCTGGTTCTCCCAGTCCACGTGACCATTTCTAGCATTTCAATTGGCTATAGTGACAGACATAGATATGATGAATAGATAGATACAGCTTCACAAAGACACTCTGGCGTCACGAGTGAATATTTCCTGCGCGTAAAATAAATATCATGTTCTCAAAATAAACTGACGGGCCAGAAATTATTGCTGGCGGGCCCATTTCGGCCCGCGGGCCGCCTATTGCCGACCCCTGATCTATACCAATTGGTTTGTATTGTATTGGTATGGATAAGCAGTATCGGCACTCAGCAATGGTATAGGTATTTATAAAATCCTTAACGATACCATCCCTATTAGTAGAGACTAACTAATGGGTGCAGTGTTTTCATGACATGGCTTGTTGCCATTATATCCCTCTGTCTCTTCTTTCATGGTGACTTATCCTGTCTTGCTTGCTGTTAAGTAGTGACTCTGCCTGACTTGCTTGAGTCTAAACAGAGTGACTTGAAACTTGCTTTGCACATGTGTGACATACTTGTTGTAGACCAGTGGTCACCAACCTGTCGATCACGATCGACTGGTAGATCTTTGAGACTTTCCCTGTAGATCTTTCCCTGAGAGTCCACATTACAGTTCTACTTTTGTTTTGATGTGAAAAGTGATGCTGCGTAAGAGGACTGCACTTAGCACTGACTGAGAAAGTACACATTACAGTTCTACTTTGACAAACATATTTACAATTAGCATTTTATAATGTTAATAATATGAGAGTCCACATTACAGTTCTACTTTTGTTTTGATGTGAAAAGTGATGCTGCATAAGATGTCTGCACTTAGCACTGACTGAGAAAGTACATATTACAGTTCTACTTTATAAAATGCTAATTGTAAATATGTTTGGCAATGTTAATAGGAGAAGGTCCACATTACAGTTCTACTTTTGTTTTGATGTGAAAAGTGATGCTGCATAAGATGACTGCACTTAACACTGACTGAGAAAGTACATACCGGTATTACAGTTCTACTTTGACGTTTTAATGTTGGACCAAAGCTTTGCATGTAATTAGAATACAGGCAAATAAAAGTCATTTAGTTTAAAGTACAATCTTGGCTGTCTTTTTCTCTCAACGCTTCAATAGGTAGATCTTGCCTTCACCAAAAAAAAAAAAAAAAAAAATTATTTTGCTTAAAAAGGTTGGTGACCACTGTTGTAGACTCTATGAAGGACTGAAAATGCAGTTCTTTTTCTTTTTACTAAAGATCTTTGAAAATGTGTCTTCTGTTATCCTGCTCAGGTGGACTTTGTGCGGAGTGTGATGGCAGGGGACCACCTCCGGGAGGAGGAGCACATGGCCCTGGAGACCCTGCTGGCCACCGTGCCCCAGTCTCGCACGGTGAAGAGCAACAGTCTGGAGCTAACACCCTCCAACACCCCCCAGCTGTCCCCAGCGACTACCCCTGCCAACAAGAAGAACCGGCTCCCCATAGGTATCTACCTCCGAAGCCTCCGCTATTGTTATTATACACCTGCAGTCCCCTGCCTTCCGACGTAGAATACATTATTGATTTGCTTGGATATATGACGCCAAGTCCCTGTAATTTCCCGACCATGAGGCCAATTAACCTTTTATGAATACCAGAATTTTTGAACTGGAAACTGGATCTGTATTTTCATATTCTCTCTTAACAAGAAAACAAACAAACAATGTGTGTCGAGATGATAGCTATTGAAAGGCCCTTGTTTTTTTGTGGGAAGCTAATGAGCTTCTTCTCAGCTTGTTATAAAGATAATTAGCACTGCCTGGATTGGAGCTCAATTACAGAAATGACAACCAATTAAATTACCAAATATAAATGAACTCACTTTAATTGGAATGGATGGAAAGATGCATAGCCTACTCTTCATTAGCATTTCCAAGACAAACGATTCTGTAGCAACGCCCCCTCTATTAGAAACGAACCGCTTCGACTTGCTTCTCTGAAATGTGACATTTCCATACTAGAGATCGTGACTCGCAATATACCATCATATTATACAGAATTATAAAGACATGATTTGTATTCTTATCTTAAAACCCTTCAACCCACTTCTTCCTCCTCTTCCTCCTGTGCTGCCGTTGACCAGGACAACACTTAGCAGCTATTACATCCTGGGACTCCACCACGACCACCCTGTCTGCTCATATTCCATTAGTAACCCCTTTTGGTGGGTAGCCTGCCTCACCCAGGCTGGTAGAGAACTTTAGCAGTGTGTCTTGTGTGTTTCACCCAGTTATGACGTGCTCGATAACGCTCATCCGTCATCAGCCCCATGCTAAGCTATACTAAAGTCACCCCACCTCACTGCTGCTAGCCGGCCATGCGCCTGTCCATGCCTGCTTTTTTCCCCTTTCCACCCTGCTTCGGCCAGTTTAGGGAATACATGTTTTTAACATACTCTCATTTCAATGTTTTGTTTCCTCATCCAGCGGAATATGGTTATTCATTTCAAGGTAGTGTGAAAACAAAGTGTTACTTATTTTGCTTACGCTGGTCGATGTACAAGATATGGTCAAAATCAAGGAAACCCAATCCTCTGCCATGGTGTCTGGTCCCTTGGGAGACTAAGGACATTGATGTAAAGACTTGCCTCAATGTTGGCTACTACTATGATCTAGGTAGGGTTGTGATCTGAGGCTGATTTAGGGCAAGGCCTAATCACCAACAATCATTTTGAGCCTGGGCCTTCCAGCTTTATGAAGACCTCGGATACCATTTCAGAATCTCCTCTAAATGCTCAGTTGGGGGTATTGAGAAGGCCCCAGCATTTATCATAGACATGTGTCATCATGGCCTCTGTGACCTTATGTGACCAGTAATTTGTCTCAAACCCCGCCTTCACCTCTTTTCTTGATCTTCCAAACACAACTGTTGCTTCCCTCTGACAAATAAAGTTTGTTCTGGCACACCTTGTTCATGATCAATTGTTGCTTTAGAATTCCCTTAGATCTCAAGAGTAATAGAAAAGTTCAATGTCAGGCGTTGAACTCCAACCACCAGAACCCTTCACTGTGACAGGGCTGTATGGTTGGTGTTTCCTGTATATTTGACTAAACCCTGTAGATTAAGCCTCAGTAGTACAGTACATTATAACCATGCAGAGTAGCAACCTTCTTAGTAGCAGAATGTTAGCCTAGAATCATCCACCTGAGCAGCAATCATTGGAATGGTATGCACCGACCGTCATGTGCTGCTTGTGGTGAGTGCTTCACTGTGCTCGGCGTGCACGTGGCATGTACGTGTGTGTGTGTGTGTGTGTGGTGTGTGTGTGTGAGATCCCTGAAACGGCCTGGGAGCAGGTCAATGCGGTTTTTCATTCTGTACAGATTGCAGTGTAAATGACACTGACTTCAACTCTGAACTGTGCATCTTCACACTGTTAAACAGCATTTTATGTTCCATGACAGATTTAGACTATAGGCTCTCAGTTGGAGTGGTAGAGGAATTACGCCTAATGAGCAGAGATGTCTTTACGCTGCTGTGTGTATATGTGTCCAGATGAACTTGTGCATTATTAAATGAGAATTAGGGATGTCCGATATTATCGGCCTACCGATATTATCGGCCGATATTGGCATTAAAATGTGATATCGGAAAATATCTATCATTTTTTTTAACCTTTATTTAGCCAGGCAAGCAAGTAAGAACAAATTCTGATTTAATTTATTGTCAAAAGTATCGGTATCGGTTGATATCGGTATCGGAAATTAAGAGTTGGACAATATCTGTTTATATCGGAATTGGTAAAAAAGCCAATATCGAACATCCCTAATGAATACCATTGAATTTCAGCATTGAAATGTTATTCCTGTGCCAACGGAAAGATTTATTTATTTGTAAGAATTCACAATTACTCTCTCATGGGAACAAGAGGAGAGCAGAGTTTGTTCTACCCACCAATCTGGGATGTCACACCACTGTATAGCTTCACTGAGAAGGAATAGGAAATCCATTGATCAGGTTACCATTTCTGGGTTCACTTGGATGTAGAAGTACAGACAAACATTGTATAAGTCCACCAAGTCATTCATCGTCTATTGAGCTCTTTCAGGTTGTACGTCACTACTATCACATCACAGATACATTTTTTGGGTCACAGTTTTTTTACTTGGAGGATAGAGGTGTTCGTTTCCAAATACTGATGGTGTCTTCCCTTCACCACGTCAATAACGTAAATTCTTAAATTGATTGGTATTCCCCTGTACTTCTAGTAGCTGTTTTTGCTTCTACTGCTCCAATGTACATATCTAGCATTTTGAAATGTAAAGGATGAGAAAGTAACACTGCGTTCCAACATCTCCCTTGTTCTTCCAGCAGCAGCCCGCAGCCGTAGCCGTACCAACATAGCCCAGGAGGGGGAGACAGAGGCCAGCTCCCAGGAGTCCCTTCAGGAGGTGCTGCCTGAGGAGGTGCTGGTGATCTCACTAGGAACCAGTCCCCAGACGGTGCCCGGGATGATGTCAGAGAACGAGGTAATGACGTTGGAATTATCGGAGCCGCTGGAAAGAGCAGATGATGTCATCAAGTTGTTTTGCGGAGAGAAAAAAAGGTCTAATGATGAGGTGATTTCAGGAACGACAACATTTTAAAAGGGTGCTGTTTTTGTGATGTTTTAGGGCTGGGCGATATGGCCTAAAAATAAAATTTCTTATTTTTTTTTAAATCCGATTTCCGATTTTAATCGATTTTTTTCTCTTAAACTAGAAACGCCTAGGAAATCATTCAAATAACCTTTGTTTTTATTTGACACAAAAAAATTATCAAACCAAGATGAATTTCCCTATTGGGATTGAAGTGCAAACCTAACTTTCACCAATCTTCACTTAAAAAAAATCTAAATAATAATATATATATATATATAAAAGGTTACTCTTGATCAAACAAAGATGAATGTCCCTATTGGGATTAATAGTGCAATAATTGCTTTTTCACCAAACTTCACTTAAAACAAATAAAATGTGCCTCTTGATCATCAAACAAGAATGAATTGCCCTATTGGGATTAATAAAGTGCAAATCTAACTTTCACCAAACATAATATTTTGTAAAATAAAAGGTGATTTTTTTTATTGATATTTTTTCAAAATCATCCTAGATCATTAATTCGAATTAATCGAAAAATCGATTAATCGCCCAGCCCTATGATGTTTATATATTGAATGTAGGAATGTTCATAACGGTTATTTTAAGAGCTGCCTATCCGCTGTCATTAACCCTTTCACTGCCTTTCACTGTACATCCTTATACCATCCTCTGCCAGCTCTATTTGTCTATGGAGAAGTTCCCCTTCTTTGTAGGGCTATACCTTTTTAAATTGTATTGCTAAATTGACATTACTATGGAAAAAAGAAAGTCACAGTTGCCATTTGTAATAATTAATGTTACATTACCTCCACTCAGTCTGCACTGCAGCAGCTCTCTCCACTCATGGAACGGCCGATTTCCTGAGAATAATTTTTTTTAGTACAGCCAGGTTGTCTCGGCTGTCTGGGACCTGTAGTAGATTCTGCCTATTCTGTGTCATGTGCACTGGGGTCCCGGGACGGGGTTCCGTTACCATGTCAATAAGCAGTAAAGTGTTATTACGTTAAGTCCGGTGTCCGTCTATTCTTTACCAAGAATACTACAGTGGTGACGAGGATGGGATATTATTAACAGGCATTTTTTGGAAAGTGAACGTGAAGTGAACTTGAAGAAAAAAGAAAGAAAAAAGGTTACCGTTTTGACGAGGAAAGTGAAAGTGCTGCTAGCAAGAGACGCTATTAACCGTAAAAACTTTTTCAAAACACTGACATGAACATGACTACGACCAGAGTAAGTCGTTCTGCTTAGAAAATAAATAAGGACAATAGCTACTATTGGACGGGTACCAGAGTTTGATCCAGCAAAGGAAGATTTTGAGTCTTATCTGGAACGTTTTGAGCGTTGGCTGGCTGCCAATGATATTAAAGCGGAAAAGAAAGCTAATGTTTTTCTCAGTATTTTGGGTCCAACGGAATATAGATTACTAAATAATCTCATAGAACCTGATAAATGTGTGTAGCCAAGACTTATACTGAGCTCACTGGGGCATTATCAGCCCATTTCAAGCCTAAACCCATTTTAATCGCTGAACGCTTCAGATTCTATAGACGTCATCAGACCCAAGGGGAAGCGGTGGCAGACTACATCCTGGCTTTGAGACGGTTGGCAAGTTCATGTGAGTTTGGCCAGTTTTTGGATGATACTCTCCGAGATGGGTTTGTGTGTGGTCTCACAGGTGAAGCATATCACAGACGGCTTCTGACGGAAAAGGTTCTGACGTTCAAGAGAGCCTGTGAATTTGCCCTTGGACTCGAACTTGCCCACAAGGACACCATGGAACTGTCGGAGCACTCAGAACGTCAGAAGGTTCACAAGGTACATAACTCAAGTGCGAAACGTGCACCAAAGACTCAGTTCCGCTCTCAAGGAAATGCAAAGACACAGTACACATCGGCCAGGGCAAAGCAAAGTTGTTACCGGTGTGGAAATGAGAATCACCGGCAGAGTGACTGTAGATTCATAAATGAGAAGTGCCACAGGTGTGGAAAGACAGGGCACGTGCAGAGGGTGTGTAAAAGTGCAAGACACACAGGAAGTGCTCACAATGTGTTGGAGGAAGGTGAAATTGAGATAGTCAATCTATTCACCATGTACACAGCTGAAGAACACAAAGATGGAATCTATGTGGAAATTGAGTTAGCTGGAAAAGCATTGAGTATGCAGGTAGACACGGGTGCTTCAGTCACTATAGTTCCTGAGCCGGTCTACAGAGAGTCTGAAACAGTGGCCTCTCCAGCCAGCAGCTGTCAGTCTCTCTTCATATACGGGGGACAGGATTCCTGTGTTAGGGCAAATACAGGTGCCAGTCAACTTGTCAAGTATAAAGGAAGAGAGTGGATGCTACCCCTGCGCATAGTGAAAGGTGAGAAGACGGCCTTGCTTGGCCGTAACTGGCTGAAACAGATAAAGCTGAATTGGGGAGAAGTCTTCAGTCTGAAAGGAGACAAGCATGTGAGTCCACCTACACTGGCAGCCCAGCTAGAGAAACACAAAGAGCTGTTCAAAGATGGCTATGGAAAGATGCAGGGTTTCCGAGCAACGGTCAGAGTTAAAGATGGGACCAGGGCGGCTGGGTGGCGCAGCGGACTAAGCGCTCGTCACCAACGCGAGAGACACTGGTATCGAATCCGGCTGTCAGCGTTGCCTCCGGCTTGGCCGGCCATCATACTGGCTCAATTGGCAGAGTCAGCGGGAGGGAAGCCGGTGGGGTGGTATTCTGGTCGTTGTAAACAGCGACTCCTACAGGTCGGTCAGGGCGCCTGCACAGCGAGGGAGGGAGATGGTGAGGGTAGTGTGACCTCCCACACGTTACACCTCACCAATGAGAGTCCGCGCTGGCAGGTGAAAAGATGCTGCTGGCTGTCTCCTATGTCTCGGAGGAAGCATCTGATAGAATTCAGGGCTCCCTAGACCGACCAGTGGAGGGCACATGCGAGCAACGACCAGGAAGGGGAGGGGGGAATTGGCATAACGACTAAATTGGGATGGGAGAAAAACAGGAGGAGAAAAAGTGGATAAAAAAAAATATGGGACCAAGCCTAGTTTCCACAAGCCACGCCCTGTGCCCTACGCTGTAAAGGAAGCTGTAGAGAAGGAACTTGAACGCCTAGAGAAGAATGGCAGCATCTCAAAAGTGGACAGGAGCGACTGGGCTGCCCCTATTGTAGTTGTTCCCAAGAAAGACCGGAGTGTGAGGATATGTGGGGACTACAAGGTCACAATAAATCACTGTATTCAAAAAGAAGAATACCCACTGCCAAATGTCGAGGACCTGTTCACCACCCTGGCCGGGGGTAAGGTTTTCAGTAAGCTTGACCTGTCGTTTGCGTATCAACAGTTGATGCTAGACGCAGAGTCAGAACAGTATCTAGTCATCAATACCCACAAGGGGCTATACAAGTACCATCGTCTAGCCTATGGAATTTCAACAGCCCCTGCGATCTTCCAGAGAACAATGGACCAGATCTTACATGGCATAGATCACATGGTTTGTTTTCTGGACGACATTCTGGTGACTGCCCCCACGATGGAAGGACACATAGCCGTTTTGGACCAGGTAATGAGCAAACTGGGAGACTGGATCCCCTTCACCAGCTACTGCAGGCTGAAATGAAATGGGCATGGTCCTCACAATGTGAAGAGGCTTTTCAGACATGCAAACAGCACCTACTGCAGAGCAAGTGGCTTGCACACTACGACCCTGAGAAGAAGTTGAGACTGGCGTGCGATGCTTCTCCATATGGAGTTGGGGCTGGGGCTCGCTGCATGCAAAGGTGGGCTTTGATACTGTTGGCTTATGACTATGACATTGAGTACAGAAAATCAGGCGACCATGCCAATGCAGATGCTTTATCGAGGCTACCATGCAAAATCGACTCGGATGGTCAAGACGACGCAGCTGCTTTCCAAATCTCACTCATTGAAGAGCTGCCCCTTTCTGCTTCGGACATAGCAGAGGAAACCAGGTGGGACCCGGTACTAGGGATGCATGATAATTATCGGGCCGATATCAGCAATTATGACGTCATCCCGATAAACCCGATAAAAGTATTGATAGCTCCGATAATAAAAAATAACACTTTTTTCATGTCAACGTTCGCACGCACAATATATGCGGTACTGTCCAAAGTGATGGACCTGACACTGGCCGGCTGGCCAGCATATGTCAGTGACACTAACCTTCGTCCCTACACAGATAAGAAAGATCAACTCTCCACTGATCAAGGATGTTTACTCTGGGGATCTAGAGTGGTGGTGCCTCCCAAGTTCAGAAAGAGATTGATCTCAGATCTACATGAGGGTCATCCAGGAATCACTCGTATGAAAGCTCTTGCTAGGAGTTACCTGTGGTGGCCTGGGCTCGACCAGGATATACAACAGTATGTAAGTCAAGCCTGTGGCTGCACCCCTCCATTCGTGGTCCTGGGCTACTGCACCATGGGAGCATATTCATGTGGATTACGCTGAGATAAACAGACGGCATTTCCTAGTGATCACAGACTGTCACTCTAAGTGGATGGAGGTGTTTCCTACTCAACTGATGACAGCTGAAAAGACCATCGACCTACTGAGACACCTGTTCGTGGCTTATAGTCTTCCCAAGGAACTGGTCTCAGATAATGGCCCTCCATTCACTTCAGCACTGTTTGAGACATTCCTGAGAAACAATGGGGTGAGACACACACTGTCACCACCATATCATCCAGCCTCAAACGGAGCTGCGGAGAGGGCGGTGCACATTTTTAAGAAAGCTTGGACTAAACAGGAGGTTCAGTCTGTGCCTACTCACCAGAGGCTCGCCCGTTTTTTGTTCAGTTACCGGAACACACCCCACACAGTGACTGAACGTACACCAGCTGAACTGTTTCTGAGACGCCAACCCCGCACTCGCCTGGCACTACTGAAGCCAGACCTCTCGAACACTGGTTAAGCATCAACTGCAGCAGAAGAAGGCCTATGACAAGCACTCAAAGCCTGTCGGACACTTCGGTGAGGGGGAGAAGGTGAAAGTGCGTGATTTCCGCCATCCCAAGCGCCTGTGGAACTCGGGGGGTTATCCTACATCGCAAAGGCCCTTTAACCTATACAGTACAGGTGGGTCATCGCCAGGTCAGTGTTCACGTCGATCATCTGTTGCGGTCTAACAGTGCTGCGGAAACAGACAAGGAGAGCAGTATCAACCCAGAGGACTTCGCTCCAGACTGGAGACGTGGTCAAGAGGAAGAGCCTGACGTACCAATACAACCGGGCCCTCCACCCGAGGTCCAGCTTGAGAGACGCAATCCTGTACGCCAACGAAGACTACCTGAAAGGCTTGACCTTTAGTGATGTAACAGAGATTGGGCTGTCCTGGCAGAAATATACCGAACATTGTTTGGATTTATAATCCAGTATAACTCCCTGGATTTGTACTGGGTTGAGCAGTCTACCTCAACCTAGTAGAGTTGACACGTTCTTATGTCAACGGTTATTATTGTTCTAATTGTAAAGAAAATGCTGCATTTTATTGTTGCCAGTAGAGTTGACATGTTTTATGTCATTGGTTAATTTTAGTATATTTGTTTGTTGCTGCATTTTTATTGTGGTAGGGTTATTGGCTAAAAGGGGAGGAGTGTAGTAGATTGCCTATTCTGTGTCATGTGCACTGGGGTCCCGGGACGGGGTTGCGTTACCATGTCAATAAGCAGTAAAGTGTTATTACGTTAAGTCTGGTGTCCGTCTATTCTTTACCAAGAATACTACAGGACCATGTAGCACAAGTTAGCCACGACCTCAGTGTGTCCGTCTGTAACAATATTCTATGAAGGCTATGCAAAGTAGGCCACCTCTTGTTGGCACAATTTGGAAATACACAAACACGATTGTTTTTATTTTTTTAGTAGTGCTGTCAGGCGATAAAAAAAATGTATCTAATTAATTACAGGATTTGTAATTTATTAATCTAATTAATCACATTTTAATCGCATAACCATTTAGGCCTGATATTCTACATCATATAATAGTCATATTTGAAATTGCATTTGTCCGGATGGCAGAATTCAGTACTGTATCTACAAAACATTCTGTTTAATTTAATCATCTTCCATTTATTAATTTGCTTCGATTTTTCAGGTCTGGTCAATTTTAGCATGGTGTTATTCACAGTGAAAGATAAAAAAATCTTTATTGATATTCTCATTTGGTTCATTACAATTTACTCAAGCCTAGTAACACTGACACTGGGAATACATTCCCTGAGATCCATAGATGTCCCTAGAATCAGATACAAAGAACATACAAATGGACCAAGTCTGTAAATGTGTATTCTACGTTATTATGGAATGAATGAGATAAAAAAAATAAAAAAAATAATAATATTTTATTTTTATTTATAAAAAATTTTGAGTTAATTTTCATAACGCGATAATTTGCTGTGTAATTTATTAATCTAATTAACGCGATAAACGGACAGCCCTACTTTTTAGATAACGCTAAGATATCTATATCTATCTAGGTCGTCCATCGGTGCTTCCAGTCATCCCGATCCTCCATGCATCTGGCTAGCTCACCGGTGCTTTCTGTTCCCGCATCTCTCCTGAGTACGTCCACGTAGGTTAACGTGGGACTTCCTCGTGATTGATGCCCGTGTGTTGGTTCCCACAGCACAAGTTTGCTGGTTGGCATCTCATGGTGTCTCTGGCAGTGACCTGCCAGCCTCATTCTCCTGACTGCCACTTTATCGCTCACCTTTAGCACCCCCCCATACAAGTTTGCATTAGTGACATGCTCATCCCTGTTGATGTTGAGCACCACACGCATCATTCTGGTGTAGCACCCATCCAAGGACTTCTGCAGGGTGGGCTTCAAGGTCCAGCATTCACTGCCATACAAAAGGACAGACTCAACTGTTTCATGAAAGAAGTTGAGCTTGATTTGACGGGGGAGGTTGGATTTCCACACACTGGTCATGCCGTTCAGAGCCCTCCACGCAAGTGCCTTCCTCACTTTAAGGTCTTGCTCGGACGAGTTGACCCACGAGCCTAAGATAGCTGTATTCCAAATACGCAACAAACATTTAGTGGTAACGTTACTCCAGTCCCTAGAATCCTTGTTTGTTTTACACACACACACACACACACACACACACACACACACACACACACACACACACACACACACACACACACACACACACACACACACACACACACACACACACACACACACACACGTCTTTCAGCTGCATCGCAACGCACACGCCTTACAGGATTTCAAGGCGAGACTTCTGTTTGAGCTAGAGCAGAGTGGGCCAAAACAAGCACTTTTAGTGGACGTACATTACTTGGTAACCCTAAAGAAAAAGGGGGAATAATTTTATAGGACATTATAACATTATCATGTGGACGGAAGGCCAAAAACGCACAGAAAATCTAATTTAAAAAAAAATACGAGTCACTCCATTCCTCCCGACTCTCTCTCTGTCTCTCTGTCTCTCTGTCTCTCTGTCTCTCTGTCTCTGTCTCTGTCTCTGTGTGTGAGGTTTGTGCTTGAGAACACACTGGTTCTTAGAGCAAGAGCTTCTCATTTAGCCTCAGCTGTTTCTTAACTCTGGCAGTAAGCAGGGCATGGTCTAGAGATAGACTTTGCTCATTCACTTATTACTGTCTCAGGTGTTCACTTTATTTAAAATGTTTACACTTTCACCTTATACGTTTTTATTTTTTATTTTTTGCCTTTTTTTAAACGGGTAAAGTCACATTCACAGTTACACGTTACATGTGTAAACAGCAACAGTACATTCACCAGTCAACACACAATAAATTACAACAACACAAAACAAGTGCCAAAGAGGGGGCGGAGAAAATACTTAAAAACAAGAGCAGAGCATAGAAATAGAAAATAATATTTAAATAGACGGGTTAACTGGCTAAGCGGATATCCTTGCATAAAAAAAAGGTTTTGCTATAAATGTGTGAATCGCCTAAACCAGACTCTGCGCCCAGTTCTCTTTTCACCCAGGAGGAACAAGCCACAAGAGTTATGGCAAGGCAAAAAGGAAATGCCACTCAAACAATCTGTGACAATAAAGCCGTTTAATGTCAACGGTGCAGACTGACCGCTGCGTCTCCCTCTCTGCTGTAGGTGTTGACCCTGCAGATGACTGACAGTGCTCAGGGTGACACTCCAGCAGACGACACCAAGCAGCATGGCAAACCAGACAAAACCCTGCGCTTCTCCCTCTGCAGTGACAACCTGGAGGGCATCTCCGAGGGTCAGTCTGTTTCTATGAAGAGACACGTGGGAACATTTGAATACATCTGAAAACATCTGCTGGGCAATAACATCATACACTGACTCTCTACTGAGTGTTTACTTGGTAATAAGTGATGGAATGTAATTTTTCTTAGGCCCATCCAACCGCTCCAACTCTGTGTCGTCTCTGGATCTGGAGGGAGAATCTGTGTCGGAGCTGGGAGCCGGCCCGTCTGGGAGTAACGGGGTGGAGGCTCTCCAGCTGCTGGAGCATGAGCAGGGTGCGTGTGCGTGCGTGTGTTCGTGCGGTATAAAAAAAAAAAAAAAAAAAAAACTCTGCTATAACAGGTCTATGGTGTCGCTGTTTGTAAGCAATAGTTGTAACCGTTTGTAAACAAAGCTATTTGCTTAAATGGGACATGCATTGCTATTCCTAGCACTATTTGGGCAACTTTACACAATTCCTGTGAGTCTACGGAACACCTCTGTAAGGTTTTATTAAAAAAAATTCAGAGAGAGAGAGAGAGAGAGAGAGAGAGAGAGAGAGAGAGAGAGAGAGACTTCTCTCTCAGTGCTCCGTCTCTCTCTAAACAAACAAACGCTGCTCTCTCTCCCTCGCAGAGTGCAGTCGAGGTGTCTGGTTTCACCATCTGCCTCCCTGTTTGTCTACGTTTTCCACTCGCTCTGCTATCGCTGTGTTGGCTGCCTAGGTTGTGGGCGGGCATTGGCTCCAACCACAGAGCCAATTGGATCACTATCCGCTCCATCCTCGCAACGTGACGTCACATTGCGAGTCAAATCAGCACGACCTGATTAAATCAAGCAGGAAATGGTCGGACCTGAATGAGAGCAATATGGTATTTAGTAGGGATCACGTGATTTTCCTAAGATTGGGACATTTATTTAATTTCTTTTTAACTTTTTTTATTCAACAAACATGCCCATGTTCACGTCTTAAACTCATACTGAGGCCTTAGTTTTGGTTTTAAATTGCATATCATCCATTTATTTATTGTCACACAGAGCAGAAGAATTTTGCCAAAACAAACCAATAGTATCCAGCTGCAGAACGGCAGACCAGCCACACTCTCAGACCCAAATAATTTTTTTTTTATCCCAATTTCTCACAATACATTCACCTTGAATGTTGACGTTATCCAGGTGAAAAGTTAACTTCATTCAAGCGAGGCATTGCAATCCTTGACATAAATCATTTGATGTATAATTAAATCAAAGGAAATGCGTTTGGGTCTGAGAGTGTGGCTGGTCTGCCGTTCTGCAGCTGGATACTATTGGTTTGTTTTGGCAAATTTCTTCTGCTCTGTGTGATAATAAATAAATGAATGATTATACCGGTATGCAATTTAAAACTAAAACGAAGGCCTCAGTATGAGTTTAAGACATGAACATGGTCATGTTTGTTGAATAAAAAAAAAGAATAATAATAATTTAATTTTGATCGGATCGGGAAATATCGGTATCGGTAGATACTCAAAATCACATGATCGGGATCGGATCGGGAGCAAAAAAACGTGATCGGGACATCCCTAGTATTTAGAGACACATTGATACTAACTACTATTACTATAATACAATGCTAGACACTGAAAAAAGCCATTTATAATGCAGTTTGAGTGCCAGCCATTTAACATTGGAAACCCCGTTGAATGCCAGCACCCACTTCAATGATAGCGTTGTGCAGCGTTTCCGTTAGAACATATTCGTGCCGGTCTGGGTGTCCTGCAAGATTTCTATCCCCGGACATATTCGAGAAATTCCGGTCAGCCTGGTTTTCCTTTTTACCGGCTGAATGCCACCATCGGCGCCAATGTTAACGTTAATATCGCCTAATCTATGTTTTAAATTATGGCTATGTGTCTGTTTCAGAGCATTTAGAAAAGCCCCCGTTTTCAGATAAAAAAACAACTCATTCTGGAGCATTCTATGAAAATCGTCTTTTAGTGGAATATTCCACAACGTTGATATTCGTCGGCCTTTTTATGAATCGTTTTCAAATAAACGCTAGATGATGAATATTATACGTGCACGCAAGCACATTCGGGCCGCGCACGGATAATCGCTCCGTTGATTTCCTCACAGACTTTTACAGTGAAACCCAAAGAAGACATTTCACAAAACAGCTTATAACTTCATCAAACTTACTCTGATTATCCTAACACTGATAACATAGAGTCCTTACCTGACATCAGATGGTATCCAACTGGTATATTCCAATTCCTGATCACCATTCGAAAAAATCGATACGTGTATTGATCCAACGCGATACTGTAGAACTCCATGATCAGCGGGGATCTGAGGTTCCAGAATGAACTGTGGTAACCCCGGCTGGATCAGTGAACTGGAAAATGTGGATATAATGTCGCACCTCAGCCAGGAGAATTAAACTTTCCACTCGGGCCTGAACGCTCGACATTTCTGTTTCTGTTTTCTTTCACCACGGCATCAGCGGTCTCTGTGACTTCAAGTTCAGAAGACTCATCTTCGTTGTCATTATTATTAGACCTGCTTGTGCTTGGTTTCATGAAATATTTGTTAAGCTTAGCTTGTTTGGCCATCTCTCTCTCTCGCTCGTATACCTGTTTGTCGTTATGGTGGCCAGGCAGGCTCAAAAAAAGAAAGAAAAAAAGATTCACATCCGAGCGGCGCCATCCACGCTTTATCAGAGTGAAGCAAATGTAATGATTGTTTCGTTCATCGCATAGGCTATTTAATTTTAGCCTATTTTAATACAATTCAAATAATAAAATTGTGCTTAGAGAAATTATTTTCACCGGACATTATGACCGGAGAGATTTAAATATTCGGACTTCAACATATTTTGCCGGTCAAATACCTATGTATGGCTATGTGTCTAATCTGCCTGTCGTTTATCAATGACTTGTTTGCAGTCAACATTGTCGAAACGGATCGTTTTTTATCGGTTCATTTTTGTTTTATAGCATTTTTATAAGCCCTCGTTTTCAAAGAAAATATATAGATTCCGTGATAAACGGCATTTACTGGAATATTCTAGCATACACAAAAACGTTGTAATTTTTTGGCCTATTTATGAATCGTTTTCAAATAAACGTTAGATTATTGATAGTATATGTGTACTTATGCACGCTATAGAGGCGGGCTGAAAAATATATTCTCATTTCCTCATCAGCGATCACCGCGCACACACACACGCATAGAAAAGCTTATATCTCCGTGAAAACAGGTCTGATTATCCTAAGACTGGTCAAATAACTTCCTTACCTGAGATCAGATGTTATCCAAAAAGATTATTCCAATTCCTGATCGCCATTCCAAATATCGGTCAAGCTTATTGATTACAGTGTTGGTACTGTAAATACATAATCCACACTGTTCTGATGGCCGGCGATCACTTGGTCTCTTCAGTTGGCCTTGATGGAAAAGTAAAATGAGCAAACTGACCACTCCCCCTGCATCAGTCTAAAGTAATGGGGTGCAGTTACACAGGGAGAGATGATAGGGGGCGATATCTTCCCAATTGAGCTCAGAGAGACTGCAGCACTAACCCGAGGCTCGATTGATGAAATATGAATTCAAATCGCCAATAAAAAAAAAGGCAAACAGACGCTATATAGCGTCGGGGGCACTCAAGGGTCGGCATAAACTAACAACAAAAAGCGTCCGTGGCATCCAATGTGTTAAGTAACAGTTGTGATTGGAGGATCAAGAAAAGAGGGTGGGTTTTAGATAGGTCCATTCAGAGTCTAATGTGGCTGCGTTTAACGTGATAATCCACAATATCCTAATTTCTGGGTGCAGCGATCATTGTTTTTGTACTCTATTGACTTGCTTTCCATCTTGAAAATTCATGCTAACGTAACTACTGAGTCAGTCTTGCATTTATTCCAAATAGCTGTTGCTGCTGTTGTGGGGTATTGCATCACTTCCTGTGTGCTGGATGATTTTCTTGGGAATGTCCTACCTGACACCTGTGTTTACAACAGCACATGTAAAAAAGCATTAACCCATTCTCTGCCACGCTTATATCCATCGCTGTTTGATCTCTGCCAGCACTGTAAGTCTATGGAGATGTTCACCTTCTTTGCAGGGCTATAACTTTTTTAATTGTATTGCTAAATTGACATTACTATGGCCCATTCAACATCGATTATCTATCGTTCAGGATGTAGGAACGTTTTACTTTTTCATTCACACATTCATACGAAGATACCGTCTAGAGTATAAATATGTTTTTATTGTTTTCTGCAGTATTTCCCAGAACGTGAGATATAGGCACAAATGCATATATTAGATCATCAAATGCAGTTTGATACCGATCGACGCTATATAAAAAATGTCAACTGTACATGGTCCTAAACAGGGGAGGAAATTAGGCCACTTTACTCGCCAAATGCGAGTATTTTTTACGTTTGGCGAGTGATTCATGAAGACCACTCGCCAGTCTGGCGAGTTGACAGTGCCACGAGAGCACTGCACAAGACCCGCGGACATATATAATGTTTAATAAAAGTTCCCGCAGTACTGGCCAACCCGCGGACATATATAATGTTTAATAAAAGTTCCTGCAGTACTGGCCAACCCGCGGACATATATAATGTTTAATAAAAGTTCCTGCAGTACTGGCCAACCCGCGGAAATATAGAATGTTGAATAAAAGTCCCGTGGTACTGGCCATCAGTCAAGGAAGCACTCGCAAACAGATAACGTTAAACACAGAAGATGGAAAACAGACAGACTGAGCAACGGGGAACTGCATCCAACCCTAGTACAACTCTCGAGTCCAAGGCAGGGACACATTTAAATTACAGAGGTGTATGTTAGTCTATTGCGCACCGGACTACGACGTAAGGTTAGACATTTTATTTCATGCTCAAAAGCCCCTGGCTTGCACATCGCAGTCACGAAAGGGGCTAGCTCAACCAGTGCACAACAGCAGACCAACCCAACTGACGTTACCACAACACTTGACGGAACTTCACAGCACTGTCGTAAGGCCACCGTGCCGTCTTAAAGGCACAGTGAACACTCGGATGCATACACAACATTGACGTGGCTTGACAACCGAGGTTCAAAGTTAACTTGATTGACTGATTGAAAACTTTATTAACAGATTGCAGAATGGGTACAATACAGTACGGCTCAATACACACAATTGTTAAGGGGATGCAGACCAGAGAAAGACTTTCGTCTTGTTTACATCAGGGTCCCCCATTTTCAATTCATCATAACATATGACATACACGACATACAAATAGACAGTACTGCTACATCTATACATTTCACATCTATCTATCTATACACTTCACAACATACTTCGGTTTTTTTCTTTCACTGCCCAACCCAGTCCAACCCAGCATCTTTCACTGCCCAGTTCAGCCCAACCCAGTCCAGAATAGATCCCTCTTTCATGTTAATATGTGTTATGCTAATATTGTGAAGAGTAGAGACTGTTATTAATGTTTTATGCTAATAAATATTTTAAAGAGTAGAGACACGGTGTGATTATTACTATGATTGAAAATCAATTTAGACGAAGACATACAAAGAAGTAATTATCACAATTAGCGATTTTTTTTTGGCTGGTAAAAAATCAGTTTGTCTGGTAAAAAAAATCAGATACTCGCCAGTTGGCTGGTAAGCCAAAAAGTTAGTTTCCTCCCCTGGTCCTAAACGTTATGACTGATCATGCACGGGTGAACGGAGGGGGGGGGGGGGGGGGGGCGGGGGTGTCGTTTATAATTCCGTGATAGTCGTTAGATGCTTCATGTAGTATGGGTGATATATTGATCAGAGCAGTTTGTATCGAAAATGATAAACAAAAATGCTGAAACTCACGTCAGTCTCCTCGTACCGTTGGGCGATGAGAGTGGAGAAAACGGATCCCAGTTATGTGGTGGGGATCGAGGCGATCCATTTCCGGTTTGTATATTACTAATACACGCCCAAATCATGTAGATTATTGAGTTATGGCAAAGATCCATATCCACAGTGTGTGTATTGAGTCCTGCGACGATAAACGAGTGGCCGGACGGAATAGGGAGACGCACCGGGATCACAAGAGATCCACTTCCGGTTGCAACTCGCCGATCAGCCACCAGGTGGCAGTATTGAAGCGTTGCAGAGTTGTGCTGGCTCACACAGCATCCGACAAGGCTCCGTGAGTGAAATATGAATACCATGGCGAAAATATGAAATTATGATCAGAATCACGTCGTACGCCGTTATTGGCAGAATTCGCATGAACTTGAAACCCGTTGTACGACGTTATTGGCGGGGAAAGGGTTAATGAACTGGGTATATGTAGAATCACTAATTGTGTTATAGCAATTGAACCCTTGCACTAAAGAACCATAGTCTGTTTTTACATTTTGTGGACAGCCCATGTATTCGCAGTTGTAAAATAAATCCAAATCACTTGGAGTGTGAATGTGATATATCACCAAGTACCCAGCCTCTACTGTCTTTTTTTTTTTTTATTATTATTGATCTTTTTCCCCCTCCTTTTTCCTCCGATTTTCTCCCATCCCAATGTTAGTCGTTATGCCAATTCCCAATCCCCTTCCTGGTCGCTGCGCACTTACCCTCCCCACAGTCGGTCTGGGAGAGTGGAGGCTATCACGTGCTTCCTCCGACACACGTCTAGCCAATCAACCGCTTCTTTTCACCTGGCAGCGCGGACTCTCACTGAGAGGGTGTAACGTGTGGAAGGATCACACTACCCCCCTTAGATCCTATCCGCGCTGAGCAGGCGCCCCGACCGAACTGTAGGAGTCGCTGTTTACAACGACCCGGACCCACCCCGCCAGCTTTCCCACCCTCTAATACAGCCAATTGTATTAGTGTGAAAGGCCAGCCAAGCTGGTGACAACGCCGGAGCTGTGAGCTGGATTCGAACGGTGTTGGTGACGAACGCAATCTCCGCTACGCCACCTGACCGCACAGCCTCTACTGTCTTGAACTATGACTGAACACAATACTCTAACTTACTACTGTATCTTTAGATGATACAGTTTGAAAACATTGTTCCTCTGAAAACGTCAAACAGACTTATATGGTTCTTCGTCAGAGGTACTCGATTGTCAATAGAGTGACAAAATAGACATTTAGATGAAAATATTCTAGATCAGTGTTTCTCAACTGGTGGGTCGCGACCCAAAAGTGGGTCGCGGGGCCATTTTGAGTGGGTCGCGGATGTGTGTGTAAATTTTTCTGCACTAGCTATCTTTGTGAAAGTGGCTTCTCAGCTCTGGTCCAGCTGAAGACAAAGCAGAGGAACAGATTGGACATTGAGCATGACCTCAGAGTTGCTTTGTCTACCATCACCCCAGACTTTGATACTCTTGTCAGGAGCAAACAACATCCCCAGTTATCCCATTAGTTCCCTGGGATGTTAAGCTAAGAAGTCTGCTAAGAAGGATATATTATTTATTAATATTATTATTTTATTTCATTGTGTTTTTAGCCCTAGTTGTACTTTTGTTGCAACCCCAGTTATCCCATTAGTTCCCCCAAACTTACTGTAGGTCTGTTATGTTAAGCTAAGAACAAGTCTGCTAAGAAGCATAATTATTTATTATTATTTTATTTTTATTTCATTGGGCTTTTAGCCCTAGTTGCACTTTTGTTGCAACACCAGTTATCCCATTAGTTCCCCCAAACTTAGGTATGTTAAGCTAAGAAATCTTCTAAGAAGCACATTATTTATTATTATTTTATTTCACTGGGTTTTTAGCCCTAGTTGCACTTTTGTTGCAACCCCAGTTATCCCATTAGTTCCCCCAAACTTAGGTCTGTTATGTTAAGCTATGAAATCAGCTAAGAAGCATATTATTTATTATTATTTTATTTCATTGGGTTTTTAGCCCTAGTTGCCCTAGTTGTGTTTATTTCATGTTTTTAACAGTGCATGAAAGATTGTGTATTACTGCAACAAAAATAATTGAAATAAATCATAGTCGATCAAAGATTTGAGTCGCGACTTAATGACAAGGAAGGTTCCGAGGCTAGACCAGTTGAGAACCACTGTTCTAGATTATTTTAATAAACGGACAGCGTTAGCAAATGTTTGTTGATTGTGGATACCAATGTTCCCCTCAGCCACCACACAGGACAACCTGGATGACAAGCTTCGTAAGTTTGAGATCAGGGACATGATGGGCCTGACAGATGACCGGGACATCTCAGAGACGGTCAGTGAGACCTGGAGCACTGATGTTCTGGGTAGTGACTTTGACCCCAACATGGACGAAGACCGTCTGCAGGAAATAGCAGGTAGGATGTTGAGTTACCTAAAAATGCCACTGTCAACATCTCTCAAAGACCCCTTAATCAACTCAGATTATTTAGACTATGATTTTATTTGGTCATAGTTGCTTGCTTTTGTGATTTATATTTCTTCCAAATTATGAGCCAATGGTCACATGGGTAAATTCAGGGAAATAATGTCACCTTGTGGTGAGTGGCTGAAACAGCACCTTCAGGCACAATGGCTCTGCCTCTGCAGCCAGTCAACTGGTCTTCTTTGAGAGAAAGATGCAACAGTGGTTATTGTTGAATTATTGTCGTTTCTGTGTTTTATTAACATTTTGGTGAAGTGGGGACATATATTATAATAATATATTTTGTTACCAGTAGTTGGTTGCTTGCTTGCATAGTAAAACATGGAGACATAGTAGTTGGCTGACTCAAAAACAACTTGTTTTTTTCTATCTTGTTTTTAAGACGTGAGCACAATATGGTCACAATCCATAGCGGTCAGACTGTACATTTGTATTATATTCATCCTTTGATCTAAAATATAAATTTCATGATGGTAGAGCAGATAATCAGTTTGATTCCACTGTTTGTGAAGATTTTAAGATACGGCTGAGATCATGGGGGCTCTCTGTATGAAGGGCTAGAAGGCACGAGTTATGCCATGCAGGTGGTAGGCTACAGAATGTTGGACTATGCATACATTTTGTACCAAGATGTATTTGATACAAAAAACATTTGCATGAGCTGCAATTAAAACTGCAAACTGCTTTAACCCTAACCCATAACATTTTTATAACATAACATAACCCATATATATATATATATATATATATATATATATATATATATATATATATATATATTAAAAAAAAAGTGAAAATAACTCATTAAATATGAAAACCTTTTAATTCTCAAAGATTAATATTGGATATTCATAATGCCCCTAAATTGTGGTTAAAATCATTGTAGGCACTTGTGCCTATTAATGTACATAATGGCTTGAAATTGATGTAGGAGCCATTTTAAATGGTGCTGGCTGTGCAGTTTCCCATCATTGCCTTCATACAGCAACGTTACATCATAATCAAAACTCTACATGTTACGCAGTATAGTCTATTCTTCACCCCCCACCCCCTCTCTTCCTCAGTTGGGTTGCCTACTTTTCTCTCTCCTTCCCACTCTCTCACTCACTCATTCTCCTTGTTGCTCACTCGCTTCGTCTCTCTCTCGCTCTCTCGCTCTCGCTCTCTCTCTCTGACATTCACTCAGTCCCTGCAGTCTTATTGACCTTGGTTCCTTCTCATTTGCATCCACCATTTTTCATTCTTCGGAATATGGCGTTGGGGGACTTTTCCATCATTAAGTGAATTTACAGCGATTTCCTTATGTGTTTTCTCCAAGGGATTGGGTTATGAGATGCACATTAAATATCCATTAATACCTCATTATCCCACTGATAAGATTACCATGATAATGAGGCAGAAATTCTAATTGTTTCACTTCTTGTTGTGCCACTCATTTAATCATGCACCTGAAAGACAAGAGCTCTGCGCCCCCGTACCTCCAAGACTGTAAACACGGACAGCAGGACGGAGCGCTCCCCTCGCCACGGAGAGCCCTGCCCCCGCCAGCACCCGCCTGCACACCGTTGCCTGGGCGCTGGCACGCATGCACGCTCTAGGCGTGTGTGTGTGTGTCTGCCGTGAGGTGGAAGCGCTGGCGTACCAGGGGGTGCCGAGTACCACGGGTCCACTCCTGATCTCCACCCCCGGCCGCCGCACTCCCACTCACACCTGCTCGCTCTCTTCCCCCTCCTCCGCATTCTTCCGCCTTGTTAACCCGCAGCTTCCCAAATGGAGATGGAGGGACGCCATGCCGAGGACTTTGTGGGAGGGTTGGGGGGCGATGGGGTAATTTGGTTGTGAGTAATGCCTGGCTTAATCAACAGCTCAAAGTCATAACCCAGGAGGCCAGGGCAGGGTGAGATATTACCATTAACCTCTGAACTTTGGCACAGTAGAATGTGTGCCTGTGGGCCCCCAGTATGAAACGCCTGTGACCTCCAGTCCTCCGGCGCTCTCTGTGTCTCTCTATGCTCTGTGGCTCCCGACATACCGGTCACACACAATAGCCAGCAGGAAAGCTCTATTTAGAAGTGCAGCATTGCTGGCCTCAGGCCTGAAGCACACTTTCGAAAAGTGGCAGTATAATAGATAGTGAATTCATGAAACCTGGATTTTATCAAGGATTTCAGCATTGGTGAATGATCATTTGGCTGGAATATTTAAATATAGCTGCTGCTATAAAATATTTGAGAATAATGTTGTCATGTAAATTATTATTTGTGCAGTGCATGAGACTCAGGCCATTTAAAATTGCCAGTTTGTATAATACTCTTTTCTATTTATACTCTTCTAATTCTGCGGATGCATTCCATTTCACAATAAAAAATCTTAAGAAAACACGAGTCATGGGGTTTCATATAGTTGGAACGATTTGTAGAATGAGTGATTTATTGCAAAACAAAACCCTAGATTTGTAATGAATGCAAGTTAATATTTCAGAAGAGATGGTGAATCCGTCCCATCGGTATGGTTTCCCCCTGCTCACCTGTGTGTGTGTGTGTCATACTCAGGAGCAGCCGTGGAGAACATGCTAGGCAGCCTGTTGTGTCTTCCCGGCTCAGGCTCGGTGCTGCTGGACCCCTATGGATCCACCATCTCGGAGACCACCAGCGAGGCCTGGAGTGTGGAGGTCCTGCCCAGCGACTCAGGTGTTGTTCAGCTCCCAGACCCCTCTCTCTCTCACAGCCCCAGACGGCGTGCACCCTTTACATTCTGCATGCTGGAGATTTTTGGTCATCATCCTGTCATCTTGGCTGTTGACTTGGCTTAATGCAGTACATCTGAGACAATCTCTCCTGGGTGGGTGGGTGGGTGGGTGGTGGGCAGTGGGCGGATGGACACGCCAGGTGGGGCTGTGCTGCATTCCATCCAGCAGCATGCATCTGTCATCATGTTTGTGTGCACTTGCCTGTCTTTCAGGGCAGATCTTTAGTTGCCAGTAAAAGGCAGCTCAGGGTTTTCCCTAGAGGGACCTCCAGGTGTGTTCTGCACCTGTGTTGGAGCAGCGGAGAGGAAATGCTCAAGGACAGCAGCTGTCCTCAGTCAATTTACACAGTGTCAACCCTCTGTCTGGCTAATGCTCACAAAACATGCAGACTTTACATCACCTTGTTTAGGGATGCACCAACACCGATATATTCTGGTATTTCATATTGGGCTAAAATATCCTTGGACTTTTTTGTTCAGTTCCCCAAACTTATGGTCTAAAGTCCATCCGGTCAAATGGAATGATTGGATGGGATTGGTACTTGGTACTCTGTATCGACAGTGAAAAGTGGTATTGGTACATTCCTTGTTCTGACACTCTTCATGCAGAGTACAAATCCTGCTGTTTTGTGCATTTCCAACACAATATGTGCCTCTTGTACCACCAATTATACAAATGATGTCATCACGCATGAACTAATGTCAACTCAGTTAAATAGATTAGGCTTATTGAAGTTAAGTTACACACTTGAGTCCAAAGCTTTTATTAATGCAAAATCATGTGCTGAACCCCCCCTTTTTGATTGGTGTATGGTGAAAATCAGTAGTGCTTTAATAACAGTACAGTGCACAGGCGGTTAGGTGGCCGAGCGGAGATTGCGTTCGTCACCAGCCCATTTCAACTAGAAACTGAGATCGTGTTTGCCAAGCATGTTTTGCGTCCGGTAAAACACTTCTGTGATCGTTAAAAAAAACATGTTTCAGGTTCTGTAAAATAGACATAGAATATACCTTACCTTAGCCAGAAGGTATTCCAAAAAGAATAATTCCCAGTGATCGCATTGCCATTGCGATTACCCGTGTATATGTCTATACTCGTGTATATGGGAAATAGGCTTCATGCAATAAAATCTCGAGGCGATCGCTGTGTCTCTCTGTCTCCGAGGTTTTTGGCACTCAACGCTTGGCGGGGAAACACGAGATATTATGTTTTTCGCACCCAAAGAGTTAATAACAGTATAGTGCTTTAATAACAGTAGAGTGCTTTAACACATTGACCGCCGGGAATTAGTCTAGCACTGCCACGCTTTAAAAGATAGGAGTGCTTCACCTTGTTTGTAGAGCTATAACTATATTCTATATTATAGCTGGATACAATACTATGGCCCATTTGACATCACCTATCTCTTGTTCAATATGTGAAAAAGATTTTTTTTCCCCATCCATACGTTCCCATGTTATACCGTGGTGAATAGAAGTGTGGTTTTAGAGCGGTCTAGGGTAATTCCCGAAATGCTGAGTTATAGCCGTATACGTCAATTCCACTATAGACATTGCCGTTTCTTGCCTGTACACGCTATTATTCCTAAATCAAATCTATATCATAGGTATTATGTTCCATCATGAATGCATGAAAGGGGGGTGGGGGGGTCGTTTCTGATTATTTGATTGTCAGTAACGGCATTTGTATTGAACACTAACGCTTATCAGCCCGATCGGTATAAAAGCATTGCAGGATCAAGTTAAAATTGACGTCAAATCGCTCTTACCTTTGGCCAAAAGTAAATCTGGTAGATCCAATCCCCATTTGCTCGACGTTACGACCATAACATACGGATCAAGCATAGTTGACGGGCTTCGATGTAACCGGCTGAACTGTGCGCTTCGCCGAGAACAAAAAATGAAATCCGAGACATGAGGTCATTCCACAGCCCAGGATACAAGGTTAGAAATGTAGCTCGATACCGCCGCCTGGTAGGATGCGGCCGGTACTGCACCTTCGGAATCCCACTATGCATTTTTCAGCCAACACACAGCATCCTGAGATTGAATAGGGTATTAAAATCGGAAAAAAGGAAAAACGACCCAGAAACGAGAATCTTCGTTTATGGCACTGAACGGTTGGGGCACAGAAATGAGAATCTTCGTTTTTGGCAATTAATGTGTTAAGACCCCTAGCCATATTTTCAGAAAACACGCCTAAAAGTACACATCCAAGTAAATGGAAGATTGCTCCACTTCTACAAGGGCTATTTGCATGTTCTTGGTATCTAGCGACATATATGGACCTCAGAATGTATTCCCAGTGTTAGAAATATTGTCTGTCACTATGCTTGAGTAAAAAAGAAACAAAGGAGAATATAAATTTGAACAAGAAGGAGGGCTGCAGCGTCTTTGTGGTGTGAATCCAGTGTTTCTTTGAAGGTGCTCTTGGATGAGGGGAGCCAGTTGCATAAAAATAAGGAAGTTCCAGGCACTCTTCTTGTAATAAAAAAGGCTTTAATAAATAGCTTAGTTCATTGTAGAACCATTAAAAAAACACCATGTTTCGGCCTCTATCGGCCTTCTTCAGGGCATAACAGACAAACAAATGGGTGAACAGAGCTATATTCGAGGTGGAGGCTGTGCTAATATAAATTATTCTAATTGTTTTACCATCTTTGAGGGAGAATAACACCATGATAACATTGACCAAAGGTGAAAAATTGCCACTGAGCTCACTCAGCACCTTCTTAAGATCATCCGCCATCCGTACACATGCCATTTGAAATATGAATATAGAATATCAGGCCTATAAATGACCTTATTATGGCCAAGTCATACATATATGGATCGGGCCAAATCTCCTCTTTCCAATGGCAGAGTTAATCTGGATTTAGTACCACCAGGCGCCCGTTACAGGGCAGCAAAGACTGTGAATGAAATCTACTGTAAGTACAGTTACTTTTGTATAATGTCCATAGATCTGCCATTTTTGACCGGATTGCATGCAATTTTTTTCTAGACGTTCACAGAAAGGTTACGAAACAATATGTTGTATTTTATGGCAATAACGCTAGGTTTGTTTGACCCGTGAAATATAATCATGAAAATCACGTCGGAAAAATTGTCGGCGGCTGGTGTGAGCATCATAGTGTAGTTTTATGAAATTTCGATGTCCATCGAAAGCCCTGGGTCTCCTCTTTCTTAGGACTACAACGATTTCATGAGTGCTTCTTTTTCTTGTGTCTAAATAGTCAGTTTTCCCGCGCAGATATTTTTATAAGCTCATATTTCACTGATGACACTTAAAATCATTGGTAAACAAATGTAATATAATATACACTTTGACTGCTGTTTTGATAGGGTTAGGGTCTTTACTCTTGGCTACTTGAAAATGATGTTAATTACAGTAGATTGCTTTAATAACAGTAGAGTGCTTTAATAACAGTATAGTGCTTTAATTACAGTAGAGTGCTTTAATAACTGCCGTTAAGTGTTTCTTGGAAAAGCATGCGCCTTATGTTAGTTGAAGTAACACACCATTTCAATATGTGCAGCGTTGGAATGACATGCATGAGTGTCTTGATTGCTTTTTGTTCCGTTTGCTGCCCCTGTTCTGCTCTGTAATAGCACTATCTGAGGCTTGCCCCGGAGTGCAGCGCTTGTTTCATGGCCAGGCAGCAGAAAACTACACTCCAAAGAGCACTTTGACTCCGCATTATTACTAACGAGCATGCAAATGAGTGCTGCTGTTTCCATGGAGCCTCTGGGTTCAGCCCAACAGCTCCACTGGGCAGCCAGAGAATTGGCCGGATTGGCTTTTATGGTTTCCTTTTGTCAGTTATAAGATGTGATAATATATGCTTTGTTTTGATTTCATGCATTCGATTTCTCCTGGCGACCCCATAATCTTCTCAGAGAGGGGTGAGGAAGATAATGCCCATCGTATGTAACAAGCTGTCATGAGTATAATTGTCTTATCTATGTCCATTAAACTACACTCTTGTTTGATCACATTGCCAGTGAGATATATATATTGTTGTCTCCAGCGTGTCATAGTGTGTTTGTGTGTGTTTTCAGAAGCCCCAGACCTGAAGCAGGAGGAGCGGCTTCAGGAGCTGGAGAGCTGCTCGGGGGTCGGCAGCACCTCAGATGACACAGAGGTCAGAGAGGTCAGCTCCAGACCCAGCACCCCAGGCCTCAGTGTGGTCTCAGGTATACCCTCTCTCTCTCTCTCACTCTCACTCTCACTCTCTCACACTCACTCACACCTTGTGTATTTTAAATAAGATAGACCAGAGGTTTCCAAACATCTTCATGGCAGGACCCGGCACCACAAGAGGTGCTATTTGGCTTGTGACCCATCAAGCATGTAGTAAATTGTGTGTATGCTAAATATTGTCGGCATTCTCAAAACCAAATCGCCTAGATCAACCTCCACATGTAATGGAGTTCAATTTAGCTCGAAATTGTTAGTGAAAATAATATAGCAATACTGAATGTTTCCCACGGCTCAGCTCACAGGTAAACGTCTCGGGGGACCTAACCGATGCATTGTCTTTTTCCAATTATCACTCTTATCTGAGCCCCCCACCATTCAGGGGAGCTTCTGCCTCTAGAGCAACCAGCAGATTCAATCTCCGAGAGCCTGATAATGTGCAGGCTTCTGTCTCTCTCGTTTGACTTCCTCTAAAACGAGCCCATCACCACACTGACCAGACGATATAGAGTAAATTCCATGCTCCTCTGTATCAACACAGGTGTTGTGTGTTGCACAGGTATCAGCGCTACCTCCGAAGACATCCCCAACAAGATGGAGGACCTGCGGTCAGAGTGCAGCTCAGACTTTGGCGGGAAGGACTCTGTCACCAGTCCAGATGGGGAGGAGGCAGGCCACGGTAGGAGAGGGGGGGGGGGTTGTGTGGGGGGGGTGAGAGTGTCACCTTCCCCACCAGGCTAGCTAAGCCATCACTCCGTTTCCTACCCGCTCAGAACAGCGGCGGCTAGAGCTATCAATCCCCGTCACCTCCACAGCTGCCACCAGCTCCTAGCTACTCCACTCTACTTGGACTTGCTGACCACGTCAGACAGTTGTGATTTACTGTTGCAGTTTACTCTGTTTACTTCTGTTGTTTATTTGAAGTTGTAGAGGGCGATTTATGCGGTTTTGACAAGTTCAAAACAAAAACAGAATGCAATTGTTGTGCTCAGAATACAATTATTCTGCTATACTTAATAATAAAAATAAATTGTTAGTCACTTATATAAGAGTTAGTCAGTGGTGGTGGCATTCAATGCTGATAATGATCTCCTATCCTCTGTTGTATTTTTAATAGGAGCACACCATCTGACATCTCCGCCCTCGCAGACCGACTCCTTGCTGGCCATGTTCGATCCCCTCTCCTCCGCTGAAGGTAATTTCCTTGCTCCCAGAATGGCCGGGGAGTCTGCATCGGGGCATCCAATCAGAGCTAGAAATGAGTGTCATTAAGCCCAACCTAATGTTGTGGGCTCACAGAACAGCTTGAGAGCCCTGAGAAATGAACCTAAAAGAATGCGTGTGCCCCCTCGCCCCTAAGTCTTACCCCAATTATACTGGAGAAAAACATTAGTGGAACAGGAAATATTGCCATGTGTGGGGAATCTCATTTCAATTAGCCCGTTTGTGTGTGGTATGTGATGTTTTATTTAGTGTCCTTTATTCCTCCCTTCTGTGGGCTGTGTAAACGGCGAGTGCTGCTGAGTGTTACTGTTGAGCGGTGATGGCTTGAGAGAGAGAGAGAGAGAGAGAGAGGGAGAGAGAGACGGGGAGCGCTACAGTGTGGAGGTGGCAGGGCTGTGTGTGTGTGTGGCAAGGTGAAGGGATGACAGGTTGAGAGACCTCACCCCAGGCTCTTTGGCACAGTCCCCTCCTCCCACTGTGCTCATGGCACCAGGTTGCCATTGGAAGCTTTTCAGGAGAGAGTCTACCCTTGGAACAGGTGGCCTACCTACACCTAGGGCTCATCTCCCACCAACCGCTCTCTCGCTCTCTCTGTCTCTCTGTCTGTCTGTCTCTCTGTCTGTCTGTCTGTCTGTCTGTCTGTCTGTCTGTCTGTCTGTCTGTCTGTCTGTCTGTCTGTCTGTCTGTCTGTCTGTCTGTCTGTCTGTCTGTCTGTCTGTCTGTCTCTCTCTCTATCTCTGTCTCTCTCTCTTAACATTTTCTCCGTTCCTCCTAAAAGAGAATAGAGTTTTGAATGGCTTTTTTTGACTGTGACATCACTGCTCATGTGACATATGTACCCGTGTTCTGCCTCAGGCTCCTCCACTGGGACCATAGTGAGACCCAAAGTGCACTACGCCAGGCCCCCTCACCCCCCCCCTGACCCTCCCATCCCGGAGGCCTATGCCCTGGGCCAGGAGCCCCGCCACTCTCTCTTCACGCCCCACGGCCTGGTCCAAGCTGAACTGGAGCACACCAAGCAGCGCCACTCCTACCCCGACAGGCTGGTGCGCAGCCGCAGCTCTGACATCGTTTGCCCCGGCCGCCGGCCCACGAGCGACCCGGGTCTCAACCGGCGGGCCGCGGCGGAGGAGCGCGACTCTGCCGGAGCCTTCGCCTCGGGGCCGTCCTCGTCCCCAAGCAAGGACTCCTTGAAAGGAGAGGTAATGACAGCCGCCACGCTGCCTGCCGTGATCATAAGCAGCTCGGCTTCTACTGACTGAGCTTCAGAATCACGCAGGATCATCTCACTAATTGTTTAGTTACTAAGCTTGTCTAAATGGCAGTATACGTAATAGGGCTGATTCCTTCACCACCGGTTGTTTTCTAAAAGTAACTTGCTAATCTGTCTTTTAAAGGCTGAGGAGAGGAAAGACAGTGAC
Source organism: Notolepis coatsorum (assembly GCF_963971535.1). Taxonomy (NCBI): domain Eukaryota; kingdom Metazoa; phylum Chordata; class Actinopteri; order Aulopiformes; family Paralepididae; genus Notolepis; species Notolepis coatsorum. Next base: position 151,342,613 of record NC_140165.1, on the reverse strand, counting down.
GATGAGAAATCTGATCGAAACAGACCATGGTGGAAAAAACGATTTGTGTCCGCCATCCCAAAGGGTAAGGAAAACACGCCGACTAAAGATCATTTTATAGCATGCTCTCTCTTCTATGCTGCAAAAAAAAGGCACTTATTTGTGGATTTATAACAGAATTCTGTCTGGTTTGCATGGATCCTACTCTTCTCTGTTCTGTAAAAATGTTCTCTTAATCACATCTATGACGCGAAATATCCCACTTTAAAGAGCTGAGCCGAAGCCATTTATAACCTGAGAAACAGAATGATGATCCATGTTCTCCGCTCCACTGCCGATGTTCCAGTTTGAAAATGATGTTTCCCCCCCCCCTTGTTGTCTGAAAGTTACTCCAGAGACATGTCCAGTCAATTTTCTTCTTTTCTCCCACGTCTCACTAGCTGCAGATTTATTTAGACTTTTCAAAGCTAATCAGTCATGAGAGAGGGGCTTTAGCTGCGTAGCCGGTGTGGGCTGTAGGCCTCCCAGCAGTGCTGTCAGCCAGCGGCTAATGGTCATTAGATAGACCTCTCTGTCATGGGCGCTGATAGATGACACATCTCTTGTTGCAGTTCAACTCTACAAACCATCTCTCATACATCTGTCTGGGAAATAATGAGCCCTGCGCACACCAGATGACTGCGTATTACTCTTTGAGATAATGATGGTCCTCCAGTAAACACTAAAACTGGTATTCATAAAATGGGATGAGATGCACACTCAGAGAAAGTAGAGGGCGAGCGAGAGAGATTAAGTTGAATACCGCCAACTACTCTTCCTGCTCCTCCTCTTCCTCCTCTGTGTACTGTAAAGTCCATTGTGTTTTGCCCTGCTGCTCTGCATGGGGACACGTAGACACTGTGTGAAAGGCCAACTCCTCTCTGTTGTGTCCCTCACAGTGCTGTATTGGACGGCTGAGAGTGAAGTCCCAGGTAAACGTTACCATGCTGTCATCATCCAGCTTAGCTAGCCTTCAGAGGTGGAAAGACGACTGACATATATATTACTCAAGTTGAAGTACTGGAAAGACTACTAACATATAAATGTATATATAAGTAGAAGTACTGTTAATTAAAAAAAAAATTATATATCCTTTATGATTATGAGAAAAGGAACCGTCATCAAGAACCTGTGCATGTTCCAGAATTATTATGTTTTCTAATATTTTAATGGGTCCTTATCAGACCAAGGTTTGGGGATGATCCCTTTTTTCACATCAACAAAACTAGAATCAATTATCAGAAGTAATGTCCAGAATGATGACGTGTGCTGATGTTACTATAAATTAATTATATCATTGGATTCACTCCTCGTATGTCTACAAATAAAACACAATACAAATAAATGCATACAAAGAAAATATAAGTAAATGCATCAAATAAATGATTAAAGTAGAGGTCAAATTTACAGGTTTTTAAAAGTATTCACTTGTAGTAACTTAAGAGTAATTGTAATGAAAGTTTCTTTCCACCTCTTCTAGCCGTAGTGCTGGAGGCTTCGTAGACGTGGCCCTTTGTGATAGATGGAGCTGTGATGTGACATGGTCCAGCCTGAGTTGATGTCCCCCACATTCCTCATTCATGCATTTGTTTTGTTTTGCCACCATGTTTCTTTTCACTCCACATAACCACCCTGCTGTATGGAGTCAGGCGTTCTCTAGCAGTATAGAATATCAATGTAGATTGCTTCTTCGTCACCCTTTTCCCTCTTGTGTAAGGATTCAACGTGGTGCCAGAGTCTGTCCCAGGAAACTATAGAGCCCCCATTTGTCATGTTAGCCCCGTGTGTTACTAGGATGAGGACTCACTTATTATTCGCTTAAAACCTGAGTTTAGATTTTCTTTGTCATGAGTGGTTACAGTAGACCATGGTGTTTTTTCGGCCTTTGACTTTGTGGATCGTCGCCGGTCAGTGCTGGCGTTTAAGCACCAACCATTAGACGGCATGGGTGCTAAATGTTGTTGGGGGGGGGGGGGGGGGGGGGGGGGGGAATATAAGTCTGAAAAAGAAATTCTGATCAAGTCTGCGCTTTAAATGTGCAGCATCAACAGGTGTACTGACGGCATTATTTGCCTCCTTTTTTAGGCACTAGATGTCAACTGCAAAATAAACAATTGTCTGCTAATGCTGTAAATATAGCCAAGCATCAGCTAATGCTGTATTCACATATATTTTGACATAGGTGTTTGAAAGAGACTTGCCAGCTTTCACCCTCTACAGTAAATGAATTGGCATAAATGTTGTTTGTGCCATGGCGAAAATCAGACATTACATTCATATTTGTAATACAGTAGTTTAACATTCTGAACATAAAAATATGTTGATTTATAATTTTCAATAATATAAAACACTAGAGGATTTATAATGCCATAAAAGCATATAGGCCTATTATATTTTGATTCAGTTTGACAGTTATGGAATTGACCACTCGCTCTAATGTTGTTATAGTGGATGTCTCCCAACCACTTTCTCTCTCTCTCACCTCCTCGAACCAAGTTTCTCTTGTAGTTTCAAACTTTTTTAATCCAGCCAGATCACGCACACAAGTATTTGCTGAGCTGCAATTAACAATGCAACAATCTGACTAATGGATGTATCGGTCAACACAATCCACAGGACAAATCACGTTTAATTTTCATGCAAGTTGAACAATAGCCCAGTCTCTCTATGCTGCTGTCACAGGAGAAAAGAATTTTTTTCTTTTTCAAATGTTCATTTGAAGAGTAGCCTGTACACGCGTGTGCAGCTTCAGCCATATACATTTGGCTACATAATATAATAATACAATAACATAAAACAATAGACTGTATTTGTTATATATTGTGGCTGTTTGTTTGTTCTGAGAGACGGCAGTCCATTTCCACTGTTGCACAGAGAGCTTGAGCGAGGGAGGGAGAGAGAGACTGAGGGGATAAATGTGGGCGATAACATTGGCAATTTTTTTTATTTTTATCTTTTTATTTGTCCTTTATTTATACAGGTTAAAACACATTTCTGTAGTTAATTTCATTATAATGTTTAAAGCCAGTTTTGCCAAGCTCAGTTTTTACATGTGGTGTATCTAAAGCTAAGTGATCGTGTGACCTAGTACCAATTATGTGCTGTATTTAAAAGCAACCCAAGAGCAGAGATAATATGGAAGTTTTCATTAGCAGAGTTTGATTGATTGAAAATTGTATTAACAGATTGCAGAATGGGTACAATACAGTACAGCTCAATACACACAATTGTTAAGGGGAGGCAGACCAGAGACAGACTTTCGTCTTGTTTCCATCAGGGTCCCCCATTTTAAATTCATCATATTATGACATACAGATAGACCGTACTGCTACATCTAGACATTTATGACATACCAGATCTACAAATACAGTACTGTTTGTGATACAAAAATAGTCTAAAAAAGTGAGTATATACATTTGAGGGGGAAGAAACTGTACATTGGAGGAGGTTGGGTAGGTGGGGGGTGGACAACTGTACATTGGAGGTGGGTGGGTGGGGCGGGGGAACTGTACATTTACAGGGGCCAGTTTCGAATTGCAGTGTCCCGTAGGTGTTCTTTGAGAGTGGTTTTGAAAGTGGGTAGTGATTCACATTCCTTTACAGCTGTGGGTAGGGTGTTCCACATTGATGTGGCATAATTGCTAAACGTGTTTAGTCCCTTGTTTGAGCCGAATCTGGGTTTAACATGATTTGTGGAGCTCCCTCTGGTGTCGTGGTATTCACTGATTCACTGTGGTATTGTCAATCAGAATGGAGTGATTGACAGTGTCGAAGGCCTTTTGTAGGTCCAAGAAAATGCAATGCATATCTCTTCTCTTAGTTAAAGAAGGCCATCCCACCTTTTCATATAAAATACAATGTTGAGTGAGTGGCTATTGGCAATCTCACAGGGTGACGATAGGACAATCTGAATATGGAGCACATTGCCCAACTCTAATTGGTTTTATTCACCATTTCAGCATTTATTTTGCTTTTTTGCTGTAAAATATTGTTCTAGCTTTTTTTTGTGATATGATACAATGACACCATTGAGATGAAGTCTCTATATACTGTATATATACATAAAAGATATATATATATTTACTAAAATGATGATGTTGACTGTGAATGGTCTCACTCCTCCCTGCTCACTCATTCCACTCCTCTCCTCCACAGCTCCGATAGCGGCGTTCCGGAAAAGAGACAAGCAGGAGAAAGACGATATGGGCCATGAGCGAGTCCCACAAGGTCGGTCCTGATTTACTGTCATCGCACTCCCCCATTTGCTGAATCAGAGGGAGTACTATGCGGGCTGGTGGATTTCTAATCCAGATTTGTGTATTTATCTTTTTTTTTTGCTAGGTTTGTCAGATGAGCTGCCCAGACAGAGCTCTCAGGCCCAGGCAGCAGAAGACATCCTTGACAAGTACAGGAACATCAAGAGGACCAGTCCCAGTGACGGAGCTACGGCCGGAGCGGCCTACGACACCACAGGGGGTCAGGGTCCAAAACACACTGGAACACATTCATATTTACACACACACACACACGCTGCTTATATTGAATGCATCTGAGAGGTTTTCTGTGTGTGTGTACATCAGATCTGTGTGTGGAGGAGAGTGTGCATGACTCTCCCAGAGACGACGCTCTACAGAACATGTCCACAGACGACCTACCAGACTCTGCCAGCCAGTCGGCTCAGCAGCATGACTCCAAGTTCTCCTTCAGGTCAGACAGGAGCATAATTATGTTTATTCAGTCCTCAAACTGCCCCTTCCCTTAGGGTTTATCTTATTATCGGGCACATGTTGAAGAATGCTGATTTCTATTATGCATATATCTACCCGCATATCCTAAAACTGTAAACGGTCTTGCACAAATTAATTTGTTTTTTGGGAGTTAGTGACTTTTACTTTGTCCTCCAGTGAGTTGTGGTAATTAACCTATATCAAGCCTTGCCCTCTTTTCTTGATCCTCCATCTCAAAACTGTTTCCCTCTGTTGACAAGTTTTTTTCCCTTAGAACAAACCGTCCGAGTTTTGATTGGAGGATCAAGAAAAGAGGGCGGGGCTCGAGATCAATTACAGCTCAATGTAATTGTGTAAATGTAAAATAGCATACCCTCTAACTATATTGTGGGATAATGGTGGTAAAATATAGTTTTAAGTTGTTTTTATACACTTTTTTTTTAAGGAATTGTAATCAAAACAAAGTATTATAACCAAATATTAAATGAACTAAAGACGTCTTTCTTGGAGAATTCATTCTTGATTAATTAAATGTTGCAGTGATGCCAAGAAGAAGTTGAGACTGGCCTTGTGTTTAGCCGACTCCGTGGCGCTGCCCATCATGGCTCTCACCACCACGCGGAACGGGCTGCCCGACCACACAGACCCTGAAGGTAGTCCAAGCCTTGCTACACCTGGTCACCTTCACCCAGTCAGCCGAGTGGTATCGCTGGTCCACTGTAGAATATAGAAGAACCGGGTGTCCTGCTGACCCAGTGTGCAAAGGCACAGACTTATGTACTCACAATATTGCAGATTCAAAACCCACCGTTGATATTTATTGCATTTCCTCCCCTCTCTTCCTCTCCCCTCTGTCCAACTGTACACTATCCAATAAAGCAGAAATGCTGTAAAGTGAATCTTTATATATAATTTAAAGGATATAATCAGGCAGATAAGTCATTTGACGTTTTCTATGCTACACCATTTCTACAAGGTGAGAGACTTGAGTTGAGTCGGTTGACTATTACTTACAGCAATTCCTGACATTTCCAGAAGCATGACAATACCAGGCCAAATAGAAAGTGACATCCTGTGATATGCTTAACCGTGAATCCATGAGACGCCATCTTTGAGGTCATCAGTCAGATTGTGGTGTGGAGGCAGCAGGCTGATCTGGTTACAGAAGGGGTGCCCAACCTTTTTTGAACCAAGATCTACTTTTTAATTTACCACCTAGCCGAGAGCTACCAGCCAAAATTGTATATTGTAAGCCGTCATTTGAGGCGTTATAAAAGCAGCATAATGAACACAAATCTGTCAGTGCCGAGTCCGACCTCATCTTAAATAACAAACAGCATTGCTTGTTGTAGTTAACAAGGAGAAACAGAGTTGATTTTGCAAAAAAAAAAGAAAAAGATTTATAATCTAATTTTATTAATCAAGATCTACTTGAAATCAGCCCGCGATCTACCTGTCGATCGCGATCGACTGGTTGGGCACCACTGGGTTACAGTCTCGATGAGCGGCTCTAGCCCAAAGATGCCGTCTCCCTCCCGTCCCCTAGCCCAGTGTCTGATGCCGTCTCCCTCCTGTCTCCAGCCTAGAGACGCCGTCTCCCTCCCGTCTCTTAGCCCAGTGTCTGATGCCGTCTCCCTCCTGTCTCCAGCCTAGAGACACCGTCTCCCTCCCGTCCCCTAGCTCCGTCTCCTAGCCCAGTGTCTGATGCCGTCTCTCTCTTGTCTCTTAGCCCAGTGTCTGATGGTGTCTCCCTCCTGTCTCCCAGCCTAGAGACACCGTCTCCCTCCCGTCCCCTAGCCCCTAGAAATACATGTGCTGCACACAGCAGCATCACACCTGGACAAGAGGAAGGGGAACTATGTGAGAATGCTATTCATCGACTACAGCTCGGCATTCAATACCATAGTCCCCTCCATACTCATAGCCAAGCTCAGGGACCTGGGCTTGAACTATGACCTCTGCCAGTGGGTCTTGGACTTCCTGACGGGCAGACCCCAGGTGGTGAGAGCAGGCAACTGCACCTCCTCATCCATCACCCTCAACATAGGGGCCCCCCAGGGCTGTGTTCTGAGTCCCCTCCTCTACTCCCTGTACACACACGACTGTGTGGCTCAGCGGAGTAGCAACACAATCATCAAATTTGCTGACGACACAGTGGTGGTGGGCCTGATCTCTGCCAACGACGAGAGGGCCTACCTGGAAGAGGTCAAGGTCCTGGCGGGATGGTGCCAGGAAAACAGCCTCTCCCTGAACGTCAGCAAAACAAAGGAGATGATTGTGGACTTCATGAGGTCGGGGGTCAAGGACTACAGCACCCTCAGCATCGACGGGTCACCGGTTGAGAGAGTCAACAGCTTTAAGTACCTCGGAGCCTACATATCCGAGGACTTGACATGGACCACACACATTGACAGTGTTGTGAAGAAGGCACGACAACGCCTCTACTTCCTCAGGCGCCTAAGGAAGTTCCAAGTCAGTCAGAAGATCCTTAAGAACTTCTACTCATGTACAATAGAGAGCATCCTGACTGGCAACATCACCTCCTGGTTTGGGAATAGCACTGCACAAGACCGAAGCAGACTACAAAGAGTGACACGTTCAGCCGAACGCACAATTGGAGGGGGGCTCCCCACCCTCCAGAACATTTACAACAAGCGGTGCAGGGGCAAGGCTAAGATAATCATTAAAGACTCCAGTCACCCGAACAACTGCCTCTTTGAACTGCTGCGGTCAGGCAAGCGATACCGGAGTCTCAAGGCGAGCACAGAAAGACTCAGAAGAAGCTTCTATCCCCAGGCCATCAGGCTGCTCAACGAACAATGAACACTATACAACAACAACCATCAAACGCACATAGCACACACATCCACACGCACACACTCACTTTAAACAAACACACTGTAGCACCCACTCCACACACTTTATAGCACACACTCACTTTAAACAAACACACTGTAGCACCCACTCCCCACACTTTATATTTATTGATGAAGGATTGCACTACAACTCGTACACCTTACTGTAAATTGTACCTAAATTGTACCTCATCCCATTTCTGCTTTGCACTATATAGTATTGTACATTAGTACACTGCATAGTATTGTATATTATATGGTAACTCAGTTACGTCTATTCTGCATCGAACATTGTACATATGTCTATACTGAACACTGTGACCTCATTTTCTACTTCTAATTTACATGCTATACTATGTTATTTGATACTATCTTGTCTAGCACAGTCTCTGGAGCGTAACAGTAAGAAGCATTTTGTATGAAAGTATTCTGTACTTCTGTATGACAACTATTAAAGAAACTTGAAACTTGAAACCAGTGTCTGATGCGTCTCCCTCCTGTCTCTTAGCCCAGTGTCTGATGTTGTCTCCCTCCTGTCTCTTAGCCCAGTGTCTGATGCCGTCTCCTTCCCGTCTTCTTTCTAGACAATGAGATTGTCTGCTTCCTGAAGGTCCAGCTAGCGGAGGCCATCAACCTTCAGGATAAGAACCAGATGGCCCAGATCCAGGAGACCACGCGCTGTGTCGGCCGCTTTGACACGCGCACCTGCAGGAAGCTGTTGGCTGTCATCGCAGAGGATTACAGGTATACGTCAGCGGGCTGGAGAGGAATCTTGCAAGTTCATTGACACAAGTTTAACATGTTGTCTTGTAGTTGTACAGTGCATAATGTTATTTAAGTAGTTAAGAAGTCTGCGGAATGACAATATGGAACACTAATGTGTGTATTTTGTGTGCGTGTCCTTCTGTAGGAAGCGAGCACCATACATAGCCTATCTAACCAGGTGCCGCCAGGGGCTGCAGACGTCTCAGGCCCACCTGGAGAGGCTGGTGCAGAGGGTGCTGAGGGACAAGGAGGTGGCTAACCGCTACTTTACCACTGTTTGTGTCCGGCTCCTTCTAGAGCACATGGAGGCCAAGATGCTGGATTTTATCAAGGGTATTTGTCCACATTCACTGCTATTAACAATTGTATCATTGTTGGATAAGTGTTTGTTCTTGAACTGGCCACAGCATAGCTCCAAAATGTGTAGATGGTTTTCCTTCCCTTGTTTTGCCAATGTTTCATGAACGGCTTTTAATCTATCTAGAAGCTAAACCCTGGTCGACATTAACCAGTGGAAACTCTGTGGTAAGCTTTTAGAACAATACGCAGCTTAAACAGAGCCAGTTATAGACACAAACAAGAGGAGCACTGACTGACATATTGTGACCAGTGTAGACCAGGTGTAATATGAGTGCCCTACACTCCTGCTCAGATTTACAAAGCTCTTTGCGTATAATTTCCAGCACAGATGAGGCACTTTGAGGCCACGCTGCACAGAACGTCTCGTATTTACTAGGGCTGACCCCGATTAGTCAAATAGTCGACTCATCGATTGAAAGGAGCTGTAGTCGTCTGCCAACCTCTTAGTCGAATGCAAAAAAATTATAATAATAATAATAAAATCAAAGGGGCCTAGAAGCGTGGCTAACGCTAATGGCACGCATACCAGAAAGGCTAAATGCCTAAGAAAATTGGCACAGGGGCACTGAAAGAGGATTCCACCCATCTAACACACTAGACAAATATCAAGATGTATCCATCAGTGGACCAATTGCATGCTTTCGCAGAGGACAAGAAGCCTCCAGTCGACTCCTTCGGACATTAAGCACCCCCCACAGCCCAAATGGAATGATCCCAGAAAAAAATGTATACTAATATATATAATTCTTTTTTCATTGGCAAATTTTGGCCAATCAAAGTCGACTATACAAATCCTTAGTCGGGGACTGGCCTAGTATTTACTAAAGGGGCACATGTGCTTGGATCAGTATGCACACTTATCTCCTTGGGTCTCTGCAATGTGTGCTTCTCTAAATCATACATATGCATTTGAGGAAGGATTGCACAAAAAGCAGGCAGAGATGTTACAAGTGTTGTTCGTTATATATTCCACTGAACTAAAGCTCACACAATATGCAGTGGCCCGTTTTGCCCGGAATCCTTCCACCTCTGTAGAGCGGGTGCAAATCTACCAACTTTTAGGAGAGTGTTGCTCAGACAGGTTACTGTTACAAACCAGGTCAAAATCGTACCAGATATCTGTCTGAGCAGTGACTAGCAGAAGATGATGATTTACCTTGATAAGGAATATTCTCTCTCCCTGCAAACACCAGAGACTTCGCCAATAGCTGGTAGATGGATACGGAATGAGCACAATATGCAACAGCATTCACTCACCACCACAGTTTGCCCTGGTGTCACTCATCTTGGTAAATCTGGCCCTCAGTGTGCTATGATGTCACTGCTCCCTCCCAGCATTCCAGGGTTGCACAGCCTCTGATGACAAGACAGCAGCCGTGGAGGACTTCCTGCGCTACCTGTACGGTGCCATGGCCAATGATGCTACCTGGCAGTATGCTAGTGAGGACCAGCTGCAGGACGCCCAGATGGCCATTGAGCGCAGTGTCATGAACCGTATCTTCAAACTGGCCTTCTACCCCAACCTGGACGGCGACAGCCTCAGAGACCAGTGAGTAGCTGTGTGACCAGCAGTAGCCCCGGCCCCCTCTCTCTCTCCTTCTCAAATGGTCTCCATTTTCTCTGCCATTCCTGTGGCAACACTGTGACATTGTCATTGTCGTTGATGTCTTTGTACTGTGCAGCACGTAATCTGTTTCTCTTCTTCCAGGCTTTTCCAAGAACATATTCAGCGTCTCTCCAAAGTCGTGACGGCCAATCACAAAGCTCTTCAAATCCCAGAGGTAAGAGTTTTCTCTTGAATCCAACATGTGGAAGAGACGTCCATACAGCAGGTCCTACTATGTGGAAGAGACAGCCGGTCCTACTATGCTTGGCTTGTGTGATTGCAGGTCTATCTGAAGGAGACTCCCTGGCCCTCCGCCCAGGCTGAGATCAAGACCATCAACGCCTACAAGACCCCGCGAGACAAGGTGCAGTGTATACTGCGCATGTGTTCCACCATCATGAACCTCCTGAGTCTGGCCAATGAGGACTCCGTCCCCGGAGCGGACGACTTCGTCCCTGTGCTTGTCTTTGTCCTTATAAGGGTGAGCTTCCTCTGCCATACTGAGAGCATACTCTTATTGTTACTGAGAGCATACTCTTATTGTTACTGAGAGCATACTCTTATTGTTACTGAGAGCATACTCTTATTGTTACTGAGAGCATACTCTTATTGTTACTGAGAGCATACTCTTATTGTTACTGAGAGCATACTCTTATTGTTACTGAGAGCATACTCTTATTGTTACTGAGAGCATACTCTTATTGTTACTGAGAGCATACTCTTATTGTTACCGAGAGCATACTCTTATTGTTACTGAGAGCATACTCTTATTGTTACTGAGAGCATACTCTTATTGTTACTGAGAGCATACTCTTATTGTTACTGAAATGTAATGTCTAATGTTGTGTACCTCCAAACGTAAAAAATAATAATTTAAACGAAGGATAATTGACTAAAGGTTTGCAAATTATATATATTTTTGTCCATACCTACTACGATTAAATTGTAATTGTGTAGTTGTAGCATAAAGACTTTTCTGTCCGATAACCTGTATGGACATATTTTCCATATTTATGGATGTAATCTGCACGGTGGTTGCGTGCGGTTCTTTCACTAGCTAATGTGGGCCCATCCCCGCTTCTCCTCCCCCCTCCAGGCAAACCCGCCCTGCCTGCTGTCCACCATTCAGTACATCAATAATTTCTATGCCAGCCGGCTGAGTGGGGAGGAGTGCTATTGGTGGATGCAGTTCACCGCAGCGGTGGAATTCATTAAGACCATCGATGATCGCAAGTGAAGCAGAACAGCCACCTGTATGGGCAGACTGCGGGGGAAGGAGCCGGGAGACTGGGAGACTTCCCAACCAACTGCTCCCTCTGCACAGCTCACCTGGCCCTCAGCCTGCTCTCTGTTTGTATAGCTGTACATAGCCAGAGACATTGAAAGATTACAAAGTATATATGATTACTGTACGTATATGTGGACAAATCCAGGTTTAGCCATGGTGGTGGTGGTGGTGGTGAGGGGGGGGGGCGGGAGGCCTTGGAAAAAATTTGCAAGATGTTAACTTTAAACTTCAGCTGATTTACATTTGTGTTGGTTTATTTTGTTTTCCTTCTATCTTTGTCTCTTCGTTCATGTTGAGGTTATTATCATTTTCTTGGTGGGTGGGTGGGGGCCTGTATTAGAAATGTTATATCCAAGGTTATCATTATAATGTTAACGTCAACACATGGAAGTGATAATCAGATGAAAAGGGACCATGCTTCCTTGTTATGATCACTGATTCTTTTTTTTCTTCTTCTTTGGTGGAATGGTGATTTCCAAGTAAGAGGGAAGGTCTTCCAAGGTTCATTTTCGTTGCGATCTAACGCTCATCCAAATGCATTGTAACCTGGAGATCTGCACTGCTTGATGGTTACTGATAAAGAGCCGGTGAATCATGTACACTGAGATCAATTCACAATACTCATGTTACTCGTTATGCTAGCACATCATTAGTGGAGCTTTTTTTTTTTTCATGCAATGTTTTAAATGTCATTCAATTCATCATGTTTCCTAAACGTTTCTCCATCAGCGAAAATTTGGACATAAGGGCCTGCATATTTATATATGAAATAAAAAAGTATTTATTTCTTTAATTCTATTTAATCTTTTTGTTTATCTTACTTTTTAAGAATGGAATCACACATATCATGCCCACTTTGGATGTCTTGAGAGGCAAGCAATTCTTATTTTAATTAAGTTATGGGAAGGCTTCACCACGGAAAAGGCACCTTAGAAATTACATGGCCTGTAGGCAGGGATGTTGGGGCGACTGCTGCGGCTTTAGATAACAGGGTCACCCCTGAGCAACTCGTGCACAGTTTGGAGTAGTGTTGGTATTTTTGGGGAAATAATGAAATTTACCTATCTCAAACCCCGCCCTCTTTTCTCTATCCACCAATCACAACTGTTTCTTGTTTGTTGAAGGGAAGCAACAGTTGTGATTGGAGGATTAAAAAAAGAGGGTGGAGCTTGACATAGGTCAATTAGTGCCTTTTTAAGGTTTGGGGGCGCTCTGTGTTTTAGTTTTTTCTCGCAAGTTTCCTTTCGAGTTTTTCCTTTTAGTGCTTGTGACGGATCATAAAGCATATATTGGCATTATTATATTATTACCCCCCATCTACCAATGGGGCCGACCACATATCTCGCTGATGAACCTCTTTGTCCAAGCCTCACGGCAGGGAAGATAAAAGTCTTCACAACATTTTACTGATCGTCATGGTTCATTCCCTTTAATGCACTTGTGTTCTAGGTATGAAAAAGAACCCCCTTTGATATTCTAGAATCTAGATCCTACCTCAGAGTTTAAACCAATGAGCCTGATATCTCCACCTGTGCACACAGTAAAACTCTCACATTGGTTGACAACAGAGCTATGGATCGTATTTGCACTGGTCAAGGGTTTGCTGCAGATTATTTTAGATCCAACACCTCCTTTATTTGTTGTAATATAACTGGGGGGCGGGGTGGGGGGGGGGGGTTGGAACTGCTGTGATGCTAGTAGTTCTGATCAAGACATCCATTCATATAGCATAAGCCTTTTGTTAGTGAACAAAGAACATTTTGGGATTAGTCCATAGCGTTCTCACTGAGACGTTAACGTGTGTATGGATATGGGCAGACTAGTGATTGGATTAGCTCTCTACCTCCACATAAGTTAAAGGGACTCATGTTAATGTGCACTTGTATTTTTCTTCATTTTGTTTTCTTTCCATTTTTGGAGTGCAGTGATATCTCATTGTCATGGTATCCTTCCATTTACAGTACAATCATTAACAAACAAATTCTCTTAAGTACAGAACTCTCCTCTGCTTTGCTTTTTTGTGTACAAGTGTGCCATAAATATAGTGTATTCTTGGTCATTAATTTGTCGCCACAGTAAATGAGCTGACAGCACAAAATAGGATAAAAGAGCAAATAATCAACACTATCGGACTTATAACTGACTTGCATTGTGTGCTTAAGTGGTCGGTGTAGCATATAAGTGAGGTTTGTCTATAGTGAATGTGAGAGGATGGTTTAGTGTGTGTGATTGGGTGACCCTTTGCCTCCTCTTGCATGATGTCATTGAATGGTCTGTACTTTCTCACTCATAATGAAAAAAACCATAGGATCGTTGTCCATCACAGGCCAGTAATTGAACTATATCAAGTCAAGCCCTCTTTTCTTGATCCTCCAATCACAGCTTCCGCAACAGTTGTGATTGGAAGATCATAAAAAGAGGGCGGAGCTAGAGATAGGTCAATTGGAAGTGTAAGAGGATGCTGAGATTTTCTTTTTGAGTTTAGCTGTGGTACCTGAGCCTTTATACATGTGCCTCAGAGCTCAACAATTTATTTTGCACAAAATTGGATGTTTTCTCCTGAAATTCAACACTGAGCAGAACATTTTATTTGATGTGTTGACTTTTTTGGCCTCTATAGCCATTAGTCACACTCATCTGACAAAAACATTTTTATAAATGATATTGTAAACAAGATAACTATGTGGGTAGTTAAGCCTAGGGCCTGACTGTTACACTTTGTATATTAAATCAAGTTGATGAACCTTCACCTTTACAGGCAATCTTAAATTGCTATATGTTTTCTTTCCTCTTGTTATTTCCCTCTGCACCTGGTTTGATGAATATGGTATATGTGGACACAGTGCTCCGCTGCAGTATCTCTAATCTCATTCAAGAGACGCAGATTGTATTCTATAATAATAATGTTTTGTGTGATGTCACTTTATAAATTAGGAGATAATATACAAACCAAATCTGATGGAACCATTTGGACCTGGCTTGTGTGTTTTTCGATGTGCCCTCGCGCTTAAGGTAAATGGCTGGTCGCAGCTCTGCTTAGTGACCCCAATGACACACTGTTGATGAACGGAACACCTGAAGCTGACGTTCCAAGTATACATCACTGTGATAACAACCTGTGATTTAGCATGGATTGTATGCCAGCTACTGGACAGACACTATAGGGGTAGAAGTGAAGCGACTGCGTCTGTTCTTCACAGCTTTGTGTTCCGCTCTGCTGCCTGTAGAGCAGAGTTGAAACCCTGAGGAGAGGGGAATGAGTTTTACATCTTACATCTACTTCTACTTTTACATTTAATTGTAAGCTTGCACAATTGTGACATGCGGGAGAAGGCCATTTGTCTTTACTGTGATTAATGCATTATGTAATTCTTTAAAAACAATAAAAAGAACCAGACGTTTTTTCCTGCGACTCCTTGCGTCTTAACTCTGATGTGTGTATGTCCAATTCATACTGTAGTTGGGAAGTAACCAAATCGATTTGTAAATGGATTGCAGTAATCTAATTTCAAAATATGGAAACTAGGCTAATGTTACTGTAAAAACATGGTGATCAAATTGCTGATACATTGATACACGTACATGTAATGCATTATCTGAATATATGGAAGAAAACATAATGGGCCATAATTTGAAATAATGGCTATAGCTTCATAATCTGGATTTTGGAGACAAAGTAATTAGACGAGGTTCATGGTGTATTCAGTGGATACTAGTGATGACAGATGTTACTATAGGTAAAAACGTAAATGTAACGGTCGGATACAAATCTTCCCAGCCCCGCGCGCGTGCGTGCATGCATGTGCACGCGCACAGTTGGTCTACACGCGCATCCTCGGTGTTTGAGAGCGGATGAATGAATGAATGAAAACTTTATTAACAGATTGCAGAATGGGTACAGTACAGTACAGCTCAATACATACAATTGTTAAGGGGATGCAGACCTGAGAAAGACTTTCGTCTTGTTTACATCAGGGTCCCCCATTTTCAATTCATCGTAACATATATGACATACATGACATACAGATAGACAGTACTGCTACATCTATACATTTATGACATACCAGATTTGCAATTACAGTACTGTTTGTGATACAAAAAGAGTCCAGAAAGAAAAGAGTATATACATTAGGCGTAGAAACTGTACATTGGATTGGGTAGGTGGGGGTGGGGGGGGACTGTACATTGGAGGTGGTTGGGTAGGATTGGGGGGGGGGGGTTGGGTATAGTGGGGGGGGGGGGGGGGGGGTTGGGTAGGAGGGGTGGGGGGGCGACACTGTACAACTGTACAAACAACACTGTACATTGGATTATTGACAAGACCATACTTGGTAATTTACTGTACATTGGAGGGGGTTGTTGCTGTGTGGACAGTGTCCACTTGTTTGCTGTGTGGACAGTGGACTGGACTACTGTGTTTCATTATTCTGCTGCTTCCTGTGCAGTGGGAGGTATGTGTTTGACAGACCACACAATAGAGTCGCCTAGATGTTGTGGAAAATGTATGCATAGAATATAATTGTTAGTGGGGGGCGCAATGGTGCAGGATCACCCCATACCAGCCACAAATAGCAACCTCTCAGAAAAGATTTAATTACCGCTGACAAGTGTACGGCGGATTTGTAATTGGAGATATCCCCCCCCTAAAAGCCTCCCTTACTTCACGGATTGCCTTCTAATAGTTTTTTTTTTTTTTTTTTTTTTTTTTTTTTTATCATAAACGTCTTCGTGGGGTGCATTGCATCCCCTGATTATATCTCCAAATTGTTAATTTAAATTCAAATATTGGTGTGTAGTTAATTAGTTGCTAATCCAATGGCAAGATTGGCCTGATTTGGAGATTCTATATTTTGTTTATGTGTCACTGGCACTTGGTTGATTTGACATGGAAGATTGGCCCCATCCCCCACCCATTCTTCAGACCTATAAAGCCTAATAACATAAAATGGGTGGACTGGAGGCAAGTTCATACGACGAGGTCGCGTGACTCGCGTGCATATCACATAGACTACACATGTGACCTGATATAATTTCCATTGCCTCATAAGGTATCACTAGTAGGCTAATGTTTCTTTTGGAATTCGTTGGTGTTGGCCGAGGGATCAAGTGGAGACGACGTGGACTAGGTCTAGGTTCCTCTGATGCAACCACGTTTCATATTGATGTCAGATTGTTGCATGATAACCAGCCCTGCGGCCGCACCCAGATGGCTGTGGAATAACAGACGATTAGTCCAGCGGGGCTTGTGCCTGACTTCACACACACTGGTCTGCTCTGCACACAGTGCTGTCTGACTCCGGGGGAACGGTTGAGGAGGGCCGCAATGTCAAACAGTCCTAGATAAGGAACGTCTGGATTATACATGTGGTTTTCATTGTTTATTCAGAGTACATCCGTAAGGCCATGGGATGTGGTTTTCCATATCAACCATATGAACTCAATTATATATAAAAAAAAATAAAAATAAAACATGTACTTGGCCTAGTAGGATTTAGCAGCCCAATCAAGAGATACAATAGTCGTCAGTGTCCTGGAAGCTGCTCGTCATGTCGGCGCTCTCCTGCAGATGGCAGACGCACCATTCATGACGACGGTCTCCAGAGCTGAGCTGAGCTCAGAGCGGCTCAAACAAAGAACACCAAGAAGCATGACGGGTTGACATTAAAAGTCAATAGGAATTGGTGGCTGTTGGGCAGGATTTTTCTATTGGAATTAAGGAGGCATTATTATTACGATTGTTATTATTATTATTATTATTATTATTATTATTATATTGCAATTATTTGTATTATAATAACAATGAAAGCTGGAGGTCAGTCTTCATGTTTGCATTATTTCCATTTCTCCTCGATTATCAGAAGCTTCCAGTCACTTGCGACTTTCATTCGTCCTGTAGAATGCTCTCTGATAGACATACTGTAGTACACCCATGAAAGATATAGGCAGCCTAACTGTAAACTGCCAAAGATCAAATGCTCTTCAAACTAAATCAAAATAGAGAGCCAGACACATATTGGGGTGGTTATACAGCCCACAGACAAGTGCCATCTCTTTGCTGTTTATTCAAAAGTTCAGGATATAGCCTATAATCATACAGCAGCAGGCATTACATGTCATGCAATAATGAAGCGCTTGTCTGCCCGCGTGTGTGTTTTAAAATACCTCCCAAGAAGAGTTGTGTTTTCCCCTTTTGACTAGAATGTAGCCCAAAGCTATAGGCCCACATATAGTGAATGAAAACACAAGCCGTTGATCATGAGAAATCCTCACTGAGGAGAAAACAAACAACGCAAGGCAGCATCAGCACGTCAATTAAATTAAAGGGGGATTCTAAATGAACAAAATGTCAAATACACATATTAAAACCTAAATGAAATAGCCGCGAGGATGCTGGGAGACGAGGAGATTAAAACTCGGAGGGATTCCAAGCGTCTCTGCCCCGAGGACGTGATACTGTACGAGACGTACACTGTGGAACTATGCTGCTTCTGTGATGGTTTTTAACACAAACTACCGAGACAGAGAGCGAGGATCATGGATGGAGATCTTACAATACAGAAAATAATTCACAACAGATCATTAGAAGACCACACTATAAAGACCATGAGATAAATCAATGCAATTAAAAATCGTAAAACTATCCAGGATTAGGTCATTATTTTTAATAAATAAATAAATAATAATAATAATAATAATAATAATAATAATAATAATAATAATAATAATAATAATAATAATAATAATAATAATAATAATAATAATAATAACATTCTTACAAACAGATGAAAACGACTGTGTATTTCAGTTTATTTTAAAACACACACACACACACACACACACACACACACACACACACACACACACACACACACACACACACACACACACACACACACACACACACTAGACTCACTGAAAATGATAGTGTTGCATCATGGAAACTGGTGCACAGTGCACACATGTGTTTTCCATCTCTACAACATGCTTTGGTCTTAAAAAAGAAAAGAAAAGGAGATACACAATTAAATTACAGTGTTCCATGTTTTCCTTTATTGCTCGCCATAAATGACATCAATTAGGCAGAGGTGTCAATTACAATTGTGCTTCTGTGGTTACTGTTACCCCCCTAAAATTGCACTTACATCATTAGAAAAGAATCATTTTCATAGGCATGGCTAATCACCTATGAGAGAAAGAGTGGGTGGTGACATGAAATTGAACCATGGAAATGGAACAAGAATTAGATGCACTTAGCATCAGAAGTTAATGGCAGCAATCAACAGCCAATTAGCCAGTGTACTTCAGTACCTTGACAAGCGCAGGTGTACAACGACCACATTTCTCTTTCGCACATTTCCATAAACGCAACAATAAAACGTCCTCTAATTTTGTACATGCATTTTCCATTGCCCCTGCAATTAAGCAGTGTTGTTAGGGAAGTGTCTCCCTGGGAATATAATGAACAGGCCGGGGGGTGGGGGGTGGGGGGTGGATTCACTAGGATGCTCTTAAATCGTGAAAGCCACTATTACCTTCCTGAAAAACACTTTTTGCTAATAAGGTTTTAAGGTCAAACTCACCTGATTGGTTGTATGTATCAATGAATGCTTAAAAGATTTATACAAGATAAATAACATGTTGGTCCAGTAATTCCACTGGCTGGCAACAGTACCGTATCACGGCAGGATACCGATGCCTGGCATTGACCACATTCACTAATCCCAACCTGAGCATGACATAAGAGCAAAATGGCTGCCATGTGAATATGGTCCATGGCCCTCATCATAAACATGATCTCTAGGCTTAACCATCTGCCATTGATGCTGATGCTCTCTGTCACAGGGTGGGTTCCTGGGGTCCTGGGGTCCTGGGCTTGGCTCGGCCTGCTGATCCGACACGGCTATACAGGAACACCAGTTAGAGGATCATAGCACCCTTTTGCCCCACTCTATGAGACCACTGTCCCCGTATGACCCACCTTTGATTATGCTGTCCTTAAGCAACAGGTGACGGCGATGTCGCTGCTTCCCCCAGATGTCAACTGTGTCATTGGCCTCTGTTCAGAGACGGTGCTTGGGAGCCAGCGAGAGAGCTGGCTGGCTGGCTGCTGGCAACACGCCACCATCTACAAGTGAGCTGTCCTATCATTGACATCAAGTGAGCTGAAGATGTCATGTCTTCATCTTGCCGCAAGTTCAATCCCAGTTTCAGGACGGATCAGGCTTTCTGTCACTTGGAGAAGGCCGGTGAAGATAAGTGTATCTGCAGATCATTCCGAGATATTAGAAAAATAACATATGTGTATAAAAGTAAAAGTATAGTAAGAGTATAGGATTTTATTTGCACTTTTCTGTTTGCCTGTGTTTACCGACACATGCTTAGAGCTTTTTCTTTATGAATAGCCCCAGAAGATATATAGCTGACAGTAAACATGTCATATTGTAAGTCACAAGTCACAGCCAGGATCAGAAACAGCAGCATAAGATTTGCCAATGATTTATTTGAACTGAGTTAAAGGAACAGAGTGATCAAGCTGGAGCTTTGACTGAAGATTGTTCCAGGACAAGGGAACAATTGATTACCTGACTCTGTTTCATGTACGTTTTATTCATGGCTAGAGAATGGGTAGTGAGATACAGTTAATGCAATCTAAACAAAACACACACAAAAGTATAATTGTACTACTGTGTATTTTTGTACAATTGTAGCCTCTAAGCCACTTGTTAGAATACACACAGTTCTACAGTATCTATCACCTTTCTTCCTCGTTTGTTTGTTTACCCTCAGGCGACTTGTTTTGTTCTGCTGCGCAAGTTTGACACCTGATCCATTTTAAGTCAGGCTCAGTAATGGGTTCCCTGACTCAACTTGCCAGACCTGAGTGAAAGTAGAGCGGGTTCAGCGCTTACACTTCAACTTCATACATGGATCACTTCAGGTTATTGGCCTAACAGGATCAGTGTTTTCAGAGGTCATGTGCGGAACCAGAGATACGTATATTGTGGGTATACCAGATCATATTTGTGAAATAAGTGCCCCCTGTCAATGGACTGTGTAAACAATATGGAGGATGTGCAAGCAGGACAGTATACAGAAAGTTATGGATTGAACCGACACTGGTGAGTGAAATTCAGTATAACTTCTGTGCAGGGGCGTCCATTTGGTATGGCAAGGTATGGCACTCGCCATACCTTGGCAAATAAAAATGTACATTTTTTTTTTTTTTTTTTTTTTACAATTTTGTATGTTGATTTAGAATTCGAATGTCAACATTATGAACGAAGCTTCGAACTATTCGGTACAGCCCTAGCATGTTTTGATATAGTCAATTATCTCACTTTTACTAGATGACTTTTGCTGTGACTAACTGAAATATGCCCAAAAAAAAGGAAAATGGACATAGGGACGTTTTTTTATCAAAGGGCAGCAGAAACAAGTGATACAGGGACACAGGTAAGGTCTGGCTTAGTGATTATAATAGTGCAGTTCAGCATTCAGTAACCCATACTTTTTGTGAATGTGTTTTTGATACTACATTCTGTTGAACACACACTTCAAAACCGTACCTAAGGAAAATTGGCTCAATTGCAAGAAAAGTAATAGACAGTTATGATATTACATTCTGCATAATTCGTATGCAAAATATTGTGGTTCCCTGCTTTAGTCTGTTGACACATTTCTATACTAAAAATGCTTGTGTAGTCCTGTGTCATACCTAAATGTCATATAACTTAATTGTATAGAAACAACTCACCAAAAGTCACTATTGCACAACTGATTTGACAAAAGAAATCCACCAAGGGGGGGAAACCCCCCCTTCACACCCCCCCCCTCCTCGCCATACCTTGCCTTTTAGTGAAAGGACGCCACTGCTTCTGTGTCCTCTCCCCACCTCTTACAATCCATACTAGATGAGAGACTAAACTAAGGACATTAGTCCATTTTTAGAGAGAAATGCAATGTAGGCTATGTTTCCACAGGCGAGGAGTTGATTTCTTTTAGGGATCTGAGTTGACTGTCATGGATCATTTACTGGGAGCTCATCTGAAGGACTCCTCAGAGGAGCAGTTGATTTAATCACAACTCAGTGTCTACAAGCAGGAGACAATACCCCAACATGTCCACACAATTTGAGCTCACCAGAATGAAGGTCACTGAAAGACACAATCCTATAAAAACATGGTTTATTATCATTATTATTGTTATTATTATTATTATTATTATTATTATTATTATTATTATTATTATTATTATTATTATTATTATTATTATTATTATTATTATTATTATTATTATTATTATTATTATTATTATTATTATTATTATTATTATTATTATTATTATTATTATTATTATTATTATTATTATTATTATTATGAGATATTCTGAATTAATGTAATATTTTGTGTCTGATTTGGTGACATACAACATAATACAATTCAAATAAATCACTGCAATTTGATAAATCCAGCAGTAAATCCAGCAGCTAGTTAACAATTCATATTAATCAGTTTTGAAAAGACATCAATAAAGCAACCCAATGGAAAAATGTCAATTAAGCATTTATTGGCCTAACAGGATCAGTGTTTTCAGAGGTCATGTGCGGACATCAATAGAAGTGTGTTTGTTTGTGTGCGTGTGTGTGTGTGTTAGTGAGTTTTTGCGTTTATGTACTTACACATGTAGGTATGTTAAAACCTTATGATGACCCACGATGCAGCCATGGAAGACGCTCACTCTGTCCTACTGCAGCAAACCTCTTACCCTCCATCACTCTGTCACCAAACCTTCCCCTGCTTACCCCACAGAGCATTCCACAATGCTATATATTAATTAAGGGTTTCAGAAATGATAATGGCGACAATAAAGATAGTCCTCCCTCCTCTCGTCCTCCACCTTCCACTGTCAGATGACATTAGGAGGCGTGTGAGAGGAGAGATAGGGGAGGAGGAGGAGGAGGAGGAGGAGGAGGAGGAGGAGGAGGAGGAGGAGGAGGAGGAGGGGGACAGAGGAGAGATAGAGCTCCTTCTCTCCAGAATGTAATCTCCCTGATGTTACATGGTGCAGCCTAAACTGATAAATTGCAGATTAAATGGCGGCCACACTCCACTTCACCCTCCAGCCTGCACCCCACCCCCTTAGTTTCACCATTTCTGCTATTCGACGCCTTCTTGGACTGTCAATTCTGCCTAATCGTGAGAAGCACTAAAACACCAGGTCTTGACAGAGCCAGATCATGAATGATGAACATCTCTCAGTGGCAAAAAAAAAAAAAAAAATAAAAAATCCTCCTAACTCTACAAGACCGCTCTCACATCACTTATGCAGAAATCAGCCATGTGCAGGCATCCAGGAATTATGCCTGCTGACAGGAGATGCACGAGGTACCGGAGATGCATGGTGGTGGCTGGAGCAGCCTTGACAAGGTATAGTTAACTGCAGCCACGGTGACCCCGAACACAAAAGGATACAGCGGCTTATTAATGATGGAGCATCCGTGTCAATAAAACCCTGCTTTTGGGTTGTGTCCAGAGCCATGCATCTTGTCTACAAACCACCACATACTCTAGTGACATATATATATACACACACACAGACTCACACACTGGATCTTACTGCACGTGCACACACACATACACAGACACACACACACACACACACACACACACACACACACACACACACACACACACACACACACACACACACACACACACACACACACACACACACACACACACACACTGGATTTTACAGCACGCGCACACACACACACACACACACACACACACACACACACACACACACACACACACACACACACACACACACACACACACACACACACACACACACACACACACACACACACACACACACACACACACACACACACACACACACACACACACACACACACACACTCACTCAATTAAAAAAGAGAAATCTTTTAGATTTAGGATTTATAGGGTCAGAAATCTTTCTCTTTTCTATACACAATGAGTGGCATACCAGCTGGCAAAAATGAAAGGTGAATATAAATATCATTGTATACATCTGTGTTTAATTATTTATCTGTTTTCTCAAAGACCTTGCCTAGGGGGCCACAGTCTAATCCACAAACCCGTGAATACAAAGAAATAAGTCATTAAAATCCTAACTGCATGTTTTTGATGTCGTCTATGGAAATATCTGTAATGTATATTCTAATTCTTCCGAATAAATTAGGGAGAGATGCATTTCCATGTAAATTTATTCAAGGAAAAAGGGAGAGCGTGTGTGTGTGGGGGGTGCAGCGAGATCTGGCAGATTATGCATAATTGTAGTATTGTAGACCTCGTTCCTACATCCAGCACAGTATTGCCTGGTCATTAAATTCTAAAATAATGGCAACCTCACAGCTTCTCTCTTCTAATTGCACCTTCCATACAATTGCCTCCTCAAGACAATATGATAAAGTGTGCGGCGGTACGTGTTAATAAGACGGCATTTCTAACTGAAGGGGACAGTCCTTTGGAGTTCAGCTCCCCATGTGCACTATAGGCGGAGTGACTTCTCTCTTTCTTCTCCGCTCACCTGTTTATCGTTTCATGTCTTAAAGGCGACGAAAAACAACCAAGCTCCATCTCTGGCTCCTCACGTATTTGGAGGGACCATGGGATTTCAGCTCGTCTCTGCTTGTCTCAATATGTGGAGAGAAATCAAAGACGAAGAAGGAAAGCTCAATAATAAAAAGCAGAGTCTCCGATCCACTTGGTAGTTGGGTAGAATTGCTTTACTTTTATTGTTTCTAATGAAATGCAACACTTTATGTAATTGCTCGGCTGTATCAAGAGCAACGGGTATACTAGGCTACATTTCAAAGGGAAATATGCATACATTACAGATATATCTCTCAATTGAGACGAGTGAGAGAAGGAGAAATCAATCTCAGTGATGGAGTGTGAAAAGGGCACCGTTCTTCACCCCTGCATACACTCTTCCTCATTATCCTTCATTTGGTGTCTGATCGTCTCCCGCTTGATAGAAACAACTCAGATACAGTTGAACATCTCAGTGTCTCTGGCCACATGGCGTGATCTGTGTGCGTCCTCACCTGAGCCGTGCCTTTCAGGCTAAAACGGATTATAGCCCAAGCCATTAAAGCAGACTGTGGGATGTGTATGACAGAGAGGGTTGTTGTAATGAAGTGTCCCCAGTGGACGTTTCTGTCCTCAGCCCTGGCTTAGTGGACTCATCCCCCAGCCTTGTATCACCGTGTGGACTGTGGACATGCGCTCTACCCCCTAGAGTCCTTACTGTATCCAACCCACCTCCACATCTTCCTGTCTGACGTTTAGCTTCGTCTCCACATCCTTAAAAGCTGAAATTAATGACAAGCACAAAGCTGCTCATTTATAATTGCTTCATTATACCGTTGTGTTCTCCTGACAATAATGGTGTTGCTGGTGTTTTTCTAATTATGTGGCATTTTTTTGCTCGTTATCAAGGACTTCAGGTAATTGTGGAGAAAATAATGACTGCCTGCCCGCCTGGTTCCACTGTCTCTCATGGATTGCACATCACAAACAGTCTCAGTGCAACCCAGAGCCTTATCAAGAAAGGCCGTTTGGTTGCCTAAAGCTGAGTCCTATTTACCCTGCTAGGCCTCAGAGTGGCTCTGGCGTCTATAATGAGCAACTTGTATTAAAGTGTTTAACTCAAGGTTTATGACAGATTACAATTAACTTCCACTCTTGTATCTTTGTTGTGTTTGAGTGCTATATGGTTCTTCTTTTCTCCCCGCATGCTTTGCTAGCACATTGCAAGGTTTCAAGTACTCCAAAGGATTCAAATGAAAATATCTATCTTGAAAGATTTTAAGCAATTTCACACACAAAGAACGGACATGACGGTAAGGGGGGGGGGGGGGGGGGGGCATACATCAAACCCCCACGCTGTGAATGTATGAGCATTGTGTGAACAGTCACCAATATGAATTTGTATTGATGACGATAACATCACTAATAATGCCGTCTGTGTGGTGTGATTTCATTCAACAGTGGGGAGATTAGTAACCTGCACTCAGCGCCCAGTGGGATCCGCTGTTTCTTTTTTCATGCAACATCGCCGGATATGGATAATGACGTTATAATAATTAAAGAATATCATGAATAGAGGGAGCTTTTCCATTTGCAACTGCACATAATGGCGACCACGACGGTTATTTCTATTTGAAGAAACCATTGAAGTGTGAAACAATAATATTCCCTCCAGGAATACCATTGTCATATTTTATTCCTGTATAAAGAAAGAAGACAAACGCGTAGGGGAGGGGGATGTTCTCTCTCTGTTTCTTTCCTAATTTTGCTGTAGCAGCATCCGGCACATAGCAGCCTGAAAACCTCAGAGGTAGACTTAATTAGTTGCTAAGAGAAAGCTGCCAGTATGGGGAGCTAGGAGAGTGGGGCAGATTTTTTGTTTGCTCTGAACTTTGCTAATTATCAGGATAGGCTGTAATTTCCCATGTTTCCCAGGAGGCTCCAGTCCTGACAGAGAGCTGCACCAAACTAAAAAACGGTAAAATACGGAACCAAGAGGAAGTATGAAATACACCACCCACCCCTGCTGTTCCTGGAGATGTGATTATAGTGTAACACCGAGACACCACTGTGAACACTTCTGTACCTGTGAAGGTGTGGGAGAGAAAACGTAGCACAATTTCACAAAATACCGATGACAGAGAAGAGAGCAAAGAACCAGGACATAGTAGCATTCAGTATGGGCAAGGAGAGCACAGAGTGTATATATCATTTATATACAGCCATGTCTGAGCAGTGACAGGGACTGTGTTTAGCAGGTTCCTATCCTACACACATCGCATTATGAATCTGAAGTGGCTTCGACGAAAGAGAGGAGCTGAATGCCATTGACTGAGTGAGCTAAAATGACATAGATTCAGACAAATAGAGCACTGAGCTGAGGGGCGAAACAAGATGGATGTGTGGTGGCACCACATTCACACGCTCCATGTTTGGTAAAGCACAGACTTTTGACATTTTCTCCTGACACATCAAATCTACAGCTGTCCGAATAGTTTTGAATTTGAATGTTTCGAAAGGCACCGTCGATAGGTCAGTCATTTAAAGTTTTTAGTTTTTCTTTTGTATAGATTATTTGAAAAGGGTTACCAAACTGCTATACCTCTTCAACGCTGATGTAGTGACTGCACAACGTTTTGACATACAGTAGAATTTCAAGACCTTTTGGACACATTCTCCTAATAAACTGATATTTCATTTCAGAGCGGCTTTTGAAGCTACCCAGTTTTAGTCTTGGCAGATTCTGCTCTCTCTCTCTCTCTCTCTCTCTCTCTCTCTCTCTCTCTCTCTCTCTCTCTCTCTCTCTCTCTCTCTCTCTCTCTCTCTCTCTCTCTCTCTCTTTCTCTCTCTCTCTCTCTCTCTCTCTCTCTCTCTCTCTCTCTCTCTCTCTCTCTCTCTCTCTCTCTCTCTCTCTCTCTCTCTCTCTGTGTGTATCACCAGGGGTTCAGCCTCTAATATGCACGCCCCAGTGCATTGAAAAAAGAGAGTACTTCATCCACACTTGGTTTAATTGTCCCTTAGAGACCTGTGGAATTGGAATCTAAGTGGAATACCAGTCTTATTCTCCAGCCCCTCCCTTCTCTCTCTCTCTCTCTCTCTCTCTCTCTCTCTCTCTCTCTCTCTCTCTCTCTCTCTCCCTCTCTCTCTCTCTCTCTCTCTCTCTCTCTCTCCCTCTCTCGCTGGGGTTCGAGACTCTTGATTTGGTCCTGTCTTTATTTCATCAGGGTGTCTTCCCGGGACTGCTCCCGGGCGGAGCGGATTCAGAGCAGAGTGTTAGGCTTTATTAACCCCCTAAGCAAGGGGTACCTAAGGGAGGTCAGACACTGGTCGGTAAAAATCTATTGTGACTTGTCTGAAAAATGAATAAATGAGCAAATTATTCCCCTCCTGTTCTGGAGCCCCGGTGCGCTGTTTGTCTAATCAAGTACGAGAGCGGGCGAAGTCATCCAGGGCTGACATGCACGTTTTATTTAAGTTTTTTGTCCGTCAGAAGAGTTTAAACGTCTAATGAACAGAGGAGTAGTGATTTGAAATATAATCCCATTACACTGATGAAATTACAAAGACGGCGAGAGTTCACAAATCACGCTCATTGTTTTCTATCATGAGTGATGCCCCGGCTGAGGTTGTGGAGCCAGGAGGAAGGGCATATCATGAATGAATAGTGACAGGGCTGCATAGGGACTGGAGGTGCAGCGGCGCGGCCCAGGCCTCACTTACACCTCAAAATGTGCTGGGAAACGCTCTAGGCTTTTGTTCTCACCTCGGTCGTGTGGCATCCAGAATGATCCACTGGCGCAAGGAAGGGGCCCACCTCAAGTCCATGGAATTTACAGGACCCTGCCCTGGTTGGATTTGAGCTGTCTCAATGCTCAGGAAAACATCATCATTTTGAGTGTCTGAATTCTCAGTTATTCTTTGTAAGATCTGTGTAACAATTTGAGAAAATAGATCTTTTATAATGCAGGACCTCTTTAGAGTGTCTTTATTCGGCATGCAACGACATGGGACATGCAATGGGCGGCACACACACACACATGCATTGTCTTTTTCTCAGGGTCGCCGATGCGATTGAGCTCTGCGCTTAACCCATCCCGTCGTCCTTCCCCCCAAGGGCAGCCGGGAGCAGACAGGGCGTCGGCGAGGTACCGCGCCCGGGGACCAATCCAAGTGCTCCTGCCCGTCTTCGTCAAGGACGCGACAGCGTCAGCGATCTGTTGTGCATGTTTTTCCATTGGGTTTATCTTATCGGGGGGAAACCCTTGCGAGCACAGAGAGAACATGCAAACTCCACACAGAAAGGCTTGGGAGATACCCCACCTGGGTACCTGGCAACGCGGAAACCTGGTCCCCAAGCGGGAATCGAACCCTGGACCTTCTTGCTGTGAGGCGACAGTGTTAACCACTACACCACCGTGCCGCTTCTCAACCAACATCAGCATAGGGGAATCTTCAGAAGTAGTTGTGGGTCTTAGTTATGCTTTATGCATTTTCCCACTTTTCCAGCAGATGTATTAAACATTTAAGATGCCTCAGGGATTACGGCATTTAAATGTAATTTGCATTTCACCAATCGAAACGTTTATGAGCAGCATCACACTCATTTGAAATTGTATACCATATTGACCATCCTTATATTTATCTCCAATGTACATCAATGCAACCCCCCAGTGAAGCATGAAGTATGGTATCAACAAAACATTGATTATTTATATTCCTGCTCTATATGAGCCTGTGAGATTCGGTCTAAAGGATGCTGTAGTTGTGAGTGCTGCAGAAGCTGCTGCGTAACCACTTTGATGTCTCCCTTTGAAAAGGAGGCTGCTAACAGTCAGGCCTTTGGCTCGGGAGAAAAAATAGTTGCACCCAACTCTGCAGAAAAAAAGAGAGAGAAACTTTTCTGTTTTAGTTTTTATACACAGCTTTAATTGGGAGCCTCATATGCCCCTTAAACAAAATCATAGGAAGCTAATAAGACTTAAAAAAGTACATCTGCCTCTAAAATGCTTACCATTTTTAACACTAATGAACATGCAGCGGTGATTGCCAAACTGCAGGGAGATGTATAGTATATTACAGAGAATTCCCTTGCTGCACTGGAGCTCATAAAACACATCGGAAGACAGGAAGTTGTATCTGGTTATTCGTGTTTAATTGGAGGCGCTGAGTGATGCAAACTAGGCTTTAATGCCCTCCCCTGCTGCCCGACTACAACCACCCCCCTTCACCCGACCCGACCACACACTGCTGACAAACAGTCTGAACTAGAAAGGTGTTCACTGCGCCTGCCTCATCCTCTGAGTGTCACAGGCACACAAGTGAAACTATTACGCTATTACACACTCACACATTATTATACTATTACACTATTACTATGACACACCATTACACTATTACACACTATTATTAGGTTAGGTTAGACAATCTCACCTCCTCTACCCTCACCCTCACCCTGAACACCGGTGTCCCACAGGGCTGTGTGTTGATCCCTCTTCACCCATGACTGCACTCCTGTACATGGCTCCAATACCGTTATCAAGTTTGCAGATGACACAACAGTAGGGATGCTCGATATTGGCTTTTTTACCGATACCGATATTCCGATATTGTCCAACTCTTAATTTCGATACCGATACCGATACCGATATCAACCGATACCGATATATGCAGGGTTTCCCCCCCAAAAAACTGAATAATTTCAGGTAATTAATAATTTCACTGGATGCATTCAAAAGGCTTTCTAAATGTAAGCATTATCTGTGCAAAATATGATAATTAAAAAAGTAAAAATTAACATTACATATCTCTTGTTGTTGAATTAAACCAACATGCATACTTTTGACAATAAATAAAATAAGAATTGGTTCTTACTTGCTTGCCTGGGTGAATAAAGGTTAAATAAATGTAATTTTTTTTTATTTTTTATTTTTTTTTCTCGATACCGATATTTTCCGATATCACATTTTACTGCCGATATCGGCCGATAATATCGGTCGGCCGATAATATCGGACATCCCTACACAACAGTGTCAAAAACAACAATGAGTCAATGGGCCCTCAACACCAAGAAAACCAACGAGCTCATTGTGGACTTCAGATAGACCGTAGGTCCCCACGTCCCCATCCATATCAATAGGATGAAGGGTGAAAAGCTCACCAGCGTCCTTTCTTTCTGAGGAGACTGAGGAAAGCCCATCTGTCTCCTCAGATTCTGGGGAACTTCTACAATTGTGCCATAGAAAGCATACTCATTAATTGCATCCCAGTCTGGAATGGCAAGTGCTCTGCCTCGGACTGGAAAGCACTAAAGAGGGTGATGAAAACCCATCACCAACACATCACCAACACATCACCAACACATCACCAGTACACCACTCCCTGCAATTGACTGTCCAGCACAATGGTGTCTGAGGAAAGCACGCAGTATTGCCAAGGACAATCAACCACAGACCAGTGGAGGTTATTGCATGACAACTAGTGAGGCAGTGCTTCACTAGTAATATACAGAAAAAAAAGAAAAAAATATTATTATTAATATAGCCTACATATATATATTTTTTTATTTGTTATTATTATTATTATTATTATTATTATTATTATTATTATTATTATTATTATTATTATTATTATTATTATTATTATTATTATTATTATTATTATTATTATTATTATTATTATTATTATTATTATTATTATTATTATTATTATTATTATTATTATTATTATTATTATTATTATTATTATTATTATTATTATTATTATTATTATTATTATTATTATTATTATTATTATTATTATTATTATTATTATTATTATTATTATTATTTTTATTTTTATTATAAATGTTTTCCACTGTGAAAAAAAGAATGCCAGTGAATAATTTTTTCTTCAAAAATGTCCATGTGACAGCTCTGAGCTCTCTGACCTGGCCTGATCCCATAACACATAATGGCCAGCTGTCAATCACTCACTGCAAAAAGAGTGCACGGGCTTGGCTTAAGAATATAATTATCCAATCAAAATAGGGTATTTGAGTTTAAAAAAGGCGGGTACTGAGGTTTAGCGCACTTGATTGATTGGTGTTCACGCCGTGCCACATTGTGTTGACAAACTTAAGATCCAATCAGAGATTGGCGCCAGCTAATGAGACGGCGCTGCGGCTGGACCCTATTGACTGTGTGCAAGCTAGTAGTTTAGTAAGCTTTCTCAATTTTTGTTCCCAAAGTCATTGAAACGTTCGCCCAGAGGAAGAACCGCTGTGCTGCCTTCCTCTTCATGTGAGCAGCACACAGCTTTGGTGAGTGAGTGCTACTGCTTTCTGCGGACATTTCGAGACTATTTTAGTTGGCAACTTGGTCCATATATTGGGCATTATGCGAGGGCGTGACGCGAGGAATTCCCCTCTGCAGTCTGCAAGCATCCAGTTTACGGAGGAGACCAGACTTACGACGGAGGAGACCAGCGCTGCTCAAGCATGCAATTATGACTTTTGAAGAGAAAACGATTATTATTGCAAGAGGACATCCAACTCCCGAACTTGTTGTCGGACAGCGGCGCTTGACTGCACAGATGCTGCACAGATTAGAATGAAGACATCCGACAGCTTTTATGACAAAGTCATCGCAGAATTCACAAAGAATGATCGGAGGATGGACTTCATGTACAAATAAGGTAGGAAGTGTGTGTGTGTTTGAAGTGTGAGATGGAGGTTATTGCTCTGATGTGGAATCAGATCTCGTTCCAGATTTTGCTGTTTGTGTGGAAGAATGATCTTAGCCCATAATTATTTGTGTAAGCCGGTACTGGAATGAGTGCATGTGGGATTGATGTGGTGATACTTCTTCACTTGTAGCCTATTGTGTCTTGGCAGTAAAGCTGTGAGTGTTGGGGAAGTGTTATTTCTGAGCATAAAATAGAACTTAGTGGCTAGATTTTTTGTGTAGTTCTGACAGGTTGTAGCAGGGAAGTGTGAGAGTGCAGTACAGTGGTGAGTCCAGGATGGACATTTACCATGCATTTTATAAGCTCTTTTTGCATGAAATTGCAAACAAATTTCATGTACAGTAGATGTGTTTGAAACAGTGAGGATGAGAAATGGTCTGATCTTGCTGTAAACAAATAGTTTTTGATTTGCCTTCTTGACTAAGCTATTGTTGTGATGTGTGTAAGTGAGGTGTGTGTCAAGAGTTACTCAAAGGTATTTATTACTAGTGCCTGTTGTCTTTAACTGTAGTGTCTGTAGTGTAGTGTTCTTTATTAAATTTTTTTTTATCTCTCCCGTCCTCCCCAATTTTTGAACTCACCAGCCACTACTGACACACACATAATGACTTGGATTTATATAGCGCTCTTCATGGCACCCAGAGCGCTTCACAGAGTCCATTATTCGTTCATACACAGTCATACCAGTGGTGGTAAGCTACAATTGCAGCCAGAACATTGGGGGATGTTTTATAAATATAATATAATAATTTGTGCTTCACCAAAAAATTTGGTCAGCAGCCGCCACTGCCACAGACTGCCCTCCACACTCTGGAAGGCGCTATAGAAATCTGAGTTCCTGGACCAGCAGGCTCAGGAACAGCTTCTCCCCCTCAGCTGTCATCTTACTGAACTCTGTACCACAGTGACAGCCCCCTGGGCCCCGACGCCCCGGGACTTAATCTCTCTCTTTCTATCTCTTTCTCTGTCTTACACACACACACACACACACACACACACACACACACACACACACACACACACACACACACACACACACACACACACACACACACACACACACACACACACACACACACACACACACACACACACACACACAACTCAACGTATTGGCAAAGATATTAATGAAATAAATACAGACAGAAATATTATAATTTCTCATCTCTGGTTGGCGTTATTGAATGATTTTGTATTGTATTTGTATGTATTTTCTTAAGATTTGCCATGTTCAAGCATGGCATGGTATTATCACGGGATACTGACCTCATCTTCAATGTCAAGAAAGTGAATTTTGGGCAGTTTGTCAGGAGAGCTATAGTCTGGAAAGACCAACATGCAATAGCAGAGTGGAGCGGAAGCCTGTCCTCTATGTGATATATTGGATCGTGAGCCAATCCATTTGGCTATATTGCATCATTCATTCAAAATATAGACGGAGGGAGGGAGGTGCTCTATAGACGGAGGCTGCCCTCTCAGGTTAGATGTATGTTTATTTCAACAATCACCTTCATTTGACAAAAAGCTTTGTCGAACGTCCAGTCTTTTGGTGGATGTCCTCCAAAACATTCCACGACCTCCGCTATGCAGCTTTGAACCTCTACCATGTACAATATAATGGCTCATCCTGTAAACATGAGAGCAGATTGAATAAAGAATACTTTGCCTTTCCCTTGGCCCTGAAAAACTGTTTTGTCATGTGCTGTCCACGCTCATCTACGCTCCCAGCTTGTTGTCGTGCCTTTATTCGACGTGACAGAGGAGGGCTGGGGACTCTTTCTCCTGGCACGCCCGGTACGAGCCACACTGACACTCTCCTCTGAAGTGGGCACATTAATTCTAATAAAGCGCTGCCTTACCAGGGCCCATGAAGACCGGGGCTGTTGGGGGGCAGGCGCTAGTATAAATGCCAGGCTTAATGGAGGGAGGCGGTGGTGGCGCAGGTGGCGTGGCAGTGCAGGTGGCACCTCTCGCCCCCAGGCTCCCGGGTGAGTCCGCTGCCACTAACCACACCAGGGGGCCACAGCAGCGGAGATTGCATTTTAATTACCAGGTACACCTTGTCTTCCTGATGGGTCACCGCCTTGGTCGGAGTCAGCCTGCAGACCTGTTCTCTGTTCTCTGTTCTCTGTTCTCTGTTCTGTTCTCTGTTCTGCAGGTCTGTTCTCTGTTCTGCAGGTCTGTTCTCTGTTCTCTGTTCTCTGTTCTCTGTTCTGCAGGTCTGTTCTCTGTTCTGCAGGTCTGTTCTCTGTTCTGCAGGTCTGTTCTCTGTTCTGCAGGTCTGTTCTCTGTTCTCTGTTCTGCATGTCTGTTCTCTGTTCTCTGTTCTGTTCTCTGTTCTGCAGGTCTGTTCTCTGTTCTGCAGGTCTGTTCTCTGTTCTGCAGGTCTGTTCTCTCTTCTGCAGGTCTGTTCTCTGTTCTCTGTTCTGTTCTCTGTTCTGCAGGTCTGTTCTCTGTTCTGCAGGTCTGTTCTCTGTTCTCTGTTCTGCAGGTCTGTTCTCTGTTCTCTGTTCTGTTCTCTGTTCTGCAGGTCTGTTCTCTGTTCTCTGTTCTGCAGGTCTGTTCTCTGTTCTCTGTTCTGCAGGTCTGTTCTCTGTTCTCTGTTCTGCAGGTCTGTTCTCTGTTCTGCAGGTCTGTTCTCTGTTCTGCAGGTCTGTTCTCTGTTCTCTGTTCTGCAGGTCTGTTCTCTGTTCTCTGTTCTGCAGGTCTGTTCTCTGTTCTCCAGGTCTGTTCTCTGTTCTGCAGGTCTGTTCTCTGTTCTGCAGGTCTGTTCTCTGTTCTCTGTTCTGCAGGTCTGTTCTCTGTTCTCTGTTCTGCAGGTCTGTTCTCTGTTCTCCAGGTCTGTTCTCTGTTCTGCAGGTCTGTTCTCTGTTCTGCAGGTCTGTTCTCTGTTCTCTGTTCTGCAGGTCTGTTCTCTGTTCTGCAGGTCTGTTCTCTGTTCTCTGTTCTGCAGGTCTGTTCTCTGTTCTGCAGGTCTGTTCTCTGTTCTGCAGGTCTGTTCTCTGTTCTGCAGGTCTGTTCTCTGTTCTGCAGGTCTGTTCTCTGTTCTGCAGGTCTGTTCTCTGTTCTGCAGGTCTGTTCTCTGTTCTCTGTTCTGCAGGTCTGTTCTCTGTTCTGCAGGTCTGTTCTCTGTTCTGCAGGTCTGTTCTCTGTTCTGCAGGTCTGTTCTCTGTTCTGCAGGTCTGTTCTCTGTTCTCTGTTCTGCAGGTCTGTTCTCTGTTCTCTGTTCTGCAGGTCTGTTCTCTGTTCTGCAGGTCTGTTCTCTGTTCTGCAGGCCTGTTTTTTCCCCTTTTTTTTTTTTTTTTTTTTACATGTTTACTTCACAGTTTCACTATTCACATGTTTACAATAAGATATTTGTTTAATTTAAATGGATGCATTCATGCACTCCAAAATAATGAAGTCAGTTTGTGGGAGAGACCCCAAGTGTTTTCTGAGTTATGGGCATGTTGCCCCCCCTGCAGGGAGGCATCCATCCAGCCCCAGTCATCGCTAACCCTCCCCTGGAGGAGCCTTCATCCAGAGGGATGTCCACACCTGTCCCCTGCCTCCCCTTCCCCCCACACATTCTGGAGAAGTCATCTCTCTCCCTCTTCCAGCGCTAACTCAGAACTCTTTTCTGGGATTTAAAGGACCACGCCAACATTTTGCATGTTAGCACAATGAACTGAAGCGGACAGTAGCGGTTAGCCAAGCTTAAACTCTGGGAGAACTGTTAATTGGCCAACGCCTAGGCTAACCGTTACTGTCCGCTTCCATTCATTGTGCTAAACTAGGCTAACGTGCAGCTGAATAGCTTTCTACTGAGCGCTCAGAGAGGGAACTGGTATCTATCTTCTTGTCTCACTCTGGAGAAGATGGTTTCCCATAATGTTGGTGTGTTCCTTTAAGTCTTGGACGATCTCACAGTGCCCCAGTGAGAAATACGTCATGGATTTTACCCACTCATCCCTCTATGTGTCAAGTCCCTCTTCAAATGGGTGAAGAGGGTGTTTGGATGGGGAGGTGGGGGTGGGGGCTTGTATGTCCAGGACATGTATAAGACTCCCCAACCCAAAGCCACCCTCCCCCCATGTCCTGTCCCCTCCCTGGGGGCGCGCCTTGCCAGGCGGCACACACCTGCACTCAGCCGCACTCAGCTGCACAGATGTTGTTGCATTGTCTGGAGCACCGGAGCCCAGACCAGCCCAACTGGGAGCTTCTTACTCATTAGCTATTGTCTCTGAGTGTCTGACTAGGCCTTTGATGAATGCAGCAGTTACCCAAAGATCCAGAGACCAGACAGAGACGGCAGAAAAATAGCTATTTCTCCACCTACATGGTCTATTTCTTTCAACAGAGAAAGAAATATTTTATTAAATCTTAAATTGAAATTATTACAGAGCCAGAGGTATATATTTCAACGCATGCTAAACTATTTATATACATAGCGGAAAAACCAGCACATCTTGGGCTTTGTATTTACCATAAAGAGCACAAGCCCTAAGCTCTTGAAAATAAAAGGGCATCATGTCTGCCACTTTGAAACTGTGGTTTTCCCCCTTGCTTATTCACCCAGAGAAAGGCCACAGTATTATCTATTTAATTCCTAATTCCCCCCCCCCTCCCTTTCTCTTCTCTCTAGACTCTCATCTACCCCCACCCAGCCAACGCAACCACCCAACCAAACCAACCAACCACCCATCCAGCCAGCCAGCCAGCCAGCCACCCAGCCAGCCAGCCAGCCAGCCAGCCAGCCAGCCAGCCAGCCAGCCAGCCAGCCAGCCAGCCAGCCAGCCAGCCAGCCAGCCAGCCACCCAGCCAGCCAGCCAGCCAGCCAGCCAGCCAGCCAGCCAGCCAGGCTATGAACACATTGTGGGGCCTGAGGGCAGTGCTGTGGACAACCTGCGCTCTGTTCACATGGCTGAGCAGGGAGCGAGTGAGGGAGACTGGCACGTTGAAACCAAACAGGTGTATGATTCGGAGGCGCGAGCTGTGAAGGGTGAATTTCTTATACAAGGCAATGTTGCTTTTGGAGCAAACAAACACTTGGCACTGTCCCAGGAAACATTCACACGCATTGTGACTCTTTCCTTCTCACGAGCCAAACTGCACTTTCATTGTTTCAAGGCTGCTTCAAGTGACTTTGTATTTTCCTGTCTTATTTAGCTAATTTATTTTGTTTGTAAAATAATGAAAGAATATATTGTTTGTTTTTCTTTGGTTTTATATCGCTTTAATCTTTTATTAGAACTAAAACATATTCATATAATTATTATTTGTATATTTCAGTGAAAAATCTAATTATATCATATATCATTTTAGCCCGCAAGCTCACTTACATTAAATATCACAAGTCATAGGAAGCTAGGTTTACACTTCCACTCATGACATATCCTAGTCTGATTTACATTGTCCTTATCCGCACGCAGTTTATTATTTCTTTTACTGTTTCCACAATCCCGCCTCTAGATCAAGAACACGTTTTTCAGCTAGTAAGCTTCACTCTCCTGATGGAAAGCATTGACGACGAATAAGAAACATTTCTCCCATGATACTATTTTGTAAGTTCCATTTTGTGCTTAGCAGCACCACCCTAGACAATTGTGATTGGTTTGAGAAAGACCACCCAGAACTTTTTCTCCCCCTAGTGAGCAATGATAATGGGTTCTGCCAGACATCTCTCTTAACGTAGTGTAGACTAGCTATATAATCTCCATTCAACATACATGACAGAAAAGAGAATTCCAAATATACCCACAAATTTAACCTGCAGTAACTTCTTCTAATTAACATTTTGTTTGAATACTTACACAAACAAAATCTGAAAATGTTTGTCACTGTCACTGATGAGTAGGGTAATGGGAGAGTTTCAATAACCACCACAGCCCCAATACTGAGTATTGCCTTCTGAAGGTTTAAGCCTGGCTCAGACAATCGGGGAAGCTGTCAGGGAAAAGCCTGTGCCTCATTGGCAGCGATGATTGTCAATCACACTCATTGATAAGCTTAGAGCAGAGAAATATGCCGGATGAAAGGGACAGTACATTTTCGGTTAAGGTGAGGTCAGGCACGTTGGAACTATAAAACGGCAGGGGGTGCTGGGGGGTCGCCAGATGATAATTTTTTTTTTCTTTTTTGCGGTCAGGCCACTGAACTTAGAAGCAAGCCAGGCCAGTGTTTCTAGTTGCACCAGCGCAATAGTTAGATAACCTAGGTGGGGAACAACCAGGAGATCACTGCAACTCACACAAGTTGGAGAACTATCTCTCTCTCTCTCTCTCTCTCTCTCACACACACTGGCATTTAAAGGGTTAGAATTATAAAATGAATATGTGGTGTTATGATCAGGGCTGAAGTTGAATAAAATATTGTATTTATCAATTACAAAAAACTGAAAATCCATAAAAATCTGTGTTGTTGCTAATCATATTATGCTAGCCTGTTTTTTAACAATAATTTGTGATGCCATCACAAACACTGGCATTTAAAGGGTACAAATAAAAAAAATGCCTGCACCAGAATGCAGGAAATGAAGTCTTTGTAACAAAAAAAATCCTGGTGGGGGACCCCCAGACCCCCTGCTTAAAAAGTGGCCTGACTAGGGCTATATTTCCTGGCCTGAATGATTTCCCCAGTCCGGCCCTGGTTAAAAGCCTCCAATGCTTATTAGTGTGTGTGCGTTTGAACGTTTGCATGTTTCAACCATACATTTCCATTTAATTTTTTTGACCTCCTATAATAGTGGGGGTCGCGGCTCTCTGACACAGTTTTTTTTCGGTCGCGGCCTGAAAAGTTTGGGAACCCCTGGTCTAGCCTGTACCCCCCAGACATGTTGCTGGCCCCGTCA
This sequence comes from Notolepis coatsorum, assembly GCF_963971535.1. Lineage (NCBI taxonomy): Eukaryota > Metazoa > Chordata > Actinopteri > Aulopiformes > Paralepididae > Notolepis > Notolepis coatsorum. The sequence continues at coordinate 151,303,862 of NC_140165.1, read as the reverse complement.
AAACAGTATCCTATCAGCCTCTCCATGGGCAGGTCGAGGCGTAAATGTATTTTATACACAAAAACAGCGTCTCGGCTGTTGTGTCTGGGCCGGGCATTGTAAAAACCCCAAAAGAAGTTCTGAGCTTCCAAGTTGTCATCGGCAAACTGTATATTACACGAGAATTGTTCTTTTCCAGTGAGTGACATCAGTGGTTCCGTCAGCGCTCAAGCCAAAGAATGGGCTTTTGGATGCTTTGCCTCTAATTTGTCGCTGAATATCATGGGCAAACAGCTGTAAGATTTCGTTTTGGATGTTGTTGGACATCCAATTGTCTCTCTTTTGGAGCCAATTCTTCAACTCGGGATCAGACTCGGTGCGCACTCTTTCCATCATGAGCTGCCATAACACCCCATCCCTATTTGCATCACCCCTCAGTGGAAGCCCCTGGCGCCCGAGGGGGGGTATAGGGGAACAGACTCAGTTAACTCTTCAATACCTGATGCTGAGGCTGAACCTGTCATCTCTGTCTCTCTCTGACGTTTATCAGATTTAGTGGGACTGTCACTGGGACCGGCGGGACGTTTCGAAAATGAATCTGATATTTTTCTTTTCTGCGAGTGAGACATTCTGTGCTAGCAAAGTCTGACTACTAGCTAAAATCGACTGACTGCGCAAGCACTGTATCACAGTAGCTCAGTGGTTCGTGGCGCGTGGGAAGGGCGGGAGACGGGAGGTGAATACAATTAGTTGTTTCACCTGTCATTCAATCAGTCTGTGACAGTCTGTCATCACTCGAAAATCTACTCGGTTTTACACGTATGATTGTGTACATACAGTAGTGTAATGAATGAATGAAAACTTTATTTAACAGATTGGAGAATGGCTACAATACAGTACGGCTCAATACACACAATATTAAAATGGTGAAGTGCTTTGAGCAGGATAAACTTATAATATACAGTGTTACAGTTATACAGTTACAGTATATACAAATATATAAATACGGGAGGGGCGGAGCTAGGCGATCATGGAGTAGACGTGTTTCACGTGAGCTCCCTTCTATCGTGCGAAATATACTTTTCTCCCCATTAGTCTTTATTTTATTTTTATTTGTTATTTGTCTGCTTGTTGAGTCGTCGAGTTTCAACTACTGTCGTCGACTTTTTTCAACTTTCTGCGATGTCGGTGGTGGAGACCAGATCCATGAGCACCCCAGCCGGCAAACTGCCACCGGGCCTAACCTCGCCGTCGCCCGGTATCAGTGAGATAAGCGAAGCTGTACTCTCGGTCATGACCAAACTCCATGCAGACTTTGAGACACGCTTCGCTGAAACACAAAGAAAAGTGCAGGCGGAATTTTTTGATAACCTTCATCGAGAGATGTCAGAGGAAATTAGGTTGGCGGTCGACCCGTTGAAAGACAAGATGGAGTCGCTGCACGTTGTCTCCTCGGCTATGCTAACGAACTAGCCACGCTAACGACAGAGATCTCACTACAAGGCGAGAGGATGGCGGGTCTGGAGACCTCCCTGCTGGCTAGGCCAAACTACAGTCGGTAATTGTGGAAATGCAGTCCCGGGAGAGACGCTACAACATCAGGATTGTTGGTGTACCGGAGGGCAACGAGGGAGGCCGTCTCTCGGAGACCATGCCGGAATTGCTGCAGGAAATACTGGGGAAAGATGTCCTCCCCAGCCCTCCCGTATGTGAAGCGGCCTACAGAGCGGGCAAGACCAGTCCTGGAGTGAACAAAGAGCCGAGGCCCATCATTGTCAAGCTGAACAGGCTTCAGCAGAGGGAGCTCATCATGCGGTCGGCCCGTGCCAGAAGGGGTAAACTAAGTCTTGGCGATCACAAAGTGGCCATTTTCGAAGACTTTACGCCGGAGGTTCAAGCACAGAGAGGCGAATACAAAGTGGTCATGTCCAGGCTATGGAAACTAGGCCTGAGGCCTACGCTATTCGCTCCCGCGAAATTATCTGTGCTGGGTAAGGACGATGATCGGCGTTCATTTTGGTCGTTGGCTAAAGCGAAGGAATATCTCGGGGGGATAGCCGAGACTGTAGCTTGATATCTATGTCGGGTGAGTGACTTGGCGATGTGGGCCTGAATACATTGATGGGGCGGACTACTCACAAATGCTTGTTGTCATGCCCAGACATGCTAACTGTCCACTGCCCATCCAAACTAGCGGGGCATCCCAATGACTTCTGTTACTTGCTAATGCTGACCTCATGGTCGTACGTGTGTGTCGCCTCTATGAAAGCTAGCGAGCTAGCTGAACAATGTACAAAACAGATTCTAGCGTGCTAGCCGGATTCATCACTAGCTTACGCGCTAGCCTCGGGCTAGCTAGCAGGCTGTGTCTATCGCCCGCGCCAAGACATTCGAGACCCGTTAATGTTTACGTATTTTGGTTGTTGTTGCTGTTTAAGTGACATCGGTTTGCACAATTCAACGGTGATCGGGTCCTTAACTAACTTCTTGTATGCTTTTATTTTTATATCCAGGCTGTTTTGAGCTTTGGGCTCCAGTAGTAGAAGGTCGGTTGAATATATATATACAATATATGATAACAGGTTGTGTCAGGTATAGCTTATTACTATCCCCGGGTTAATGAAGGTGTTTAATTCTATTCTTACATAGGTTATGTCATTCCAGCCGTTGTGCCTGATCAGAGGGGCTGTTACATGCGTGCACTTTGACCATAACCCTTTTTTCCCTTTCTTCTTATTGTCGCTGTTTAAATGACATCTGTTTGCGCAATTTAACTGTGATCCGATCCTGCCTTAGACTCTCTGCTGGTATGCTTTAATTTAATTTTGTTTTGAATTTTCCTTTATCCATTTATGCTATAACATTGCGACATTAATACGCAGACTCGGAAGTAGATGGTTACAGGGTTGATGTTGAGTTATTATATAATAATGGCTATTTTTTCCATTATAGTTGTCTCATGTTAGGGCCAAGGCTCACGGTGGTTTTCGACTGATATCTTTATTGAATTTAATTTTTATTTGTGTTTATTGGACTAGTGGGGGTTTAATCAGGGGTTTATCTAGAGGGGGGTCGGAGTGGAGAGCGTCTTATTGGATCCATGACTCCAGTGGGAAATGATAGGAAGATGACCATCCTTAGTGGATGGGGCATAGGGAGGGGATTGGAGAGTGGGTATAGGAGGGTTAATAATAGGACGGGGGGGTTAGGGTTTAGAGTAGAAGGAGGGGGGGTTGTAACTGGGGTGGTATTTTTCTGTGTTTTATGTACTGTTGTCTTATATGTGTGTAATTGTTCCTCCTCTGAACTCCTGGGATTGACTGTCTGGGCCCGCCTGGATCAGCGCCTCTGTACTCAGCCTGGCTTCACTGGTATGTTCTCTACGGATTTAGACAAACTCGACCATGGCTAAATTGAATATTTTTATTTGGAACGCAGGGGGTCTTAACGCCCCACACAAGCGTGCCAGTGTCCTTTGGTTATTGAAGAGAAGAAATATTGACATTGCTCTCCTTAGTGAGACGCATTTATTGGTGGGTGATGTGTCAAGGCTAGCAAATCGACAATATCACATTATCTCCTCATCCTCAGCCGATGATAAGACAAAAGGAGTCGTCATAGTTACAAGACGTAACCTTGATATCAAAGTCCTGGATGTGTGGTCGGACACGGAGGGAAGGATTACTATAGCAAAAGTTGAGTTCTCTCATAGGAAGATGGCAATAATAGCATTGTATGCCCCTAACACATTTGATTCAGCGTTCTATAATACAATCACGAAAAATATGTTGGAACTTACTGGATACGCTCTTATTGTGGGTGGCGATTTTAATGCGTGCTGGGATGCGGAGATGGATAGGTCCGGGTCCTCTGAAACAAGCAACCAAAAACGGTCCTCTAAGGCCCTCAGGATGTGGGCCCAGGACACGGGGCTCGCAGACCTATGGCGCTTATCCAATCCCACCCTCAAGAATTACTCTCACCTGTCAGCCAGACACAAAACCTTCTCTCGAATAGCCTATGCATTCGCTTCCCCTAATATGTTTGATAGTTTCGACGTCTCATTGGTTCCCCTGGCTCTCTCGGACCACAAGGGGATTTTCCTTGTGGCAACCTTTGGCAGGCTCTCCACGAGAGCTCCCAGGTGGCGTTTTAACTCAACCTTATTAAAGAACGATGATTTCTGTTCTGAGTTCAGGAGTAAACTAGCTGAATTCTTGCAGATCAATGTTGGCACGATCGATGACCCCAGGGTCCTATGGAACGCATTGAAAGGATTTATCAGGGGTCATGTCATACTTTTCGCCTCCAATTTGCGTAAATCCCGGTCAAAAAAACTAGAAGGACTGGAAACATTATATGCGGACCTATACGCATCTTTGCAAACTAACTATAGTGAACGACTAAACACACAACGTAAGATAGTCAAGAAAGAAATAAACTCCATACTTAAACAACAGTCTGAGTTCTTGATACATAGGACAAGGCAAAATTACTACTTTCACGGCTCCAGGCCTAGCCACCTATTGGCAATGAAAATACGCTCGAATGATAATTTCTCGGATATCCCCTCGATCAAGACGCGACAGGGTACAGTCACTACTGATTCGAAAAAGATCAACGACACTTTTAAAGAATTTTACTCACAGTTATATAGCTCAGAGGTTAATCTCGACGACTCTAAATTTGAATCGTTCATTGGCGGGCTTGAGATACCCCACATTTCTGAGGAAGAGGCTAAGGAACTGGGGAAACCGATCACTCTTATGGAACTAAGGGAGACGATTGCTGAAATGCAGAGGGGTAAGGCACCAGGCTGGGATGGTATTCCACCCGAGGTGTATTTAGCTTTCTGGGACCAACTGGGTCCATTGATGCTCGATATGATCAATTACGCTATCAAACAAGGGGAGTTCTCAAGAGATGTCAACATGGCGTTGATTTCTTTACTTCTCAAGAAGGACAAAGATCCCAATGATTGTGGTAGCTATAGGCCCTTGAGTCTTCTCGGGGCCGATTTAAAAGTGTTTGCCAAGGTGCTGGCCCGCCGCCTGCAGAGATTTATGACGGTATTGGTACACTGCGATCAAACTGGTTTTATCCCGGGGCGCCTGGCTGCAGATAATCTTAGGAGGCTGTTGCATGTAGTCGATAACAGTAAAGACAATACAGCTCCGTCCACAGTTCTGTCTTTGGATGCCATGAAGGCGTTTGACAGACTAGAATGGTCATACCTGTGGAAGGTACTTGAGGTCATGGGTCTTGGAAAGAATTTTATTCATATGATTAAAGTCCTGTATGCCTCGCCGTCGGCAATGATACTGACAGGCAAAAACTGTTCCACACTTTTCCCAGTCTCCAGATCTTCTAGACAGGGTTGTCCTCTGAGCCCAGGACTAGTCGCGCTTTCCCTCGAACCATTGGCCCAATTTATTAGGCAATCGGAGGACATCGTCCCCATAATGATCAATAATACATCACACAAAATTGCTCTCTATGCGGATGACCTACTGATTTTTATGGATGACCCTTCCCGGTCGGCCACAAAATTATTGGGAATAATCGACGACTTTGGTAAATTGTCAGGCTTTAAGATTAACTGGAACAAATCAGCCTGCCTACCTCTTAATGAGCTGGCCAAGGCGGTGCGACTACCAGCTGATATCCCCATAGTGGAACATTTTAAATACTTAGGCATAGAGATATTCCCCACGCTGAGTCAAACTACTAAGTACAACTTCACGGGTACTTATGATAAAATACGCCAGGATCTAGACAGATGGTCGTCCCTTCCTAACTCCTTACAAGCCCGAGCTTCCATAATCAAAATGAACGTCCTGCCTAGGATAAATTTTGTTAGCTCAATGCTCCCCCTGCCCCCTCCAATAGACCACTGGCGCAAGGTACAATCGATGGTATCTAAGTTTATCTGGAATAACAAACGCCCGAGAATCAAAAGAGCTACTACTCAACGTAGGAAACAAGATGGGGGCCTCGCAATCCCTGATTTTAAGCTTTATTTCTGGTCCTTTTCACTGAGACCTCTGATGTGCTGGCTAGACCCTGTAGATGCTGTATCTTGGCGCTCCTAAGAAGCGGCGGCGGTCTCACCGCTAAGATTGCAGGATGTGGTGTACTCCACTGTCCCTATTTCGAAATGCCGACTGAGGTATGGACCGATCATAACTCACGTGATCCAGATGTGGCGTAATGTACAGAAGTCGTGTGGGGTTAAATGCCCATGGCACCTGGACTCTCCAATTTTTAATAACCAGCAATTACTTGTTGGGCACAAGCCGGTTAATATTCCTCAATGGCAAAGGAGGGGGGTTCATACTCTGGAGGATATTTATGATAAGAACGGCCTCCGTGCGTTTCAGGACTTAAGAGAATTTTATGATCTTCCCGGCGAGTCCTTCTTTCTTTACCTTCAACTAAGGTCAGCGCTGAGGGCGCATGGCATGCCGTGGGCTCAAGCTTTGCAACCACACCCCTTCCTCAGGCTCATAGTGGACAGGACGACCTCCAGAGGGTTTGTCTCAGACTTTTATACGCTCTTAATTCAGTCCACGTATAAAAATGTATCATTGGATACAATCTGGCGTGTGGATATCCCGGAGTTGGACCCCGAGTTTGACTGGGATGATGTTTGGGCAAATGTGGCATTGTCTTCCCGCAACCCCAATCACCAGCAAATTAATTTTAATTATATTCATAGGACCTATCTTACACCTAGGAAGCTATGCTATGGGACTGATAACCGACTCTCGGTGCACTTTGTGCTCTCAAAAGGCCACTGGCACTTATATGCATATGTATTGGGATTGCCCACCAGTGGCCCGCTTCTGGAGGTCAATAGCGGACAAACTTTCAGATCTGTGTGGCTTAACTATCCCATTCACAGCTGTTACGCTACTCCTGAACGATATAACAACACTACCTGCGTCCGTACAACTGAAAAGGGTTGTCCTAGCGGGCGTCACAGCGGCGAAGAAGCTAATAGCAATGAGATGGAAGGAGCCTGAGAAGCTCACAGTGATTAACTGGTCCCTAACACTGTTGGATGTGATTTATCTTGAGATATCCACGGCGCGGGTGATTGGGGTGGGGCAGGCTGGGATTGACCTATGGTTCGCAGCAGCTGAGAAGGTCAGGACCGCCGTGTGTGGCTGAGCGGGGTTGGGGGTGCTTGTTCGGGGGAGTCCGGCGGTCTCGTGGGAGGGGGAGGAGGAAATGTCTTGTCTGTCTTGTCTTTTGTGATGTCTTGAATTTAACTAGGGATTTTATTGGGGGGCAGCTATTTAGCTAGTTCTTCGCTATTTGGTCATCTATTAGATAGTACCCCTGGAATTTTGAATTTAAAATTTAAAAAGGTTGAACTCTGTTTTCTTTTCTTTTTGTCTTTATAATTTATAAATTGTTATATTCTGTATTATTATTGTTTTTGTTATTTTCCTGTGAAGTTCTGTGTATTGTGATTGTGATTAATGTGTTGTCTTGTTTCATGTAAGTAATAATAAAAAAAAATATATATATATAAATACTGTCATAAAAAAACATTTTTTATTTTTTTTGTAATAATTGAGAGGGGGTGCTGCAGCCCCCCCGCACCCCCCCCCCCTTGCAACGTCCCTGGGTGAGGTGACGCATGAGGTCACCAATAAGGTTTTGGTTTGGACAACCATCCTAATGGCATGAAGATAACAATGCAGAACGACATCAATATGCTAGGAAAACAGCTTATTTTGTGATTTTGTTTAAATGCAGTACTGTATTCTCCAACACGTACCACAATACTGTGACATTTTCAGTGTTAAAAAGGATGCACTTGTGTGTATTTGATGGTGATCATGGATCACCCACCCTCTTGCAAGTTAGCCAGATCGTACCGGCAGCTTTAAGAGGCTGCAGTCTTTAATAACGTGGTCTAACAACGAGGCGGCAAGACGTCTTCACACTTTGGAATAAAACAAATGACACAAAGTCCCAGAGGAGTCACTAAGGCCCCAGACATTAATCTCTGGCACAGTCACTTCTTGAAGGCTCAGACCTCGGGGTTAAGATGAGAGACCATGTTAGTGGTTATTAAGTGAAAGTTTCCAATCGATAGCCAGAGAGACGTAATCAGGGAGGGTTTAATTGCACCGTGGGACAACATTTATTCTGGTTATTGCAGCAGCTGTCCAGAAATAGTTCCTTTTGGTCTCGCTGCCCCCCCCCCCCCCATTCTTAAACTTAAAGGAACACTCCAACCTAAAAGATAAAGCAGATTCATTATGCCCACAATCTCAAACTGTCTACATTCATGTGGTTTGAGAATTATTGAGTTAGAGTTGGAATGTATGATGTCATGTTGATGTCACATACTCCAGCTCAGTGATGTGATGACATGGAAGAAATATCAAGACCTTGAGTGGGATATTTCTTTTCTTCACAGAATTGTATTTCACCCTTTCACTATCACACTATAGAAGGTTAACCCTTTCACTACCACATTACAGACAGTTAACCGTCTGTAGTGTGGTAGTGAAAGGTTAACCTTCTGTAGTGTGGTAGTGAAAGCGTTAACATAAGGTTATGTATATAACCAAGTTCTATGAATTCTGGTGACGCTCAACGTCAGTCTGCACTAACCTCACTTCGTGCACATGCACTGAATAAAAAATCCACAATGTACCTTTACATACCAACATTCGTCTGGCCACACCCCTATCCGCTTACCTTCATAAGCAGGTGTGTGGCCACCTACTCGCTTCCTTCCCAAACTTTCACCACAAGGCGAGATCAAGGGCCGCAGTGGCGTCCTGACGCTGAGCGTCACCAGAATTCATAGAACTTGGTTATATACATAACCTTACGTTCTATTTCATTCTGGCCTCCGCTCAGCGTCAGTCTGCACAAGAGGAGCTGAGCGGAAGCCAGAAGCTCGACAAATGTACCCCGCTGAGGCCCCCCACAACCATCAGACCGGGGGGGACCGAGCCCCCCGACCCTCCCTAATGGAGGGATACCCCCCCTATTGGAGGACGGGAGGGAGACGGATCCGACCGTGCGAAGAGGAACTCAAGCAACTCAACGCACAGGGTGAGCAGACCGTGGCTTGACCCCACGATTACGCACACGCACAACCCGCATGCCACCAGGGAACGAACCGAAGGAACAACCCTCGTTACTGCCCCCAAAAATCACGGGGTCAAGAGCAAACTCAACCCTGTGGCAAGGTCGTAGCAGCGGACCGCGAAGGAAGACCCAGACCCACTGAAGGGACTGGATCCCCTGGAAAATGGGGGGCCCGGAGAGGTCAATGACGCCAGGCATCAAGACCCCACCAGGCGATCACTTAGTGACACCGCCCCCCACATCGCCAGCATATTCGGACAGGGCCCCTCCAAGAGCGGGCCCTTTCCCCCCATTAGTACGCCGCCTGGCACACTGACCCTGCAACACAGGCAGTCAGCATGGCCGTAAAGCACTCAAAAGGTTAACCAATGGAAGCAGGCAGCGCACCGGGGAAAAACCAGGCAGCAGGCTGTAGACCCGAGCCTGGAGCACTGCGGACGAGACAGGCGCCAAAGGGGTCAACTGAAAACAGCACCCCGGTTGAAGGGGCGTATGCTGGCATTGTTGCGCACCATGACAATGCCTCCATCAAAAAAAAAACCACCCAGACGGGTCGAGGCAGAGAAGGCTGACACGATTGGCAGACGTCATGAACGTGCAGGGGCACACTCAACCGGGTAACCCGGGAGTTGACTCTGCTCCAACACACCAGGGAATCAACCACCATCTTGGTACCACATACAGTGGTTGTTCCTATAACCCCTCAAGAAAAACTCCAAAACACACCTGCGGGTATACACCAGCTATACCGCAGTACAAGTGTTTCAGTTTCCAAAAAGGGTTATCCCAGGCCTACGGTTTCAACGAAACATTACTTCGGACCGGGCCCGGCGGCTCGGGAAGCACACAGGGTTACCAGAGGAGGTCCAGAAGACCACCCCAACAGCCCCCTCTTCGCCATGTGTGAGAGAGGAGCGAAAGAAAGGAGAACCAGCCCCTTATGATAGTGTCAGGTACAACGTGTACCCAACAAAGGGTCTCCATAACGCCTAACCCTGTGACACCCGGGCCGACCCGGCATTTTCCCCCCCGAAAAAAGCACAAGTCCCTCAGGGTACCAGAACAGCAGATCTGCGTCCCCGGCGGACAACGGGTTAACTGACCTGGACCAGCGCAACCAGAACCAGTCCCGTGCCCTAACCACGCCGACATGCCCACTCCAGGAGAGGGGGTAGGTATACGTGTCAATCTAAAACATGAAAAGAGGGCGCCACCCAGACGGTCCCATTTGTACCGCGCTCAGTGGCCCACCCCAAGGGCGTGAGACCCCTCTACCTATGTTCTGATCTATTCCGTTAACATCCCCCAGATATGAACGAGAATCCGTTGAGACCCAATAACAGGCTCTCGGAAGAGGAAAAAATCCCCCATCCCAGTTGCCCTATAAAAACGCTGTTTTAATAACGAGCAACCAAGGCGTACTAGCCTCCCGCATGATTCTTAACATAAACACCCCGAGCCAGCGCTATGTATGCGTCGGGACCCAAACACATCAATGGATAGTCTAACCAGACCCCAAACATTGTTCCTTCAAGTCGCCTGGGAGAATGACAAGAAGTTTGTCGTGCTTCATATTCTCCACTCTTTTTTTATTAAAAAAGAAAGAAACACCGACTGACATGAATCCCACGTGACGCAGCCGAGGGTATTTTTTTTTATACATTTTTACATCCCACCACCCTCACCACAGAGGAGAGACGGGAGTCCTCAGAAAGACTTCCCACGTGAGCCATAGATTGAAAAGTCACGGTAACATTGTGTCACATTACCAACAGACTCAAGTTACACGTATATCGAGCGTAGTAGAACAGTAAGTTCTTACGCTCTGCCCCAACAACTTGACAACAACAGACCCTACATACGGGTCTTAAACTCACGGAAGCCGTCGTCCAATAGAAACGTGCCTAGTGACGTTTGCTATGACGGGGGGAAAACCAAGACTCAACCGCCTGTGATAGGTGCGGAGTCTGGGAAACCCTTCCCCCCCCCCCCCATGCCAAGCTGCCTAACAGCTTGGCCCTGACCGAATGACAAGAAAGTCCAATAACCCCCTGACCAATCAGAAGAGGGAAGGAGGGGTTTATCCGGTACCCTCTCGCAAGCCCAACCCTTGCATACGACAACAACAAACAGCCATATGATACCTTCAGTAGAAAATGCTAATGAACAGCGCAAGCTAATTCAATGCACGCTAGCCACAGACACATCTGTGAACAGGGTTTATAGCAAGGCCAAGGTGTGTATGTGTGAACCCGACACCCGTATCTATGTTGTAAGACACAGAAAATCTGATAGAGAGAGAGAGCGGCTGAGCCGCGGTACGTTTTTATACGAGCATTACTGCAAACCAACACAATAGTGTTGCAGCTCAATATCACTGTTTAAGCAACAGAGCACACAACTAACCTCCACCTTTATGTGAAGATTCAGGTCGAGGCAGAAAAAAACCTTTTTCAACCGAGTGTAGGCTGCAGGCCTTGCTTAAGCTCTAACATGAATGTAACGTCTAGCCCTCCTATCAAACCCATACTAGCGAAAGATTCACACGTTGCCTCCCCATCATATGTTTGTTGAATAAACACACAGTTTGTAACAAAAAATACAGTCCCTCCTTTAGGAGGGACTCTTTATTTTTTTCAACAAAATCATATTAGGGCCGGGAAGGGAACAGGGGGGGGACCACAGATGGAAAAAGTCAATTATTTTTAGCGACGCCTGCCACGAGCCGCTCGGGATTTGCCACCCCGTGGAGCCCCGGAGGGACGGTAAACGATCGGCGGCTGGTCACGACGATCTTTACCGTCACCTCCGGGCGTAGATGGGCCGGCTGCAGTGGCGGAGGCGCCCTCTCTCCTCCTGGCCTTCTTCGCCGAAGGTCCAGAAGTGGCGGTGGTAGCAGTGGCGGCCACGGCGGAGGAACCTCGACGACGCGGCGGCTGTCTGACTCCACCGGCGACATCGGGCGGGGGGAAATGAGGCTGGAGCACGGAGCGCTCCTCCTGCATCTCCCTGCAGGTTGAGGTCATCAGCTGCAGTGCCGACCCGAATAGTCCAGCATCGGAGAGGGGTGCCGTCAGAAGTGGAGTCCTCTTCTTCTCCGGCACACCAAAGGTGGCGCTGGATTAGAGTGGCCAGGGCACGCACTTTCCCAGCGGCTATAGCCTGCGGCTGAATCAGATACAGGATGGCTCCTGCCGCCGGGGCGAGCTGATCATGTTGTAAATCAGTCAGCTCCGTGCTGCCCGTCAGTATCCCGGACATGAATCTTGCCAGCTGCGCGATGTTGGAAGTAGCAGCTAGAGATTGCGTTGCGGAGATAAATGACTGGTCACTCCAAAACGCCAACCGCCTCGCCGATTTCCCTTGGGGAACCGGCTTCCGTAACGGCTCCCACACCACCTTAGGACAAAGGAGCGCCGCCATCGGCCTATCAAGCCGAGGCACGCCCTCCTTCATGCCTTCTACCAAACCCACCACCCTCGTGACTTTGTGGGAGACCACCTGTCCCTGACGGACGTAGGCCTCCATCGAGGGGAAAAATGGGCAGACAACGTCCACCCCTCTCACCGGGCGACGTTGCCATAGATGACCTATGAGATCGTCAGGGATAGGAACAGGCAGTGGCTGCGGCAGCGGCACGCCGTTTGCGACTGCCGCCGCCGCCATGAGCTCGGGGAACAAAGCACGCAGTTCCCCCTGCATACTTTCCCCCACCGAGCCCGCGTCCCTCACATGCAGCAGACTACTGGTTAAGGAGCCACATTCTGATGTGGCTGATAGCAGGGCATCCCGCCGCCGAGTCGGAGGTTCTAACCCAACATCTGCGGACGAGGAACCCCAAGGAGACATCTCACCCCCCTCCAGTGTTACCGGGCCTTCGAACAAGAACCCGTCTGCTTCTACCATGTAGTCCTCTGTTTCCATCGGCCATGGAGAATCAGATGCATCCTCATCCGGCTCCAGCAACTCACCAAAACCAGGCCGTTCGCGTCTGCAAGCCACCATCTTGCGACGGGAGCGAGCTGACCAAAGGCGCCGGCCGCCCAACAGCGGACGACTCCCCGGAAGCAGAAGAACCAGAGCCGGAACCAGGCCATCGCACAGGAGACGGCGCTGGTGCACCAGCTCCTTGGAGAGGCAAACTATCCATCGGACGCCTACCGGCCGTGGCTGCCGACCACGAGAGAGGCCTCAACCCTGCTCCAAGACATACGACAGAGGCGGCAATGGAGAACCGCTGGTGAAGGGTGACGTTGCGAGCGCGACCCTCCGAGGTAAACATTATGACTTAGCTTTTTTCTTTTTAAATATATGAGAGAAGAAAAAAGCAAGAAAAAATTTAAACACTTATCAACTTTCTTCAACTAAACAACCTCGTCAAGTGTGGGTATCTACCGAAGGCACTTCCTTGTGGTGAAAGTGAAGAAGGAGGCGAGTAGGTGGCCACACACCTGCTTATGAAGGTAAGCGGATATGGGGTGTGGCCAGACGAATGTTGGTATGTAAAGGTACATTGTGGATTTTTTATTCAGTGCATGTGCACGAAGTGAGGTTAGTGCAGACTGACGCTGAGCGGAGGCCAGAATGAAATAGAACCTTCTGTAGTATAGTAGTGAAAGCGTTAGCCCTTTGTACTGTAGTAGTGAAAGGGTTAACCTTCTGTAGTGTGGTAGTGGAAGGGTTAAAGTTGCTTTATATTTGTGCTCTAGATATTGGAGGTTTCGTGATGAGTATAGTTAATATTTGGAGTGATATTTAGCCCCTTTCCCAGTAAGCTAGTATGACATGCTTGCTTTGTATCTATATGGATCCTCTCGTCTATAGTTTTGGCTTGGTGCTATAGCTGAGAAATTGAGCCCACTACGGCCTTCAAAAGACAGTAATGTTAATGATAGATGATTCACCATCATTTTCAGTTGGTTAAAAGTAGGCCAAGTTAACCAAGGCCTGAGGAGGAGAATAATTTAAGGTCATGCTGATCAATGAGGCAGAGTGTAATTGAAATAACCTATGGTTCTATTTTTCACTTTGCGATGCGACTAACATTAGATTATGTTAGAAATGGGCCTACCAGTGGGCTACAGTTTAATTGAATTACAAGAAATTGAATAAAAAGGAAAACAAATTAGATACATATAACATATATAATATATATATATATATAACTCAAAATATTGTCTCGCTTTACTCACATCAGTTTGACAGTTGAAGCAAAACTGGCGTGGGTTCATGCTAGTGAGTTTGGTGTCAACACTGGCATTGTTGACATTTACAAATAATGAGAGCATTTCTAAATGTACCACAGTATCAATATCTATAATATAACGAGAGCATTTCTAAATGTACCCTACAGTGTCCAATATCTATAATATAACGAGTGTTTCTAAACGTACCCTACAGTATCAATATCTATAATATAACGAAAGCATTTCTAAATGTACCACAGTATCTAGTATCTATAATATAACAAGAGCGTTTCTAAATGTACCCGACAGTATTCAATATCTATATTATAACGAGAGCGTTTCTAAATGTACCCGACAGTATTCAATAGATAATATAACGAGTGTTTCTAAATGTACCACAGTATCCAGTATCTATAATATAACGAGAGCGTTTCTAAATGTACCACAGTATCAATATCTATAATATAACGAGGGCATTTCTAAATGTACCCGACAGTATTCAATAGATAATATAACGAGAGCATTTCTAAATGTACCTGACAGTGTCCAATATCTATAATATAACGAGAGCGTTTCTAAATGTACCCTACAGTATTCAATATCTATAATATAACGAGAGCGTTTCTAAATGTACCCGACAGTATTCAATATCTATAATATAACGAGAGCATTTCTAAATGTACCACAGTATCAATATCTATAATATAACGAGGGCATTTCTAAATGTACCCGACAGTATTCAATAGATAATATAACGAGGGCATTTCTAAATGTACCCGACAGTATTCAATAGATAATATAACAAGAGCATTTCTAAATGTACCTGACAGTGTCCAATATCTATAATATAACGAGAGCATTTCTAAATGTACCCTACAGTATCCAATATCTATATGCAGTCATAGCAGTCTATGTTCCATCTCACCTGGAGAACTTCGCCTTGAGCGAAGCTGCGTCTGTTTGCCTCTGTTTGCCTCTTTCAATGTACTTTTGTACATTTGCTTGTACATTTTGCTTTGTGTTGTATTTAAACGTGCCATTGGGGTCATGATATATCTGCTCTATTTTTTGGGGTGTTGTGTTCCTTTAACCCCGTGGTTGCACAAGACAGAAATGGCCGCCATTAATAACGTGGATTAAACGTTCTTTTGTGACACTCCTACGGCTCATCTGTCTGTAATCATTATCAAAAAACAATAACTGTAATGTTGTTGTTAATATGCTGCAGCACGTGCTGTAAAAACCCCACACAGACATGACTGTTTTCCCCCTTCTTGACAGAAATTACAAGAAAACATTTTGAATCACCGGGTCACAAAGCAGCAGGTGTCGACCAAGAATAGTGGAAGAGTGACTTCTTTATTAACTTCTTCGGAAAAGAAAATCTCATGAATACACCTCCCTGTTTATGAGTCTGAATTCTCTGAAGCATTAACCTTTGGAAATTGGATTTACAGCTGGATTTCTTGAACCTACACAGGGGTGAATCTGGCAATAAACAGCTTGGAGACTTCAAATCATCTCCCCTGGTCTAAATATCACATTGTTTGACTCCCGTTATGGATAAAATATCATCATTCAGACTCATGCTAAACCATACTATAATCACTCAACACAACATTGGTTAGTCATACAGGTATGTACCTGTGAGACCAGTGGGGAGCGGCGGCCGACAGAAGCTGTAGTGGAAGATAGAAGATAGTGGAAGATACTGGTATCATGTGGAACTAGACGACCTAAGGAATCCATTGGTACCAACCATGTCATGCTAGATTTCGGGAAAGGGGCTAAATAATGTTCTAAAGTTACAGTAGACTACATTTTGGCAGAAAGATTGGCATGGCTTTTGTAGATTCCAATAAGCCCACTTGTATTAATGTGCGATGATATAGTAGCCTCATTGTGTGAGACATATTTTTTTTTTTTTTTTTTACTTGACCTCACGGTGTAACATTACCTATATTATTGTGACCTCTAGGATAATCACAGACTCATGAACCTTTACAACCCCAAACTAGAGACCTAGGGCATTCAAAGGATGTATGGTTTTCCTATTATATTAATGACAATAAGGGGGGGGGGGGGGTCTGAGCAATTTCTAGAACAGAAGTGCTTGCCATCCAATCACCAATACATTTCTAAATATCCAAATGTCAAAGGTTTTTGATACCAAATCACAGCAGGAATTTTCCTATGGTGTTCATCAAGGTCTTGGTGTCTTAATGCCATATTTTGGAGGTATTTTTGACCATGTTTATCAATTCTCGGGCCGTCCACAATGGTTACATTTTGTACCAAATGTCATGCACCTCCAAGCCTCCAGGCTTCCGGTCTTCTTTAACCTTGGTTTCTCCCACTCTATCCCGACCGAGCTACTCTCTCTAAGTACAGGATGGGGTGCAGGTGTGTGAAGACTGGAGCAGCAGCTGATTGATATCTACCGGCTGATTGCTCTTCCTGGCTCAGATGTCATGAGGCTGCCAGATCGTACCAGTTACCAGTCAGTCCGTATACTCTTGCTTAGTCTCATGTCAGTCCGTGTTCAATTGCTTTACCTAACTTGTCTTGTCCTCCTTTGCTCGCAGTTCCTTACCTTGCTTTTTTTTTTTTTTTTTTTTTTTTGGGCCTCACATGGTTAAAAGTACCCTGTGAGACCCACGGTTGCAAAATTACAAAATCACTTTTAGCCATTAAAAAAAAAAAGTATGTAAATGCTTATTTAAAAATGTTTAAGCACATGTACATAGTCAATGGGTCCTGTTGTTCAGCCTCACAATGCTAGATAGTAAATGTGTTTATAGGTCCCACCCTCTGGCCTCTGAAGTTGCTAATGTATTTTTTATTTAGGCCTCACATGGTTAACCTCTTAAGCCCGAGCGGTCTGGTACTGGACCGCAAAAGGACGCCATAAATCCATCTCTACAGAATGTATAAATTAATGTTGCGTTGCGTTTTCTTTTCAAATGTAGCCAAGAGTAAAGACCCTAACCCTTTCAAAACAGCAGTCAAAGTGTATATCGTCAGCATTATGTTTGTTTACCAATGATTTTAACTGTTTAACTGAAATCTCAGGGCATTGAGTCGGAAACTGGCACATATTGACGGGAGGAAGTGGTGCAGCCAAAAGTGAGCATAGTCTTTTGAAGGAAGAGACCCAGGGCTTTCAATGGGCTTTCGAATTTCGAAAAACTACACTACTACCCAGCTCACGCCAGCCCCTGTCAATCATCTGACTTCTGGATTAACTTTTTTATTTATCTTATTTTTCAGGATTATCTCCCACAAACCTGAACGTTATTGCCATACAACATAATGCAGTTAGTTTCTCTACCTTTCTGTGAATGTCTAGCAAAAAACGGCATTGCAATCTGATGAAAAATTGTGGAGAAATTTACATTATAAGAAAGTAACTGTACTTACAGTCAATTTCGTTCACGGTTTGTGAATCACGCCTGATGATACTAAATCCAGATTGAACTCTGCCATTGGAAAGGGGAGATTTGGCCCGATCCATAGATGTGCGACTTGGCCATAATAAGGTAATTTTATAGGCCTGATATTCTATATTCTATAATCATATTTCAAATTGCATGTGTCCGGATGGCAGAATTCAGTACTGTATCTACAAAACCTTCTGTTTAATCATCTTCCCTTTATTCATTTGCTTAGATTTTTCAAGTCTGGTACATTTTAGCATGGTGTTATTCAGTCAAAGTTAATCCTTTGGTTCATTACAATTTACTCAAGCCTAACAGACACAATATTTCTGACACTGGGAATACATTCCCTGAGATCCATAGATGTCCCTAAAATCAGATACCAAGAACATACAAATGGACCATTAAAAGTTGGCCACCCCTGCCCTAGACTGTCTGAGAAGCCGCTCCCGGCTACGACCCCCCCGCTCGTCTGACTACATTGCAACTTGCCTACCCCCCGAAATGTCTGAGAACCCACTCCTGGCTACAACCCCCTGCTCGTCTGACTACTCACCCACTCCCTGGACTGTCAAAGGACCTGGTTACTGTATTCTCCCTTTTCCAAAAAAATACCAGCCATTTGGGTTTTCTCTGATTCAACATTGTCTCTGCCTGTTTGTGTCTGCCTCTGGGTTCTGGCTTTAGTTAAACTGTTACAACAAATCTCAAATCTGTGTAACAAATGGTATCAAGTTGAAGTGAGTTGTCAGTACTTATGAGTTGAAGTACTGTAAAAATATTTTCCAACAAAAAAAAACTTTTAAAGACAGAACAATGAGAACATATGAACAGCAGTTATACATTTCTCTGTATCTGATTTGATTTATTATTATCTTCATACATCTGAGGCTTGTGACACAGTTTTTCTCTATCTAGCAATATCTATCAGTATCTAGCAATATTATTATTATTATTATTATTATTATTATTATTATTATTATTATTATTATTATTATTATTATTATTATTATTATTATTATTATTATTATTATTATTATTATTATTATTATTATTATTATTATTATTATTATTATTATTATTATTATTATTATTATTATTATTATTATTATTATTATTATTATTATTATTATTATTATTATTATTATTATTATTATTACCGTTATTATTGTTATTATTGTTATTATTATTAATGGTCCTATTATCATTATTATTATTATTTTTATTATAATTATGGTAATGATTATTATTATATTATTATTATTTTATTATTATTATATGGTATGAAGCTGTAAGGTGCACTTGAGCTGACCATTATGTTAAAATAAATATAAATATAAATATATATATAAAAGGTTTGGAAGGGGGCAGGAAACATACGTTTTCTTCATCCTGCTCCTTTTCGGCCATGGGTGTATCATGTAAAAAAAAAAAAAGAAAAAACCAAATAAAATGAATGAATGAACCCAAATATTGCTGCAACAACAACAATACATAATTGAGCAGGAAATGGCCATCATACACTTCCATCATAATGTTGTAAGTCCTTATATACTAGTCTAAACCTTCAACATTTGAATAGGCACCTAACCAAAATACAATGTTTATTACAGATGCATGAACTACCAACTCATTTACAACGACATATAACTAAAAACATTACAGTTGGGAATGGGTTTAACCAACTACTGTATTGGTATGCTCAGTGGTCTGAAAGCATACTAAGATGAACTTTGTTTTTGTTGTCAAAAATATATTAGATTCCTAATCTTCCAATCTTATACATTTTATATTTGTTCTCACTGTATACAACGTGGGTGGCCATGTTGAAATGACGTCAAATGGCGCTGAGACATGAACTAGGTGCCGTTTTATTAGATTTGTCCTAGTAGGAAGTTAGAATTTCTGACATCCAAGTTATAATCGAACACAGAAATAGCCAACACCAATCATCTTTCTCCTCAATATGATTGGTGCATGGGATGATGTCATAAAATGTCTTGCTTAGCCACACACACCTAACTGAACAAATGAAACAGAGAGATTTACTCTACATAGCAAACATAGCTGTTGTTGTCACACGTTGGAGGTGTGTACTATATGCACACAGACTTACCTTGCCAGGGGCTACAATGTTGTGCTACAAATGGCTAGCGTTACTTTGCAGCCTTTATTTAAAGACTTTTTTCTCTCTCATGAAAGCTGACATTTGAAGACTGGAGAGAGAGAGACTTGCTGCAGGCAGAGCAGAGGTAAAATTCAGATTATTAGCTAGTAGCTGTGCTGCCCCTAGCTGTGATTACAGAGTGAGATTTCTGGTTGTGGGTTAGAAGTAGATTGATATCATCAATAAGACTCTTCTCATAACTGTCTGTCAGTGCCAAAAAAATGCTTTTTAGCTGGATGTTCCTTGACGAATACATTTGCCCTAATACATTAACGTTCTGTGGCAGGTGGCACAGAGTAGAAAAGGGGTAGGTAGATACACCGATTATATATAGCACTAAAGTACCTGCAGGAAGGATGCGGGTTGCAGATATAGAGCTACAGTACCTGCAGGAAGAACGTGGGTTGCAGATATAGCACTACAGTACCTGTACCTGCAAGAGGAACGTGGGTTGCGACTGTTGGTTCAGACCAGTGGACCAGCAGGTGCACAGCTCATTCCATGCTGGTGTGCAGGGAAGACGAGAGTGCAGGAACAACTGGTAGGCCTGAGGCTGGACACACAGGATGCTGAGGCTGGGGACACAGGATGCTGAGGCTGGGGACACAGGATGCTGAGGCTGGGGACACAGGATGCTGAGGCTGGGGACACAGGATGCTGAGGCTGGGGACACAGGATGCTGAGGCTGGGGACACAGGATGCTGAGGCTGGGGACACAGGATGCTGAGGCTGGGGACACAGGATGCTGAGGCTGGGGACACAGGATGCTGAGGCTGGGGACACACAGGATGCTGAGGCTGGGGACACACAGGATGCTGAGGCTGGGGACACAGGATGCCGAAGCACTGAGAAGTGTCAACCCTCAAGTGAAATGGTCTGTTCAAATCACATGTACTGTAGAGGCGCTGCGACAATCATTAATGACATAAATAGATAGATAGATAGATAGATAGATAGATAGATAGATAGATAGATAGATAGATAGATAGATAGATAGATAGATAGATAGATAGATAGAGATCTTTATTGAAAATGAACATATATACAAGTATAGATATAGAGGCCCACCATTATCAAAAGGATAAAAATGCAAGAAAGCTTACAGTACAGTCACAATACGCTCATTGCATATGGGTGGTCCTTGACTCGTATGTGCGTGTGAAGAGATCTTGTACAAAATAGTGGCATGCTCGTAAACGTACCTAATGGTTGAACCTAAAATAGTTTGTAAGTTGGATACGAAATTGATGAATCGTGAGTCATATTTGATCTGCAATGTCTAGTTTGACTGTTTGATCTGAATTTTGTTTGATTATTCACACAGTGTTGGGGAACGGGAGCAGCTCATTCTCATTTAAAGGTACAGACACAGAAACAGCAGGGGGGTATAGAGGCATGTTAGAATGCATAATCTGTGTTTTCTTTAGGCAAACAACTTCAGACATGTTTAGGGGACCTCAAACACCTATATAAACGTACTACAATATGGAACCTTTAAAGTTTAGTCATGTCTTTTTAACATTTAATCGGTATGTATTTTTATATTGTTAATAGTTGTGTTCAATGATTGAAGCAAAAAAAGCTTGGGCTAATAATTGAAGTTTTACAGTATGTGACAGGGATGGTTACGGGATGGTTACGGCGCTGTCCGTGATGCGCCTGCTCGGTATGATGGCATCTGCTCATTCTGTGGTCCCTCTTGGCCTCCTCTTCCCCCCGTGAGGAGGATACAGAGGTGGTTTTCCAGTATGGAAATAGACCCGGTGAGAGAAGCCAGCAAAGTGGGGGCAAAAACTTTGGTAGAGGTCTGCACTCTTCTGAATGCACTGGGCCCTGTTTCTTGTACCTGGTTCAACTAAGTCGATCAAGATGTCATTATCCAGCTTCAGTTAACCCGATGTTCGAAGCCAGGATTTTCCTGTTCCTCGAAGGTGGATTCAGTCTCGTTAACTCAAGCCAGACTTGCGACTCAGGCTAAATGCGCGCGGCCGCTTCAGGCGAAAAGCCAGCACGTATCGATGGCAGAGATCCTGATTCTCTAACGGCATTGATTGATTAATTGATTTAAAACTTTATTGACAGATTGCAATACGGCTCAATCGCCTCGCCGACAAGTTAAATGCGTTATCTATAGGCTAATTTTAAGTCCCTCATTACCTCAATCAATCAGATTATATTTCTTTAAACTTGCCTGCTGGATTCGCCTGCTAGCGAAAATAATTAGTTAAACTTATACAGAATTACGATACGGCTCTCTTACCCATTGATTGATGTATAGTCGATCTTTAACTTATCTCCAATGTGGTCTAACGGGTTGTTGTTTTGACTATCACGCAGACGACCGGGGTTCGAGACCCTAGTCTTTTCCTTCTTTTTGCAATATAGGAATAATTCAATTTGGTGCACGTTGAGAGCTATATAAAGAATGACATCCTCAATGCATGTAGATTTATAATATTTTAACTTAAAACCAGGCTACTTTGGCGTATAATCATTAATATTATATTCAAAAAAATCATATTGGAAACACCGGGTTTTGAACCCCGGTCGCCGCCGCGCGGTACCCTGGAGTAGTTGGCCTTAACGTCCATTCACTCGTGTGTCTTAACAACGATCCTTCCCTTAACTTCCATCCACTCCCTGTTTACAAAACCATGTATTATTTTGGCCACTAGTGGCGCTGTTGCGAGTTTGTGGATGGCTGCTGCGCCGCTGTATCCACATTTAGGAGAAGAAGAACAGAAGAAGAGATCCGTTTGGCAGAGCTGGAGAAAGTAGCGTTTTTTATTCAACCTGTTTGATTTACCGAGTGACTGAGTTCGTTTTTTCTCAAATGTAAACTACAGTATAAGATCCAACAATGTCACAACAGCAGTCATATTGTATATTTTCAACAATACGTTTGTTTACCAATAGGTTAAACTGTTTTTTAGCGTTTGTGTTGGCAGTTTCAACAGTTGGATGTACTCTGTGAAGCTGACTGAGTCGTGTTTTGTTTCTGATCTATCTATCTCTATCTATCTGCTATGCTTTTATTTTTTACTCCGTTTATTTGATCAGGGACAGTGCATATCAATCAACAGTTATACATTTATAAATGAATACAAATTAAAAACTGTAAATATGCCAACATTAGCAGGGTTGCTAGTTTTCAGTTGTAGTCCCTGGGCCAGATGGTTAAAGCCCAACCTCCAGGTTAAACCCTACTGATCAATTATGGGTAGTTTACATCATTGGTATATAATTATATATATATCTGTACATATCTCTTACCTACTCTTACTAGTTACACTGCTGGCCAGTATGACTTACTACCATAGTGTCTTTATACCTGTATCACTGTACATATTAATACTACAACTCTGTACATACATGTAGTACTCATAGTACTAATTTATATATGTTATACCCAGTTTAACCACCTGTACAGTGTATATTACTATTTCACGTTACTGCTACATAGTCACTCTGGTTGGATGCCAAACCTCTTTTAGTTGTACTGTACTTGTGCTGCATGATGACAATACATTACAATCTGCACTGAATTAGTCACAGAATGTTTTGGGACTAGAAGGTTTACAGGGTTAACCGGCTGTCGTGTGGCAGTGAAAGGGTTAACCTTCTGTGTATTGTTGAAGGTTTAGTCCACATTGTTTATTGAACAAAAATACAACATGAAGGTTGGCCTTTAAGCCAGAAACAATAGTACTGTTACGTGACATACGATATGCAAATATACAGTAAGGAACCTGACGCAAACTTTGCCATCACAACCATTGAACTATTATAATAGTTAGGATCTATGGGTAACAGTACTGTATATTTGCATATCGTATATGTCACAAATGTAACAGTACTATATACCTGTATGTCATGTATGTCCCTATGTCATAAATGTCATGATGTCATGTATGTTGTGTGTGTCATAAATGTCACTATGAATTGAAAATAGGGGACCCTGATGTAAACAAGACAAACGTCTTTCTCTGCTCTGCATCCCCTTAACAATTGTGTGTATTGAGCCGTACTGTATTGTACCCATTCTGCAATCTGTTAAATAAAGTTTTCATTCATTCATTCAGTGAGATGCTGGAGAAGCAGCAGCAGCAGCAACAACAACAGCGGCGCCGGCTCCCCAAGAGGACACACACCTGCCTCGCCTGTGGTCAGCCAAAGTCCCGGTTCCTCAGAGATGGCTCCACCATCCACTTTTTTTTTTATCAGACTGGAGCGGTGAGATACTGTACTTCTACTGCTCCACTAAGGTCTTCCAGACCTATGCAGCAGAAGGACTCACCAATCCCAGGATGCCATTCCAGGACTTTGTTGAGACAGAGTTTTTTCAGAGGGAGTTGGAGGCCTGGAGGGATGTCTTTATTCTCCTTTATTTTATATATCAGAGGATTTTATAGTATGTCTGCACTTTATGTGCTCATTTCATCATTCATGTATTTTTGCATTCTACTAAAACTGAATCAAACCATAAACAAGGTGGCCCTAAAGGATGTTAGATCCTAATGTGAAAAACTGTGATTTTATATGTCTGCTCATTTGACTTATTTCTACTTTTATCTTTGCGCCCCACTATCTGCTGGGTGCATACTATAACCGTATCATGTTTTGTAACAGATTACAGAAGCATATTGGAACGTGAGGTTCTGATATGAATTGATTAATATATCTGCATTATTTTATCCCACTTTATGCTTTGCTCTTGCTGCTTGTTTTACACTGATTTTATGTTTTATTTCTTACTGATGTAAAGCACTTTGAACTGCAATCCCCTGTATGAAAGGTGCTATACAAATAAAGTTATTATTATTATTACTGAGACACAGTTCTTTCAGATAGTTTTTAAACCAGCTCAAAGCCGTTTTTCCAAGACCTATATGCAGCCAAGCCTCTGCAGTAATGCGTGATCCACAGAGTCAAACGCTTTAGACAGATCAACAAACAATGCTGCACAGTGTTTTTTCTTGTCTAGTGCTTCAATTATGTCATTTGAGACTAGCATAGTCGCTGAAGTACTATGGATATGAAGCCTGACTGAGACTTGTTAAGAATATTATGGTCAGCTAGAAACTCTTTCAGTTTGTTTACAAGAGATTCAAAGACTTTGGCCATTACAGACAATCTGGAAATAGGGCGATAATTATTTAGGTCAGAGGGGTCTCCGCCCTTTAACAAGGGGAGAACCATGTCCGACTTCCATGAGCTAGGTAATTCACCAGATATGATATGAACATTTCCTGATGACGCTGCCATTTTAGCTCTAATTAAGAATGACAGTGACCTAGCTGACTATTATTTGGAAATCCAGTGGTTTGTAAACTGGTGCGACAATAACTGTCTGGTTTTAAATGTTAAGAAGACTGAGGAGATGGTGTTTGACCCCAGAGGTGTTGGGGACCACAGGCCTGTGGTCATCCACACACAGTCCTGTGCATAAATTAAGAAACATGATTTAAGTTGACAAAAACCTCTGCCGCTACAATCTAATGATAATCTAAATATGTGCAACAAGGAGAGACAGGGACAGAATTAATGAATGAAAACTTTATTTAACAGATTGCAGAATGGGTACAATACAGTACGGCTCAATACACAAAATGTTTAAGGGGATGCAGACCAGAGAAAGACTTTTGTCTTGTTTACATCAGGGTCTGCCATTTTCAATTCATAGTGACATTTATGACATACATGACATTTATGACAGGGACATACATGACATACAGGTATATAGTACTGTTACATTTGTGACATACGATATGCAAATATACAGTAAGGAACCTGACGCAAACTTTGCCATCACAACCATTGAACTATTATAATAGCTTTACTATTATAATCTAAATCTGTGCAATATTCATGTTTATTTAGTGATATTCATGTTTATTGATTCAACATAGCTGTTTATCTTTGATAATGTATGACAGGCTTTTGCCCCGACCGGGATTCGAACACGGCTGCACGAGAGCAGTTCAGCTCCTTGGACAGCGTGACAAATGCACCCCATTTCATTGGCTGTCAGTCTGTTACACCTATACACGGCTGGCCCGCGCGTGGCAGGCTTGAGCACTACCGCTGCACCACTGTGCCAGATGGGATAAATTCATTGTTTATACATTAATGAACGAGAGACCCGTGTTTAGAATATCCTTTGTTTTGAATGAAGTTTATCTCTTTATCCTCATTCATTAATGTGACGTCAACGGCTCATTCAATTTCTCAAATCCGTCAAACAGCGCATCTCATCAGACATCTTAATCCCAGTTACAATTAAAATAACCACATAATGTGTACATCGCACGAGCGAGCGCCACGGTATATATAACGTGCATTATTTAGGACAAAGTGAATTTAGTATCAGCATTTTGGGTCTATTTTACATTTCAAAAGCCCCCTCTGGAAGAATGGAGCACAAAAACGTAATTCAGAATGGTATAATGCAGATCGTAGACTGTGGGAATAGTTTCAGGAAACGGGCTGTCACTTCTTTGCGGGGGCGTGGCGATGGTTCAGGCTAACTTGAACTTAAACTCTGCTTTCGACCAGGCTCAAACTTTTGGATCTGTTGTCATGGTGAATTGGAAAATCCACGTACGGGGAACCGGAAAGTCCGGCTAACTCATTTATCCAGTTAAAGTTATCCGGCTAACTCAGTTATCCAGGTACAAGGAACGGGGCCCTGGTCTCGTTCAATAAGTTAATGTCAGTAGCTCTCCAGCATGTATCTTGACGTAAATCTACAGATAATAATAATAATAATAATAATAATAATAATAATAATAATAATAATAATAATAATAATAATAATAATAATAATAATAATAATAATAATAATAATAATAATAATAATAATAATAATAATAATAATAATAATAATAATAATAATAATTGTTGTGAAGGATCAGATTAAACCGAATATGTATATTTATTTATATATATATATTTAATTGTATCTGTATATCGTTTGATATCCCCTGTATATTCCTTGTACAATATGCATTGAATATCCCTTTAGTCTACTAAACAGCCCATAATAGTTTCATTCTACCATTGGACGAGAACCTGGCGCCAGGTTGCCATACCCCTAGGTCCAAGTTCAATCGTGCCGCCTAACATGTCGTGGCAAGCCCCGGTTCCGCGCAGGAATATGTCGGGCGAAATACGAATGGTACTATTTGTTCATAGCGCATATATATATGGCGCAAGTAAAGTAGAACTTTCCTTTTAGTCCAGTTCTTTACCCTCCAACAGAGTGACAGACGCAAAGCCTCCCCACGACGCACGTGCGGTGTAGTAAGGCCTACTTGGCCCCAGAATAGGCATTGAGATATCGTGTAGATTAATAGTTGAATAGTCATAGTTTGGCACTATACCGTCGAGTTGGACGTATTCTATTAAGCTAATAATAGTCTATTTATGTATGGTGCATCGTTCGGTTAGAGTTCTAAAGTTATCAGTACCCCCATCGTTCCTGACGTTATCTGGACGCTTAACCAGGCTGGTCAGACCCCTAGTGGTGATTGCATCCGAGGAGCTCCGGGCCAAGAGCGACTGGACCTGTATATTGGATTACTCTACCCGGACGACGGCGAGCCTTCCACGGCTTGGATTATGCTTTGTGTGCTTTGATTATTCCATGGATAAAGGCCAACACTGCGGAGTGTTGGAACTACCCCCCCGGAGAAGACTCCAGGTGAGACGGCGCTCGACACCAGTGAGGTCGCCTCACGTCTCTCCGTTGTGGACCGGCAGCTACCGTCCACAGAGGGTCCAGCTGTATTCGTCTGCAGTCCGAGGTTCTGTGGGCACCGTGTCCAAGACTTTGGATTCTCCCAAGACACCGTCGGCCAGATGGGATACCGCCAGCGGCTTCTCTAACCCCCCCCTCCTACTGTCTTACAACCAGCGGGACCCCCCCCCCCTTAGTGTATCCAGCTATAATCATTTAAGTACCATCGCTATCGTTTCCTAAATATTCCAGGTTGTATACTTACTCCCTGCGTAACCAGAGATTGGACATTCAATGTTGATTTACCTACGAATACTCATTTGCCATAAAAGTGCATATTTCATATTTCAAATCATAAATGTAATTAAGTGATCGTTGTATACACCCTTTGCTGTATTAAACCTTCGATTTGGTACATTTGTGTGGATTCGTTTCATCAGGTGGGAAAGTGTTCATCATACTTATATCTTGTACTGGGTGGCCAGAAGTTAAAGTACATGAGGTAGTGGTATTAAATATCATATCTAACAATACAGTCAGGGAATTGTACCCCTCAGTTACAATTGGTCCTTCGAGCCGGAGGGTAACTAGTGTAATATTAATATAGTGTTATTAATATCGAAATGGCCTATGATGAACACTCCACGAAACGATCCTCCTAACCTAGAACGCCCGCGGCGCAGACGACAGACACCTCAGTACTTAGAGGCTTACACTGTCAGTCAACTACCTAGCCTTCGACAAACGGTAAACGCGGTAGAAGTAGAAAGTAAAATTATGTCTGACCTTAACGACCAGGTTTCCCCGACCACAGAGGCCCTAGTAGGTCCTAATGTAACTGACCAAGCTCACGGTGGGGACCAGGAAGGAATTGACATGCCTTTACCCCCCGCCACTACCCAAGAAGTAGTCCCCGACCAGCCCCGGGAGGAAGACAACCCTACAGAGAGAGAACTCTGCACGGAAGAAGAGGAGGAGAGCGCCGAGGAACTAGAGCTCCAGGACTCCCCAACGAGTACCCCCAGGAGCGGCTCACGCAGGAGCGGCTCACCTCCACTACCGCCTTCCCCCAACGAAGCGGAGAGGATACTACAACAGGCGTTCCTCGTCAGCCTGACAGCCTCTACCGAACGCGATCGTCTCCAAGCACAGACGCTTAGCGAGCGCGAACAACTCCAAGCGCAACAACGGAGCGAAGAAGAGCGCATACGCCTGGAGATGAGACGCCTTCAGATGGAAGAGAATATGGCAAGAGACCGAGCAGACACCCAGCGTGCCGCTGCCGGTGCCCAAAGAGACGCAGAACGCGAACTCGCTCTCATCCAGCGCGAAGCCGAGCGCGACAGAATACAAGCCGAGCGCGACAAGCTACAAGCGCAGCTAATGGAGCAGCTGATCAAAAGGACAACTCCCTCTCCCTCCGCCAGGGGTTCAAGGAACTCGTCGAGACAACAGTCAAGGGCAGCGTCACCACAACGAGCAAGCAACCCTGAACTTGACCAACAGACCGAGTCTAGACCCCCCGCAGACCCCCTTCCCAAACCGGTCCAAGCGAGACCCAGCTACAAGGAAGGAGCGGCATACACTGCGGAGAAGCTAAATAAACGATTACAGGATCTGGAGGATCTGATAGAGGAAAAAGAGGGAGAGGAGGAGAACCAAGCCCGACGACAGCACAGTACTCCACCGGACCAGGAGGTCCCATACAGTCCAGGCTATACCCCCGCGGCGCTGCGCTACAGACCCCCGACTCTATTCACGGGTGAGCACGACGCACGACCAGCCCCGAGGAACAGCACCTGGACCAGCGGGCCATGGTACCCTGCCAGTATCAGCCCACAGCGAGGCGCAAGAGGGGACTCGCCCAGGAGGTCTCTCCCCCAACGCTCGCCGATGTATCAGCCATCCACGGCGTCATACAATGCCACACCGTCATTCCCAGACTTCGCCTATGAGAGTCGAGCACAGTACACGGAGCTCCGGATGTGCTTAGAGACAATGATGGTGGATGTCGCTGATGAACGCCACAAGTATGCAATATTACTGAAGCACCTGAAAGTACCGCGAGCGCACAATATAGCGCTAGCCTATGCTAACTCTTCGACCCCATACACAGCGGCCCTTGCAGCGCTGGATCAGAGATATGGACGTATATGGGATTACGTAATCCAGGAGATAAGGCATATTGACCGCCTACCCCCAGCCACAGACAATCGCTCACTAGACGACCTGTCAATCAAAGTGCAGTCCCTGGTAGGGATGCTGGGAGCGCAACGGGAGAAGGGCATGCATGAGCTATACGCCAACTCTAACGTCGAGAGGATTTTGGAGAAGCTGCCACCCGCAAGACAGGAGCGCTTTAGGCGGCAGAGGGATTACCGGGATCCCAACGGCCCCGAGCCATCCCTCCTTGATCTAGCCGACTTCCTGGCGAGAGAAGTCAGCAGCTTACGACTGGACACCTTCGGGCGGAGCACGCCAAGCTCCAGAGAGGGACCCAGGAGAATAAATGATGGAAGAAGATCGGTGACTGTCATGCACCAATCAGAGTCAGTACCGAGCAGTAAGAGTCACAGCACCCCCTCGAGAAAAGAGAAGTGGAAGATAGCGTGTCCCTACTGTGAGAAAGAACACTGGCTGTCACAATGTGACCTATTCACAAAGATGAATGCAGAAGAAGTGAGTCAATGGATAAAGTCCAACCGGCGCTGTTATCGATGTGCGCGGCCCCACATGGCAGCCGAATGCCGCCTAAAGAAAAGGTGCAGCCGGTGCGATGGAGCCCATCTAGATATACTACACGAAAGTAACGGAAGACGGCCTATACCTGCACCACGGAGCGGCACCAAGGCAAGTGTCATGTACATTGACCCCGCCAGCAGCAGCGGAGCCCAAGTGCTCTTAAAGGTAGTCCGTGTGACATTGAGCTACCAAGATAAAGTCATGGACACTTACGCCGTCCTTGATGACGGGTCAGAGAAGACCCTTCTGCTCGCCTCCGCTGCGACCCAGTTGGGACTGCGGGGGAGCAAGAACGAAATGACGATTCGGACAATAAGAAGAGATTTAAAGACGATAAAGGGCGAGAATGTCTCCTTCACCATCGCAGCCAACGGGCAGCCAGAGCGACGGTACAAGATCACAAATGCTTTCACCAGCCAAGAAATAGGACTATCGCAGTACACCTACCCTGTCACCAAGTTGATGGATAAATATGTGCACCTGCGCCAATTACCTATCCCGCTCATAGACGGCGCTACCCCGACCCTGTTGATAGGCTCCGACCATGCAGAACTCATAGTCCCGATTGACCGGGTCCATACAGGCCCCCGAGGCTGTCCTGCAGCAGTCGAGACCCGCCTAGGGTGGACCCTACAAGGCCCCCTCGCTAAATCTCTCAACCGAACAGCAGCCACTAGCTGCTTCCACTCCAGAACGACAGAAGAAGACGCCACTCTCCTGCAGCATGTCGAGAGGCTATGGACCCTAGAGACAATGCCCTTTAAGAACGAAAAGAAAGATATTCGCTCTAAAGAAGACATTTACGCTATCAACCTACTCGAGCAGGGGACAAAGAGAGTCACAGTCGGCGGAGTGATGAGATACGCAACTCCACTCCTGAGGCGAGAGGGAATGCCCACCTTTCACGCAAAGAAAGACGCCACGGAGCGCTATCTACTGAACACAGAGCGGCGCCTAGCCAAAGACCCCGCTCAAGAGAGTGTGTACCGAGCTGAGATTGAGAAGCTAATCACAGCGGGACACGTAACAAAGATTGACATTAAAGAGGCCGATCAGACGACCGAATCATGGTACGTGCCGCATCACAAGGTCCATCACAACGGCAAGGATCGCATTGTGTTTAACTGCAGCTACCAGATCGGATCCCAAAATCTGAATAAAGAGCTCTTGCCCGGCCCCACACTCGGCCCCTCCCTACTAGGCGTGCTACTGCGCTTCCGCCAGGACAAGGTGGCTATAAGCGGGGATATCAAAGGGATGTTCTTGCAGGTGAGACTAGTAGAGGAGGACAAGCCTCTGCTACGGTTCCTATGGAGAGAGAAGATCGGAGATGAGAACCCATCCATCTACCAGTGGGAAGTACTCCCCTTCGGAACCACATGCAGCCCGTGCTGTGCTACATTTGCACTACAGAAACACGTCACAGAGGACCCCGCAGCAGATGAAGAGGTCCAACACAGTGTGAAGAACAGTTTCTACGTGGACAACTGTTTACAAAGCGTCTCGACTCAAGAAGAAGCCGAGGCTCTCCTAATCAAGTTACGCGCCTCCCTGATCAAAGGCGGCTTTGATCTCAGGCAGTGGGCCAGCAGTGACCCGCACGTATTGCGCAGCCTCTCCTCCGCGGACAAGGCTGCCAGCAGCGAGACCTGGATGGCGACAATCCCAGGAGAAGCCGAAGAAATGACACTAGGACTAGTCTGGCACTTCAAAACAGACTCGCTCCACTATAGACACAAACCCTTGGCTCCAGAGCAGGGAAGGTCGGCGGCGATACCGACCACCAGACGGAGTGTGTACAGAACACTCGCCAGACAATATGACCCGTTGGGATGTATTTTACCTTACACCACCAGGGCAAAGATGATTGTACGAGCACTATGGGACAAGGACCAGGGCTGGGACGACCCAATACCCGCACACCTTGCCTCAACATGGAGAGAGTGGGAGACGGAACTCCGCTCACTCCCAGGTGTCAATATACGCCGCAGCTACTTCCCATCCACAGTGAGGCCAGAGACATGCGAGATTGAGCTACACGTCTTCAGCGACGCCTCCGAAGTAGCCTACGGATCGGTGGCCTACTTGCGTGCCCAAGAGATGGGAGGAAAGATACACACTGCTTTCATCCTGGCCCGCTCAAGAATAGCCCCACGTAAGCAACAATCTATCCCACGTCTAGAGCTCTGCGCAGCCCTCGCAGGAGCGCATCTAGCCACGTTAATCCAACGTGAACTCACCATTCCGGTGCATAGAACAATCTTGTGGTCAGATTCCACGACAGTACTCACATGGATCAAGTCTGATTCATGCAGATACAAAGTCTTCGTGGGAGTCAGAGTCACCGAGATTCAAGAGTTAACAGAAGAAGCAAGCTGGCGGTATGTGGACACCAAACACAACCCAGCTGACGTCATCACCCGGGGAATGTCTCTGGATGACCTAACCCGTCGCAACATCTACAGTGACGGACCAGCATTCCTCAAGCTCCCGGAAGGAGATTGGCCTACGCCCACCCCGAGGGAAGCAAGTAACGAGGAGGCTGAGAACAAGAAACCTATGTTCTGTGGACTGAGCACTGTCGCCTCCACAGACCCCAACATAGATGACTGCATTACCCTAGAGAGTGCGCAACAAAGAACATTCCTGCGGCACCACCCAGAGATTCAGTCCACCACTGACATGTCAGCAGCTGACTACGAAGAAGCAGAACTTCTTCTACTACAACGAGCCCAGAGAGACTCGTTCCCCGATGAGCTAGACTGTCTACAGGGAGGAAACCCCGTCCCATCAGACAGCAGACTGATTCACCTGGCACCAGAGAGTGACGCCCATAATCTCATCAGAGTGGGTGGTCGCCTGCGGAGAGCCCCCGATCTACCAGATGACATTAAGTACCCGATCGTCTTGAACAGCCGACACAAGGTCACAGAGCTGATCATAAAGAAATACGACGAGGATGTACACCACGCAGGAGCAGAGAGAGTCTTCGCGGAGATCAGACGTCGTTATTGGATATTGCAAGGGAGAGAAGCAGTACGGCGCTTCCAGCGAACCTGTCTAGACTGCCGTAAGTGGCGCGCGCAGCCCAGCATACCACGGATGGCTGACTTACCCCCCTGTTGCCTCCGAATCGGCGACAAGCCATTCCACTCCACAGGCATGGACTGCTTTGGCCCGTTGTATATAAAGAGAGGAAGAGGCACCGAGAAGCGGTGGGGTATTGTATTCAAATGCATGACCACCAGAGCGATACATATCGAGCTCCTTCCGACCATGAGCACAGACTCATTCCTTATGGCCTTCCGGAGATTCGCATCACGGAAAGGAAAACCGTCTACATTGTTGTCTGATCACGGGACCAACTTCAAAGGCGGAGAAAGAGAGCTGAGAGAGAGCTTCCAAGCTATGGGCCCAGAACTTAAGACCCACCTCGCTCCAGCCCAGATTGACTTCCAGTTTAATCCCCCGAACGCACCCCACTTCGGTGGAACCTGGGAACGAGAAGTACGTTCTATAAAGACAGCCCTGTACGCCGTACTCGGAGCCCAGACTGTGGCGGAGGAAGTCCTAATGACAGTCCTCACGGAGATCGAGGGAGTATTGAACTCAAAGCCCCTCGGTTACGTCTCCAGTGATGTAGCAGATGTCGACCCAGTCACCCCCAACACACTCCTAATGGGGCGGCTGGACCCCGCGCTACCCCAGACAATGTACAGGCCTGAAGAAGCGAACGGCCGAAGAATGTGGAGGTACAGCCAAGTACTAGCTGACAAGTTTTGGAGCAGCTTCCTACTTCACTACCTACCGTCTCTACAGACCCGCCAGAAGTGGGTAAAAGAGAGAGACAATTTGACAGAAGGAACAGTCGTCATGATTATTGACCAGTCACTACCCAGAGCTATGTGGCCGGCTGGCCGCGTAAGCAAAGTGATCACCGGTGCCGATGGCAAGGTCCGAGCAGCTGAAGTACTCGTCCAAGGGCGCACTTACACACGTCCCGTGGCGAGGCTCATAGAACTGCCCCGACTCCCAGATACTATCGATGATGACCATGACCCCATGACTTTGTGAGTTGACTGACCCTTACAGCGGACCTTGAGTGGTAGACAGTGCGGTTAATCTGTCTCTGCTTAGCTAATTAGGTGGGACTAATTAGGGGGCGGCTGTTGTGAAGGATCAGATTAAACCGAATATGTATATTTATTTATATATATATATTTAATTGTA
This sequence comes from Notolepis coatsorum, assembly GCF_963971535.1. Classification (NCBI taxonomy): domain Eukaryota; kingdom Metazoa; phylum Chordata; class Actinopteri; order Aulopiformes; family Paralepididae; genus Notolepis; species Notolepis coatsorum. The sequence continues at coordinate 151,269,263 of NC_140165.1, read as the reverse complement.
TCTGTATATCGTTTGATATCCCCTGTATATTCCTTGTACAATATGCATTGAATATCCCTTTAGTCTACTAAACAGCCCATAATAGTTTCATTCTACCATTGGACGAGAACCTGGCGCCAGGTTGCCATACCCCTAGGTCCAAGTTCAATCGTGCCGCCTAACATGTCGTGGCAAGCCCCGGTTCCGCGCAGGAATATGTCGGGCGAAATACGAATGGTACTATTTGTTCATAGCGCATATATATATGGCGCAAGTAAAGTAGAACTTTCCTTTTAGTCCAGTTCTTTACCCTCCAACAGAGTGACAGACGCAAAGCCTCCCCACGACGCACGTGCGGTGTAGTAAGGCCTACTTGGCCCCAGAATAGGCATTGAGATATCGTGTAGATTAATAGTTGAATAGTCATAGTTTGGCACTATACCGTTGAGTTGGACGTATTCTATTAAGCTAATAATAGTCTATTTATGTATGGTGCATCGTTCGGTTAGAGTTCTAAAGTTATCAGTACCCCCATCGTTCCTGACGTTATCTGGACGCTTAACCAGGCTGGTCAGACCCCTAGTGGTGATTGCATCCGAGGAGCTCCGGGCCAAGAGCGACTGGACCTGTATATTGGATTACTCTACCCGGACGACGGCGAGCCTTCCACGGCTTGGATTATGCTTTGTGTGCTTTGATTATTCCATGGATAAAGGCCAACACTGCGGAGTGTTGGAACTACCCCCCCGGAGAAGACTCCAGGTGAGACGGCGCTCGACACCAGTGAGGTCGCCTCACGTCTCTCCGTTGTGGACCGGCAGCTACCGTCCACAGAGGGTCCAGCTGTATTCGTCTGCGGTCCGAGGTTCTGTGGGCACCGTGTCCAAGACTTTGGATTCTCCCAAGACACCGTCGGCCAGATGGGATACCGCCAGCGGCTTCTCTAACCCCCCCCTCCTACTGTCTTACAACCAGCGGGACCCCCCCCCCCTTAGTGTATCCAGCTATAATCATTTAAGTACCATCGCTATCGTTTCCTAAATATTCCAGGTTGTATACTTACTCCCTGCGTAACCAGAGATTGGACATTCAATGTTGATTTACCTACGAATACTCATTTGCCATAAAAGTGCATATTTCATATTTCAAATCATAAATGTAATTAAGTGATCGTTGTATACACCCTTTGCTGTATTAAACCTTCGATTTGGTACATTTGTGTGGATTCGTTTCATCAGGTGGGAAAGTGTTCATCATACTTATATCTTGTACTGGGTGGCCAGAAGTTAAAGTACATGAGGTAGTGGTATTAAATATCATATCTAACAATACAGTCAGGGAATTGTACCCCTCAGTTACAATAATAATAATAATAATAATAATAATAATAATAATAATAATAACTTTATTTATATAGCACCTTTCATACATGGATTGCAGCTCAAAGTGCTTCACAGCAAATAGCATAAAATGGCATAACATTTGCATACAGTTGACAGATGAAACACTTCTACCGAGCTACTTTATTGAAGTGAGGTTCAGTTTAATGAGGGCCAGGGCAAAACCCCAGTTCAAATGTGTCTAGTGAGCATTTCACTGAGGACAGTGGGTCTCATTCCCGAACGGATTTACAACAAAAACATTTGCTCTCAGGCAAATTTCTGCCGATTTAAGACATATTAGGGCTAGTAGCGCGATTCCACAAATTTTCCTGAGATCAGATTTGGCCGTGGCTGAGAGCAGAATTTAAGAGTGCTGAGGAGCACACTTATGATTGATTGACTGATTGACATTTTTATTAACTTGACAGACTGTGTTCTCCATGTTCTTAATGGCTTTATTTGGGAGGAATCATAGTTATTCCTTCATGTCAACGCTACAGGCCTCCTTGGAATTAATTACTTAATCATAATTAAAATAAATATGACAATATTTGTACGATAAGAAATTACGCGGATGTCGGAAAAAAATAAATAATATGGATTCATCTGATCACAGGGCAGCTGGATTAACCATATCTGAACCAGATATTTTGGACAAATGTATAATTACTTTAATTACTCAGATATTCAAACACAATTATGCAATTATTGTGAAATTATTGAAAATAATAATTATGTAATGCCTTCTGTGGAATTTGTATTTCTTATTTGTTACATATCTGTTTTATTGATTAATTATACATTTGAAAGAATGCAGGTTATAGCCAACATGATTGGTACAATGGGACACACATTTGTTTGATATAGCTATAACTTGCATTCCTTCAAATATATCATTAATAAATAAAAACAGATATTGAAATAAACTATGTAGCCTAATCCTATACACAACACTGCAAATGACAGTGGATAAATAAATAAGAACTAAAGCTAATCGCGTGGAAATAGACTGCATTAATATTCCATAAGTCTTGTGTGCGCCAGTATAGCCTACGTGTCTAATGAATGAACAGTATATAGGCTTATATTATTCTAATTACTTGTTTCATTAGGATTTAGTAGATACTATATATGCTCTGCTCTACGTACAGTAAGTACAGTACACATATTAAGGCCGCCAGAGTCAGGCGTACCATGAGCGGACTGCATGGTGGACTGTACTACGGTCTACAGGGCGGGCAGTGCAGATTGCTGCTCTCCTAATAAAACAAGTCATTAGAATAATATAAGCCTATACTGCGTTCATTCATTACGTGCGTAGGCTATACAGTACTGCGTGCGCGTGCGTGTGTGTGTGCGCGCGCTGGGGCAGGTGCTCCACGAGCTGTAGGCTACTATATATGATGACAATACATTAATCTAATCTCATTTTGATCGGTCGCAAAGCACTTCCGCATATCGGCCACCATTTTCACACGGCTGCATCGTCAGTTGCATTCTAATGAGCTGGACAGGTGTGTCTAACTATTGACTTTTTGCGATTCCATCTGCACACTTCCATATTGGCTGCCTTATAAGGAGCTTCGGAGGAGGATGCACGCTCATGTTTCAGAGAGCGGTGAAATTCCTCATCGCGGCATCTCAGCTCAGATAGTTTGAGCCACTTAAGACATCTTCCCCACGCGTTGGGGACTCAGAGTGAACTTGTCGTAGAGTCTGTCTCAGTCGGTTCCAAGATAAGTCTTCCAAGAGAACTCTTTGGAAAATATTCGGGAATGGGAGCCAGTCTCACCAACTTCCACCAAAAGAGGCCTGGAGCCCTGGGGGAGCTCCCGTAGCTCACCGCATATCTCGGCGCTATTTCTGCGTCGGGGAAAACCGTGCTCGTCACGGATCTGGGGGACACGAGTTCGATTCCCGGACCCGCCGTCATTTCTCAGAATGTCTTCCCCTGCTCTACATCCCATTTCAACCTGTTTCTGTCGGTCATGCTTGACCAGAAAAAAGCGATAAACGCTAAAAAATAAAGTAAAAAAAAAATAAAAATAAGAGGCCTGGAGCCATGCCCTCTCTCCTTAACGAAAGGTTATGACTATAACCTAGTTATATGAGTACTGGCTGAGCGTCTCGCACTTCGCCATACCGAGATATATCCTTATCTCCAGTACCTACTGTACTTCATTAACGAAAACAATGCACCCATGCACTTGACCAGTGTCCCCCTATAAGACACCGGACATGGTCATACTCGCCCTTCCTCGGGAAAAAGTTTCCATCATAGAAAACCCAACCAAGGGACCTCAGGGCGCGCTAAGAGCGAGACGCTCAGCCAGTACTCATATAACTAGGTTATAGTCATAACCTTTCGTTATATAGCCTACTGGCCTCGCGTCTCACTCTTCGCCATACCGAGATATTGGGCAGAGCAGACGCGTGGCCCGACAAATGTACCCCCTGAGGACCCGCAAGCCCTACCACCAGGGGAGAGGGGAGTCCCGTCCACCCGCCTTTCCTAGTGAAGAGGGGGCGGCAGTCAACTCCACCAAAGTGCAAAAAAAGAGGGAACTAGAGACCCCTAAAAACGCACAGAACAGGCGGGACCACGTGTGACACATCACCCCGTGGCACACACCCACACACCCCAGCTAACCCACCAAAAGGCAGGACGCAGGGGAGGTCCCAGACCTCAGAACCGCCTGGGAGACAGAACCCCCAGTCATGTCCATGAGGTAAAACCTAATGAAGGGACCCGGGGAGGACCAGGAGGCCGCAGCATAGATGTCCTCCACCGAGGCCCCCCCTAACAAGGAGGCAGAGGTCGCCACTCCACGAGTGGAGTGCGCCCTGACACCCCCAGGGGGGGCCAGCCCAGCCAACGTGTAGCAAAGGGCAATGCCCTCGCATAACCAATGTGACAGGCGCTGTTTGGACAGTGCCTTACCAGCGCGAGAGCCACCGTAACAAACAAAGAGCTGATCGGTAGCCCTGAAGTCCTGAATCCGACTGAGGTAAACCCCCAAAGCCCGGACGGGACACGACAGGTGAAAGCTTGCCTCTAACTCACCAGCATGAGGAGGCGGATGAAACGCCTGAACCACAATATCCCTGGAGCGAAAAGAGCTCCGGATATTTTTTGGCACGAAGACTGGATTAGGCCTCAGAGTCGCACCACTATTGACACGAATAGACAAGCACTCAGGCCGCACCGAGAGAGCACACAGCTCACCCACGCGCTTAGCGGAGGTGATGGCCGGCAGGAATGCAGTCTTGAAGACAGCTGTTCCAAAGACGCCTGCTCAAGAGGCTCAAACGGGGCCTCAGACAACCGGCCGAGGACCAGTTGGAGGTCCCAACTTGGAGACAGAGAACGTTCCGCCCCCTTAAGACGGCGAGCGCCAAGCAGGAAACGCTTCACAAGAGGGTGGCTGAACAACGTAACGCCCTCAAACCCCACATGACAAGAGAATATAGCCGCGGCATATACCCTCACCGTCGAAGCCGACAGTCTACCCAAAATAGACTGAAGGAAGGAAAGGACAGCGTCCAGGGGGCAGGACACCGGGTCCAAGCCCCCCACTCTACACCACTCTTGGAAATACGCCACCTACCCGCATAAGCCGTGGTAGAGGACGGAGCGCGCGCGTGCCGGATAGCGTTAACCACAGAATAGCCAAGACGCATCCCCACCAGATTCACACTGACAGCAGCCAAGCCTAGAGGCTGCCCCAGAACAGGAAGGCAGAACAGAGTTCCGCGTGCCTGAGAGAGGGCCCGCGGTGACCACGGAACAGGCCACGGCGGGGCCACACAGAGCTGAATCAGGGCCGGGGACCAAACAGCTGAGCCCCGGCCCGGCACGACCAGGACCAAGTCCCACGCTCCCGACGTACCCGCCCCAACAGCTGAGCTATCAGGTGTAAGGGGGGGGAAAGCGTACAGAATCCCGGACAGCCACGGAATCGGTCCCATACCTGCCCGACTATGTCTAGACGTAATCCCCACTCGTCAGGGTGAGGACCGCCCCGCGACATCACACCTGCACCCACATTCACCCTGCCGGGGATGTGGAGAGCCCTCAGGCTGCGCAGATGGAGAAACGCCCATAGCTAGCCGACCGCCGCCCGGTGCAGATGGGGGGAGCGTACTCCTCCCTGTCTGTCAATATACGACGCTGACGTTGTGTTGTCCATCCTGATCAAAACACCGTTTGAGAACCAGAAGGACTGCCTTCAATTCCAACACATTGAATGTAGCGCAGACCGGGCAGCATGGTCTTGCCAGCTGCCCCCTACTGCGTTGGCCCGACACGTCCCGCCCCCAGTGAGGGAGGCGTTGGTGAAGACCGTGACGTGTGACAGCCAGCTACCCATGGGGACCCCGCTGGTGAGGGCCCCAGGCCCTCCCCAGAGGGCGAGGTCCCCCAGTACTGACATGGGAACCTTAGCCCCTTCCACTTGCCTCTCACCGGGTCTATTTCCATACTGGAAAACCACCTCTGTATCCTCCTCATGGGGGGAAGAGGAGGCCAAGAGGGACCACAGAATGAGCAGATGCCATCATACCGAGCAGGCGCATCACGGACAGCGCCGTAACCATCCCAGGACGGAACCTCCCGAGCGTGCCGAGAACACCCACTCGCCGCCGCTTTGAGAGGGATGCCCATATAGACCTTGAGCTTAGAATAAGCCCAAGTACTCCACCCGTTGACTGGGAAGAGGAGTACTCTACTTCCAGTCTACAGCAAAACCCAGGCTGGTGAGGAATTCCACCACCTGCCTGGTATGAGACCTGACGATCTACCCTGACCGCCAAGGACCAGAACGTCGTCCAGGGCAGAATACACTTCGAAACCCCCGACGATGCAGAGGCCCCAGTGCGGTCTCCACGCACTTGGTGAAGATGCGGGGAGCCAGAGAATAGCCGAACGCCAGCCTCTGGTACTCATACGCTAAACCCTGCAAAGGAAGCGTAGGTAAGCCCTAGGATGGAAGATCTGGGATGCGAATACGCATCCTACAGGTCTATGGAGGAGAACCAGGCCCCCACCTGACAGCGTTCAACAGGTGGGAGACAGTCAAAATAGTGAACCTTCCATGGGACAGGTCCAGTATGGGTCTGACACCCCCCCTCCCGATTTCTCGGGCACCAGAGAATACCGGGAGGAAACGCCACGCATCGCGTCGTCCTTTGGGACCACGACGATGGCTTGCTTCGCCCACAGAGATTGGATCTCGTTGGCCAGAGCTGTCACTGCTGGTGACCCTGACAATAGGGTCTGTACCAAACCTGAAAACGGGTGGGGTTGTGTAAACACAAGTCCCCGCCTCAGCGTTCTCTCCATCCACCTCGACATATGGCACTGCTGTAGCCATATGTGATGATAATCCCAAGCGCACCCGCCGCCACTTCTGGTCCGCCAGAAACCATAGATAGGCGGCCCGGTCCTGCCCGCTGTGCATAGCCAACCCTGGACCCGCTAACCGCGCGAGCAGAGCGTTCCGTGGAGTCAAGACATCGGACCCTGACACTACCCACGAGACAATTGCACCCAAGGGGGGACCCCGACAGAAAGGGCTGGTTTGATACGGGAGAAGCTGACATCATACTAGGTGACAAAAGCTCCCCCACTGAACACCCCTCCAGCATGGACTGCTGAGGAATTGTTCTACAGCTGGACATGCAAGGTGTGAGGCCCCCACACTGCCCATAGGGTGGGTTCCTTCACACCGTAGCCGTGCAGTGATATTACTACCACCCAAATCACGTGCGCCTGCCAGACCACTGCCGGTCTTCCGGGAGTGGGAGGCACTAACGTGATACCCGGCCTGTCGAAGGCGAGGTCGGGGGAACCTGCACTGTTTGCCTCAAGAGGTCTCGAGCCCCCCTGCTGACAACCTTTGTAGTTGACAGACGTAACACCAGGCTCAACCAAACACAGACGCAGAACGTGTGGCGTGGGAGCCGCTTGACAGCACAACATTCTCACGGACAGACCCAGTTTCAGCCATCAACTGGGTGTCAGCCCCTGTCCCCATGAGAAGCGAAACGTGGGGCCACTTGCGCTTCATTGAAGACACGCGACCCGCAACCAAAGGAAACAAATCAGAGCCCTTATCCCGCTGGTGTTGGGGGGGTGGAGTGACCGGAGAGCGAGCTGCACACAGCTAGACGGCGACGGTTTTTCATCTAATGTAGCCGATCCCTCGGCCGCCAAGGCTGTTGGCCTTGCGGTCACCTGTTGACGTTGTGCCCAGGGTACCTCAGGCGAGGGAATCATGGCCGCTAGTTGAGGGCCTCGCCACAGCCGCTGGCGAGGCCGTGCTCTCACCTCTGGCTGCGCGGTGTGAGGCTGTGTGGGGCCTAGGTCAAATACCGCCCGCGCTCCTGTGGAAAGACCAAAGTCCCTCTGCGGAGAGGGGAGCCCTGAGGAGGGAAAAAACTTCTCACCCCCTCAAAGGGAGACTGATCCAACCAAGATGTCTGTAAACAAGCGTTGACAGCATCCTAGCCCTCCCTGCGGTTATAGCTTGCGGCTAGGTCAAAGCTAATAACGTCAAAACCTCGCGCGATGTTTCGACGTCGGCTGGCCTTCAAGGCCCCGCCACCCAACACCATTTTTGACAGAAAAAACAGCAATTCGAACAATGTTACTAGTGGCTGCTAATTCTATACCATGGCGGTATAGGCTTAACAGCCCACCAGCCACCTGCCGGGCCGACTCACCTCATGGCGTCGGCCGGGCGGGGCACCGTTCCAACATGCCAGAGGCAAAGGACTGATGCCACCTGCTTCACAAGCACGGAGCACCAGTGGTGGTTGCAACCAGCAACCTCCACTGTGGTGTGCACCCATGAAGGGGTAAATGAATAAATGAACTAAAACTCCACCAACACACTGCAGAATGGGCTAGCCCATTAAGGGGATGCAGACCAGAGAAACACCAGTCCCGCACACAATTCATAGATTCACAAAAAGCACACCAGCCCTAGGCCTCAGCCCATCCACCCATGAAAAGGTAAACAAGCCCCCGTCAAAACTCCCAACAGTAGACACCGATTGACCGTCAGCATGAATGGTTAAGAGAAGGGAAGCCCTTTTTAAAAAGACAGCCCTCGGCGGGGGATCAACGGAACAGTAACCCAGCATCGTAGCATAGCATTAGCCGCACGCTCCAGGATAGCCGGGAAAACGACAACGTTTACCCAGATATCCTGCCCCTTGCGCCAATACACAACTTGGTTGTCTCACGGGACAACGAGCAGTATCATAAATGCCAGCATTGACGCCTGGTGGCGCAGGCCCTACCTGAGCACGACCTAGCCACGACAGCTAGTCACCGCGTGATGTCCCTCGATCCGCTGTCAGAAGACGAGGAAACCCCAGGACAGGCCCGATGCGCTGTCAGAATGTGCCGAGAAAATTCCAGGGGCTGGAAAATCTCCGGCGAAAACCCAACATTGTTCAATTTCCTTCTGCATTTCATAACAACTAGTTCATGGAGTGCACTCCAGCGTCCATGATGGAAACGAAAAAAAGAGGAAGGGCGAGTATGACCATGTCCGGTGTCTTATAGGGGGACACTGGGGCGGGGCCTGGTCAAGTGCATGGGTGCATTGTTTTCGTTAATGAAGTACAGTAGGTACTGGAGATAAGGATATATCTCGGTATGGCAAAGAGCGAGACGCGAGGCCAGTAGGCTATATAACCAGGGAGCAGCTGTGGTGTCTCTCCTCCATAACTCCAATAGACCTCTCACACGTGGCCAGATAAGGTATTAGTAGCACCGGTTCGTCATCCAATTATCTGCCTTACTGTAGGAGTGGGATCCCAGGCGGATCTAATTTGCAAGTAAGATTGTGGATTCATGTTTGGTGGGGCCGTACGGTAATTGAAATGGAAATGACACAATGATACGCTGGACTTCCACAAAACCTCCAGTAAGTAATTGTGACCATGATCCTATTTTTTTTGTATTGTATTGTATTGTATTTATTTATTAACTCATTCAGGGCCAACAGCGCCAACAGGCCCAACGCTTTATCCAATGGAGAATAGGACCTATTTGCGAGTGCATAAAACATATCAAATATAATAGCAATAGATCTAAATAACACAGTGATCGTCAATGAGTTGCTTCCAGTCAACATGCACGAAACAGATCATTTTTTCATACATTTCCATTTTATACCGTGATGAATATCAATATATTTCTAGGGCGTTCTGTCTCATCTCAATAAACTCCAGCAAATCGAGCTTAAATGTATTTCCGTAGAAAGCGTGCCATTTGTCGCTTGATTTATGAATAGTTTTAAAATAAACGCTAGATTATCGATAGTATATGTATCCTCATGCACGAAGAGAAGCGGGGTCTGAAAAATCGCTTCTCCGTACTTTGGTCGGCGCGAACCTCACACACACACGCACGCACGCACGCACGCACGCACACGCACGCACACACACACACACACACACACACACACGCACACACACACACACACACACACGCTCCGATGGCGGAGAAAGGAACATCTGATTACCCCAAGATTCGTAACATAAAGGCCTTACCTCACATCTGATGTCATGCAAAAAAATATTAATCCAATTCCTGATCGCCATTCCAAACATCGATCGCGTCCATTGATCCAACGTTATAGTCCAAAACACATAATCCAAGCTGCTCCCAGTCCCCCCAGTCAATGCAATAGTATCCAGCTGCATGCCCGAGAAGTAAAACCTGGACCGGACTTATTTTTTTGATGCACAGTCCCAGCCAATCCAATCCAATGATGTGCAATACCATCCGGGAGATGATAGGCGGCTGTATTTGCCCTTTTGCAAGCTCAGACCCATTCCCAACGATAACATCAGGTTGGATGGATGAAAATGAATGGATCGCTAATAAAATAAATAACGATTATAACCCGACTATATTTGTGATTGGCACGCAAGCGATGGCGAGTTAACCCGACGACTATCATCGTGATTGGCACGGAAGGGGTTAACAGAGAGTTAAACAAAAGTCAAAGAAAATACATAATAGCCATATTGTGAAGGAGAAGTTAGAAGCCTAGAGGCTTACCGAGAACTTCCCCTGTTTTGTAAAATCAAAACATATACAAAACAAAATATACATATTATTTTAAAAATACCAGTAATACATTCAAAAGATATGTGTTAACCCAAACATACATACACACAGTACATACATGCATATACTGTATACTGCGTACATAATAACCCACCTGCCTACAAACCTACCCACCCACATAACCAAATGCATACCTACATGTATGACCTATTTATCTATCTACTACTTTTGGATATGAGCATTTTTTTGTAGTTAACTTTAAAAATAAGCAGATATGGAGATTTCCTCAGCATAGGATCAGCTGCATTCCAAAGATTGGACCCTCTATACCTCACTGAGAACTGCCTAAGTGAAGTACCACAATAAGGTATATGTGTAGCAACCTGGAAAATATACCTATTATCCAGATGTGCTGACTTGCCTTTCTATCTCCCCTGATGCACCAAGACATTCTAATTAGTCTCCGCTAATATTCTCTCGAACAATGATGCTCGCCCCTCCTTGTTCTACTCACTGGAATATGGATTATGAACAGGATTACTGGACCCTACTCTATCAGCCTCTTCCTTGTGACTAGTTGGCGGCGCCAGCAGGGGGCGGTGGCAGGCAGAGAGCGTACGTGAGAGACGGAGAAGGAAGTGGACGGAAGTGCGAGGAAGCAGCCTCTTCGACACCCGGCTGCCTTCAGAGACCGACAGAGGTCGCTACCACCCAGCACACGCTCTCAGCCCAACACTGCCCTCTGCTCCAACCCCGCCGAGAGCGTTCGACGCCATCTTGCCTTCCGGACGATGGTGGCGCGGCGAGGCCGCCATTTTGGGTTGAGTACAATTGAGCATTAATGCTCTGGAGCTATTACACAGTACACAGTGTGGTGCGGCCCGCGGGCGAAGCTAACGTTGCTAACCACAGTTCTAGGGGTACCCCAATAACAATACATGCCGGCATTAGCATAGGGCTTTTGTAAGGTATTTGTGGGCCCACATTTTGATTTCTTTTCATTTTCTTTGAGTGTGATAACGTGTGTGTGTTTAATAATACTTCCCATCTAATTAACCCTTTCCCTGTCGGGAGGTTACAGACCTGCTGCATTACAAGTAAAGCCTAGAGAGGTATTATTCTTGCCTTATAATTAAAGCCTGACCGAGGTATTATACAGGGCGACCCAGACGTGGGTGAGGAGTCAAACACCTTGCAGTATATTACCCCTGATACTAACCCAGAGGTGGGTGTATAAAATACGGGTTTAGGAGGTGTTGGGTCACAAACGGAATTATAGTGGGACTTCAGTCCATTTAGTCATTATCATTAAATCATTGTAACTGACCAGTATAATAACAGTAAAGAATTAGATGGGAGTTCTGTGTGTGTGTCCATTCCTGAGCCGTATTAACTCTTTTGGTGTGGGTAACATACATACTATTAATCCCTTCCTATTCAACCTTCCCTTTCCTACTGTAAGGTTTCTAGTGTCAACGAGGGAGGGTACTGCTTGCGGGGGGAACCAAGTTATTTATTTACAATGCAGTCACTAGGTGTGGGAGGGTGCTAGAGGAGTAATTGGGGGAAGTGAGAGCGTGTTGGGGAGTACTGCTGACCGCCCTGGAAGGGAGAGGAAGACCAGAGTACCGGACCAGGTTCGTAAATCCCGGGCCCCATCCACTCCCACTGCCAGCCTCCAGTTGACGCTCCAGACCCAAAGACGGAGGTGCAGCTAGCCAGATTCTACTGTGTCTCGCTACCCAGTGACTGTGCACACCCGTTCCCACGAAGCAGGGATAATCCACCCTGCTACATATGCATGTCCCTGGACTAACGTGTAGCATATGAATGAACATCCGAATTAAAAGACAAAAAACTATTAAAACCATTTGGTAGATTGTGATGATCATAAATGCATTTGTACACAAATATACATAGCTGTAAAGAATTAACCTCAGACAGAATGTTTAGTTTCTTAAAAAGAAGAGCAGATGGTTCAAATCGATCTGAGAGGGTTGCCAGTCTAACAAATCTTTTTTGATGTAAAATCATTTTTTGAAGATGAGATGAATGAGTGCTAGCCCATATTATGTTACAAGATATGTAAGGAAAGATCAGACTATAATACAGGATTAAAAAACAACTTCTATTTATCAATGAACACACCTTCCTAATTATACCTACAGTACTGACTTCATTGCTTTTTTACAAACATGATCAATGTGTTTTTTCCAATTGAGTTTATCATCAACTAAGATCCCTAAAAACTTTGTTGAAGTTACTTGTTTGATTTCGGTGTTGCTGATTAATCGCTTTGCCTCCTTTTTCGAATAACTTTTACCTTTATTACAAAATACAATAAAATTAGATTTTTCTACATTTAACGATAGCTTATTAGTCTGGAACCAATCTGAGACACAAGATAAACCATCATTGGCTTCCCTAATTAATACTGCAAAATTCTCATGTGACATTATAATGTTGGTGTCATCAGCAAACAAGATAAACAAAAATAAAAGGGGGCCAAGTATAGAGCCCTGAGGAACCCCACAGACTAGCTTTGCCCTGTCAGAGTCATCGCTATTAATGGAAACTGTTCCCTATTATAAAGATAGTCACTGAGCCATTTAATCACGTCGCCAGCCAAACCATACCTCTGAAGCTTTGATATAAGTATTTTATGGTCCACAGTATCAAAAGCTTTGGATAAATCCAGAAATATACCAATTGAAAATAGCGTATTGTCTTATTGCACATCTGTGATTCTATCAATAAACTGTAAGAGAGCCATGTAAGTAGAATGTTTTTGTCTGAAACCGTATTGATGTTCATATAATATATTATTGTCATTGCATAGGCAGCGGTATATATAAGGCTAGGCGAGGCTATGCCGTACCCAAATCGTTATGCTGGGAATCTTGAAATGTATATAATATATGCGCAGGCTGCTGGCTATTGTGTGTGTCTTGTGCTGCAGCCGGCTGGCCGAGGTGTCAACAACGAAGGTGTCAATCGGTGGCAGCGTTTAACATTCCAGGTACAGGCAGTAACCAATCACACATAGGCTCAGGTTAAATAATGTAGCCAATCACATCATTCACATGATCATCCTGATCCCGCAGGCAGAGTAAAGCAAACATCTGCGTTCCGAATTTCAGCCTGCCGATCGCTTTGTAGGGAACACCAGCGCGCTATTTTGAGTCAAATTTCAAAAAGCAAAATGGATATACGGTATTTTTCCAAGGCATAAACAAAGTAATTTAGAAGCTGCACCGGGCTGCCCCTGGGCATAACTACCGATCACCTGAGGCTGTATGTTGTTTTATCTTGGCAAACAAGGGCTTGCTCTAAGAGGACATGATGAGAGTCCGAGTTCATCAAATCGTGGAAACATTTTTAGAGCTACTGTATGTACATTGTTTTCAAAGCATGATGAGATCTAAATTACGAATAACTTTCCCTGTGATTCAAGTTGTGAACGGTCTTTCTCACCAAGACGAAACGTCGCATTTATCTGCATTAGGTAAGACAATGGTTAATATATTATTGGATGCCTTCATTTGTACACTTAATTTGCACTATATGAAATGAGTGGGGCTCGCTGTAGTAGCCTAGTATTGTGTGTGTGTATATGAAATCAGAACCTGGACAGCATCATTTGCGTGCAACCAAAAAAAAGGTAACATTTTTCAAGCTCCACGCTAGGTCCATTCTAATAATAGCCTTCCCTAATGTCAAGCTCACCCGCCACCTATGACCCTAAGATGTTTCAAAATTCTGGTATAAACCAGCTTCTCCAATATTTTAGACATGGACGGTAATATCAAAATCGGTCAGTAATTGGAAAATAAGGATGAGTCACCAGATTTAAACAGAGGTATAACTTTTGCCACTTTCAAGTCTCCTGGAACAACACCTGTTTCCAGGGAGAGTGAAAAAACGTGGTTCAATGGCTCAATTATTGAAGGTAATATCTCTTCTCTTATTATACTAGTCTACTGGCCTATTTAGGAAATCCCTGAACATGAACTTGCATCAGTTTGTGATAGATTATTAGTTACTGGGTATTTCAAAGTACCTCATATTTGGTACCATATTGAAGCTAACAACTAGGGCTTTCCAATGTGTTACGACCCTGGCTCAAGGCATGCAACCTATGTGCAAAACCGACACCAAAACCCAAATACGGACTTGTGTGTCAACACAAACTCATCAGCGAAGACAGCGGCGTCGCCTATCTTCGATACCTTACGCTCATTTAGATGTGTGGAAACGGTATCAGGAACACACCTTTTAAACTCCTCTAGGAGAATCAACTGCCTAAGCTGCTCTCTTGACTCTGCCTTCTGAGAAGTACACCACCTGTCAAACAGGTTCCCCTTCTCCCTTCCAAATTCAACATAAGACTGCCCCTCCGACCTGCGATAACCTCTAAAACACTGACGATAGGCCTCAGGGACCAACTCATAAGCCCTCAATATGGAAGCTTTAACAAGCTCATAATCAGCGCATTGTTCAAGGGACAGAGCAGTGTAGGCTTCTTGTGCTCTACCAACTAAAACACATTGCAGCAGCAGTGTCCAGGCGGTATCAGGCCACTTCAATGTGGTTGCCACCCGTTCAAAAAGGGGAAAATATCTTTCCACGTCTTTCTCAAAAAATGGAGGCACCATCCTAATATTCCTGCCTACATCAAAACCGGAACGTGACTCTGGATGCAGAGCTCCCGCCTGCAAGGCAGCATACTTATATTCAAGCTCCTTCTGTGCATGCTCGTGCTCCAGCAACAGTTGTTTCTCCTTAAACTCACGCTCATGCTCACGCTCCTCTTTCCTCTCTCTCTCCTTAAGCTCACGCTCCTCTTTACTCTCTCTCTCCTTAAGCTCACGCTCCTCTCTCCTCTCCTCACGCTCTCGCTCTATCTGCCTTTCCTTAAACTCCAACTCCCTAATCCTCCACTCACCATCTACACCAGGTAATAGCGGAGACGCGCCAGACGAAGGAGGCTCCTCCACCCTCTCCTCAAGCACCTGCTCTCTAATGAGTAACACCCTTAAAGCACTCAAGACAGTCGGCTTCAAACGTTTATCACCTGCAGTAAGCTCTACCCTGTAGTGTAGAGCAAGTTCTAGAAGTTGTTCTTTGGAAAACTTCTCCAACATGTCATGAGACGGGCGATCAACAAAGTCCTTGATGGAAGCCATCGTCACTGTACCAGCCACCACAAGCTACACACTCTACCTCACAGTCACGAAGAACCACTAACGAACCACGAAGAACCACCAAAGACCCACTGAAGACCCCCTGACGAACCACTGAAGAACCACGAAGAACCACGAAGAACCATGAAGAACTACTGAAGAATGCTAAATGCCAATAATAACAACCAGAAGGGAACGCGGTGGAAATGTGAGCTCTACGGAGCGCACCTTTCTAGGTCGCAAAAAAAATAAAAATTAAACACACCCACCCTAAATAGAAGTGTCATACACGCAGGGTGTTAGGTGCTACCAGGTATGCTCACCAAACACTCAAAACAAACAAAATAAATCCAACAAACAAATTCAAACAGGTGCGCCTTCTAACCTGATATGACTACATATGCTTCTACATCTAAACTGCAGTCAAAACCGGCCCACCACATGTCTACCCTAAGAAACACTAAATCAAGCCCTACCACACTACCTGTGTTTTCTGGCCGCCCTAATCTACCTACCCTTAAACTAATGCCCTGTAGACCTAACCATCGTCAACCACACCTGCTACCAGTCAAAGATCATACTTGACCATCCACCCGTCCAGTACATGATACGGTACCAGACAAGCAGATGGTGCTAATCCCTTCCCTGACTGCCCCAGGAGTACGTGGTGCACAGGAAGCTAACCAACAACCAGAAAATAATGTCCCTATCTACATGTGGTGCCCACTAAACTATATATTTTAACAGCATAAGTAGTCACATCAAATTACAAACAAATACGGCATACTCACCTGTTTGATGAAATGGCTCAAGCCCCCACGTTACACCATAATGTAACGAACACCACCCAAACCATAATACCATGACACCCCGTGTCACACAAAAAAAACCACCAAACAAATTTCTAGGGGTAAATATCCCGGACGAGCCCCCAACTGTTACGACCCTGGCTCAAGGCACGCAACCTATGTGCAAAACCGACACCAAAACCCTGTGCTCTAACTCAAAATGCTACTATAGCAAGGAACTATTAATGTAAATGTAAACTAATGTACTAATGTAAACCCAACGGACACGGACTGGAAGAATGTGACAGCTCTCCCTCTAAGCACCAACTCTGCATGTGTGTTACTAGGGCTGGCTTTAAAGCTCCCAGCAGGTAACCAATCAGCACTAATTGGCTAATTGGCAGCCCTCACCTGCATGCCCCGTGACACAGGAGTAATCAGGCCTGCCTGCACAGTGACACAGGAGTGATCAGCTCCTGGTACATAACAAATGATATAAAATATGTGTATGATTATCATCATCATTTTTATTATATGATTCATATGTAGTTGCACTTGAACTTGTTGAAATTAAACTTGGAAGATAAAAATAAATGTTCAAGCACTTTCCTTACTTGTTTGAAATGTATGTGTAATGAATGGAATGTAGACAATCTTGTTGGCAATATAGAACAGCTGACAGATTAGAAATAGCATCTATTCTTCAAAAGTGATGAATTAATGAATGAAACTAGATTAGATTAAAATAAATATATATATATTTTTTACATATTGTGATGGTAATTATAAAACTTTCATGTTTGTGTTAAAGATTTTCTTCAAACTTACCCCATTCTCTTCCTAGAGCCTTGTCTTCCTCCATACTCTCTGCCGCTCTAGAACCATCTTTCCTGGGTAGGGAAGTAGCGTGGCTCTCCCTGGCTCTCAGCTTGATGTTGTTAGCCTTGGAGACATACTCATCGTCAATTCTAGGTTGATAAAATGTAATATGTTATATATACGAATATGACCCACTAATGAATACACTAAATACAGCAATATGGCTATTTGAAAACACTGCATTTGCGAAATAAATACGTCAATTGTGTTCACGTTAGTCAAACGTTAGCTCGCAGCTAGCGTCAACATTACTGCAACACAAAGCACGGCATCCTGGGTGATTATTTTACTTCACATCGGTACTTTTGAAACAAGCTTTTTGAGTGGAAAATATGACCAGAATCTCTGGAAAAACATCTCACAAACACTATAGACGGTCATAAACGTTAACGAATGCTATAATAAGGGCAACAAATGAGTAACAGTACTTACACGGTCGTTTCACAAACAAGCTCTGATTCCCCAGAGAAATAAATTCTATGACAGCAAGCTCTGGAAAAATCTACCAAAAAACACCCGGGAGATATAGGAGGACGGACCCGTTATGTTGTTGTGAAGCAAGCGTATTTAATAGCAGGTAGCTGTGTTGTGCGTTACGAGGGAGTATTAACCTCCCGCATTTCATTGTATACTTGTATGCCGTGACAAATAAAACTCTTGACTTAACCTGTAAAACCCATATTGAGCTGGAATTAAACCACCATATACGAATACAACCTCTCCTCATTCTTCCTGACATTACTGCATGCCTGATCGCTATGATACGTTCATTACCACCGATTGGACAAGTATTGTTATGCAGCTGCTGAAAGAGAATGTTTTTTTCACGGAAGACGCAAACTGTTTTGTTCTCAACCATCATTTTCTTTGGACAATCAGCTGCAGCCTGGACATTAAACTCTGTCAACATCCACAACTTCTTTTGTTACCCGAGTATTAAAACACTATAGGTGCATCGTGGCGCATTGTTCATTTATTAGTTAATGACAAGCGGCCACTATAGCTTCTCAAACTAACGTTATTTATTTAAATTGTTCCCGTTAATAATAATGAGCATAAGTAGCATGGTAATAATACGTAGGTTATTGATCAATGAATGTATTGATACATTAAAGGTGTACAAATGATACACCAGTAGAACTTCTGCACTACTTCTATTGTAGAAGTCATGTTATTTCCTCATTGTCCGTGTGCCGTCGCCTCAAAAAATAGGATTGAGGCGATATTTAGCGAGGCGACAGAAATAGCTTGCCGACCGTCGCTTCAAAATCTCCTGCCGTGTGTGTTCTCTCATTCATAACAATGGAGGCGATACAATTCTGTCGGTCGGCTCGCTAAAAAAATCGGTCGCCTGGCTAAAATCGCTCGCCGTGTGGGGACCCCTTAAGACCTGCGGACTGATACTTTCGGTGATGGTGGTGATGGGTCTTACTGACAAGCCATCCAAAAATGGTGTCCTTCCGCCCAAATCTGCCCAAATGGGACCTGACTGCATGGCAACACCGAGCCAATCTCGCAGGTGAGATTGCTGACCCTGAAGTTTTAAGCAGACTACTTTTAATATTATCATAACCTGCTGCTGAGTTTTCTTTTATTTAAAATAATATCTTGTATTTCTTCAGAGGTAGGTGGTTCAAATATAGACATAGATGGGTACTGACCTTGAATCTTGTCAAGTGGACAGTTATTTGTGCTCTTAATATTTCTAGCCAAGGAAATTCCAATGTTTACAAAATAATTATTGAAACCATTTGCAATCTCTGATGAGTTTGTGTATGTTCCATTTCCATCCACAAAAGTAGATGGAAATGAAACACCCTTCTAGTGCGTTGTAGAAAATTGTACCTTTTACTAATTCTGTAGTCTTGGTTGATGATTTATATGGTACCCAGGCCAAGAGAGTAATACTAAAAGTGCAACTTTTTAAGCAGGGATCTCTTGAAACACAACTACATTGTATCACGCATGGCCCCAGGTCCTATCCATGCGGATGGGCATTGGACTCATTTGTGGGGGCATCGGGGAAGACTAATTTTGGTTCCATACATTTTCTCCAATCTTCTCTCAAATTTTCTTTATTATCTTACTGGTAGAGGTAAAAGAAAAGTAGACTAAAATGTGTGTGTGTGCGTGTGTGTGTAGGGGGGCAGCAATATCCATTGTTGTAATAACTAGCTGTTATATACTGCATATAAATTATAATATTATAATATATTCCCCCTCCACCTCATCTTGCTCTTTTACATCATCACCATCATCATCACCACCACCAACAACAGTATTAGGTGTTTGTTGTTCAGATGTGCACAGTTTGGTTTTACAGAGCAGGAGACTCTGATCTCTCCTGTATCTGGAGCGACAGACCGCTCATCCCTACAGCAGACCGTTCATCCCTACAGCTCCACGTGCTGCTTGATCACCACAATCCAAAGGCAACTTATTGCGGGGGAATTTAATGCCATGAAATGATGATGATGTGAGCGGATGGCTGATGCCGCGTCAACTCCAGTAGATGTCAGTAAATTGGAACATATGTTACCTAAACTATAACATCATGATAATTCTCCTGCAAGACGGCTCATAAAGCTGGAATTTATTAGCTTAAATCTGGGGTGATGATAACATAGATAATTTTTAATGGAAGGTTAATGTGAGAATCAAAAGATAAAAATGGACCCTTTGGCCTTGTATCAGCCGGATTCTACATCGCAGTGCTAAAATCTGAACAATTTTTATGCACCGTGGGGTGTTCCCCTTTCATTACATTTTATAGCTTAAAGCATAAAAATATACTGAACATTTTCATGGCTAATAAAATCACAGATCCTTGCACGATAAGGAGAATGGAGGCGCATGCAGTCTTAAAGAGATCTATAGCGCTAAGCAAAGCTTCAGCCAAAATATTCCCTCTTCTATTTTCCCCAGTGCTCTGTCCCACCACAATGGGGAGCGTGTTCATCTGCTCGCGAGCCATCTTCCCTCCCAGTGGGGACCTGGAGAGCCTGTTCAGACACAAGCGTGGAGCACCTCTCCTATTTCCACAGACACACTTTTAAAATAGGCCACATCAGACGAAAACATGACTTTTCACTATTCTAATAAATGGGACCCTGTTTGTTATTAATGATATCCCGGCACACTTTTCAGATTTGGTTGGTGTTACGCCACGTGAGTAATTTATATTCATGCCAGCGTGAGCACGAGCGCGTGTATGCTTACTGTCTCTTTACTGTCAACTACGTGTCGCACTTCTATGAAATTTTTATGTTTACCAGGTCAGTCCTGACCTTCTTAATCCTCCTGGTTATTAATTCAGCAAAGCCAATGCACAGGAACAATTAATCAAAAGAAACGCCTTTTTCCTCCCTTTTTCACCTTTAATACATATTAATTATGTTCCGCGGCGTTGGGCAGAGCGCTACGTTAGTGTGTGTGTACCCACAGAGAGAAATGAGTCAATAAGCGGGGACTCTCTGGCCCAGTAGCATACGGTAGTCCCTGGTATGAGGCATATGAGATTGAGTGGCAGGAACCGTGACATGACAAAGCACTGATACACTTACCCTGTCCAGACAATTATCCGTGGCCTACTTTTTAAAGCTAATTCTACATGCCCCCCCCCCCTCAGGTTGTGTGTGAATCCTCCTGGTGGGGGGGGGGGGCCAGCGGTGGAGAGTGTCAGTCACAGGAGGACGAGACTGCCCTGGGGCAGAGCTGCTGGTGTCCCGACTCAGAGGGAGGGGTTGCATGGATGATTGAAATAGAAGTTGAGATGTAGGACACGTGAATAAACCCTTGTTCCTGGATTACATCTCCCTCCCCTCGCGGTAGCATTGTGTGGTGTGATGCACATCCCTCACTCATGCTCACTGATGCATCATCCCCAAGGTTTGATTGTGTGGAGATTGAGTGCATAACTATAGATACAGATACATTCATGTATGTCAATCCACAACTCACGGTAGAGTATAGCAGCGTAGCCGCAGTAATGAAGAGGACGACTCAAAACATTGTGAACGTTGCAAAAAAGAAAAAGAAAAAATAATTCATAATTTATTTTTCAAGAGTAGAGTTTATTATCCTCAAAGGGGCAATTCATTGTGCAGCCAACATTTAAAAACAAAGGACTTCAATAACAACATACAAGACACAAACAATTCATTCAATAAAAAGTGCATGAATCAGTAGAGCAGCATCTTCTTAAAAACACCCTAGACACGGGAGCTCAAGTAGCACACCATGTACTGCGCTGTGTCGCAAGTTCGCAACACGGCCTTCCCGGGTTCGACTCCCGGACCCGGTGACCTTTGCCCAATGTCTCCTCCCCGTCGATCTCCCATTCTTCCTCTCTCTCTCTCTCTACCGGACTGCCCAGTAGTAAAAAGCCAATACAAATCTACCAAAAACATAAAAAGTTAAAAGAAAAAAAAACACCCTAGACATAATTGATCAACACCAACCCATCCACCATCTACCAGAGAGAGAGAGAGAGAGAGAGAGAGAGAGAGAGAGAGAGAGAGAGAGAGAGAGAGAGAGAGAGAGAGAGAGAGAGAGAGAGAGAGAGAGAGAGAGAGAGAGAGAGAGAGAGAGAGAGAGAGAGAGAGAACGTCCATGCAGTAGGTGGGGGACAGGGGAGGACGGGAAGCAGATGGTGGTGCCTCTGCCCCTTCAGCATAACAGAAGGGAGACTCAAGATGGCCACAGGCCTCTCTCATCAGCTGTGTTAAGGGAGAGACGCCTTCTCATCCGGCCAACACAATACACGTTAACTTCTGATACCCTCTTCATAATATACCAGAAACGCTAAATCAATCATCTGGGTATTTAGAGTAGAACTCATAGTAGACCACCCCTCACATGGGAATCTAACTGAGAATACAATTTTCAATTCCCCCACCCCGGAAAGAAAAGCACAGTATAAAGGCAAGATTACTAAGATGACAGGGCTGGACTTGCCTCGCGGGGCACAGGGTCGCCTATGAATGAGCCTGCAGCACCTGAGCAGCTTGTCTGCGAGATAACCTTCAGCAGCCTCCCCAGCCCCTGCCTCTCCTCTCAGTGTGAAGAGCATGTACTGAATAGGTGCTAATTAAGCTTGGTGAATATAAAGAAGACGCTGTGCTGTCGCAGCACAAGAGAGAAAAAACACACACTGTACAGTATAGGAGCAGTAAGACATTACCTCTCTCTCTCACAGTAATCAGCCCTTATGTGACCTGGGAAGATTCTGTGGTGAGGTTTTGCATTTTAATCAATTTACCTATGTTGAATGTATAATAATAATAATAATAATAATAATAATAATAATAATAATAATAATAATAATAATAATTACAGTAAAATATAGAAAGGTCATTGAAATTCAGCGGTAGAATCTTGAGTGGTTCCTTTGATGGTTCTCTCCCTCGCGGCGTAGTTTATCACACACAGCGAAGACGGAACAGCAAAAAACCTAAGAATCATGCATCTTTGTGAGTAGAAATTAATAAAAACACTATGTCAAGAGGGCAGAAAAATGGTTCCCTCTAATGGATTCTCCACAGAAAACAGCTTTTATACAATCAATCTTTCCATTGAAAGCCCAGTTATTTAAGTAATTGTTCCTTACAATTGCTTCATGAATTTGTCCTTTTGACGTTATAGAAGTAAGAATCTTTTTGTCACTCGTAAAATGGCTTGTACCCTTTTTATAGTGCTCATTTAATTTCTTTGCCAGAGGTCTACAGTACTTAACATCCTTCTTCTATGTCATAGAACTATCCATACTCTATTTGTCAAAAAACACACGTATACCTTGTGTGACATTACGGCCCGACAAAAGTACATTTCAGTACCATGACAATCATAAGTGGAAGCTTGTTCACTCTCAGCTGTAAACACCTGTTGAGTGACATACTGTTATTTGTACAACTCTTATAGTATGTTACATACAGTATATACTGTATTTCACTGATCTCTTCCTGTCTTTCATTTAATTATACTTTCATTCAACCTTTACAATAATAAACCTTTAACATTTCAGTTAAGCACAAAGAAATATGCACACATGTCTGTGTGTGTGTGTGTGGGGGGGGGGGGGTATACACATACACATTAAGGGGGACCAGTTTTCAGTTTATATTCATTTCTACTCAGAAAGCTGCATGATTCTTATATATACAGTATATATGTCTGTGTCTATGTCTGTCGATGGGTGCACTTAGTTTTACATAAGCATAACACACTCCTTTGGTAGTGTTGTTGAGTGGTGATTTTATATAGTAACTGTACAAAGAAATATGGGGAAAAGGTTACTGACAGCCTGCAAAACAGTGTTACAGTTATCCCAGCCAGATGTTCCTCTTGTGGACAAGAGAAGGAGATGTCAAAACACCATCTGGTCGCTATGGTGCACATGCCAGTGCATCCAGTATTGGTGTAAACATTATCTTGTCGATTTAGTTTCTCTTTAAAGGTAGTGTCGTAACTTATATAAACATATTAGGTTAGTTACAGTATACACAGTTTGCTGAAATGGAGAGAAGAATGGTGAAATAGGCTTTCCCCCCAAGGGGAAAATGAGTTTGCAGTCACACAACAGATATTGAATTAACCCATTGTTTTATTTCCTGATGCCCAAAGCAAGAGAAGAGGATTGCACACATACAGGGATTAATCATTTAACAAATATGAATACATGGTTATAGATACTCTCACATTCCTGAAGCCCATCAAATTGGCTTTACACATCTAGTCAAACTAACAGTTCAGTTCTATACATTCAAAGCAGAATAGTACTCACACATATTGCCATATTGTCATCTGAAGAATGGGGACGGAGGAGGCGCAGGCTGGATGCCTGACCTGACCTCCTAATAATTTTAGATGTGGTTTTTATACTCAATATGACAT
This sequence comes from Notolepis coatsorum, assembly GCF_963971535.1. Lineage (NCBI taxonomy): Eukaryota > Metazoa > Chordata > Actinopteri > Aulopiformes > Paralepididae > Notolepis > Notolepis coatsorum. The sequence goes on along the minus strand of NC_140165.1, from coordinate 151,245,073 downwards.
CACACACTGCCTGGCCTTGCCTGGCCAATCAAAAGTTACATCCAAAACATTGTCTCCCTCCTGTGCCGGTCTTTCCAAATATGGTCATGTCTTTTCACACCTGGCGTCCTGCTGACTGTGGCATTTCCCCCCATGAGAGGATGGTTCCTCAGAATAATTTCTTGTGTAACATTTGAATAATAAAAAATTCTAATGTGTACCTTTAGTGTAATGAATTATATATATCCAGAATTAAAACAATGTATTCGTTACCTATAGTTCAATACCAGACATTCTATATAAGATGACATAGAACCTGTTTTTACCAGACTGAACCCATGGACACTGAGATTTCCACATTATATATATATATATAACAGAGAAGTAGAAGAACATGTTCTATTATCTTCATAGACAGTTGAAATTCTAATGACATTCAAATATCCCTTTTTATCTAATAAGTCAGATTAAATGTGATATAGTTGTTATAGATATATTTCCAGAGTAAGTCTGGGGTCTTGGTAAGACCAGTTGTCTCTACTATTAGCTAGTCACACTGATGTGTGACTTTTGGTCTCATTGTTCTGGTGCTGAGTCTTAAGAATAGCCTTTGTAAAATTTAAAGCATACCTGGTTACCACATATTATCTTTCTCAGTTGTCTCCTTTGATTGTACATTTCTACACCATGCCCAGTTGTCTACACCAGATATGTAATATATTGGTTCTGTTTACACAGAAGAACAGTTGTCCTAGTGGGGGTTTTACGATGTCCTGTAAAGAGATCTAAAGTCTTATCTGGTTTATTCATCTTCCTGTGTGTTGTTTCAACCTGTTAGCTGGCATTCCAGCAGACACCCAAGTTACACAGTATTTGTTGAAATAGCCTTAAGGTCCCTGCTTTTCTTTATCATAAATCGATCAATAGAGACTATTATTAGATCCCCAATTATCATATCATGGGGTATCATTGTAAAGCCACACTCATTGGCTACAACCCTGTGCAAAGATTTTCGAGATCGCCAAATGATTGACGGAGCTAGAGCCCCGGGAGTCGGGGGTGGTAATGTGTACTTTTGCGTACTTTGGGGCACGCCTCACATATCGGCATGTAACTCGAGAACTGCTGAACGGATCTTGTCACCTGAAAGGGCAATCGACAGGCAACAACTAGGGCTTTAATTCTATCTATATATTGTATTAAAAGAAATGCACACTCGAGCCACTAGAGGTCGGCAAAGAATCGTCCACATGTGGGCCCTTGGATGTTAAGAGGTCAATGTTTTTAAATATAGTTTTTTGTAGCCAAGAGTAAAGATCATAACCCTATCAAAAACAGTAGTCAAAGTGTATATTTTCATTTTTACCAATGTTTTATACGATTTATCGGAAATACAAATTTATCGGAAAATGCTAATTATCGTATAAACCGCAATAAATGACTAAATCCAGATTCAACCCTGCCATTGGAAAGAGGAGCATTTTACCTATCCATAGATGTATGATTTGGCCATAATAAGGTCAAGGTCAAGTTCAAGGTAAAATATAAATTTATAATTAAAGTCGATTATCATTAATTACTGTATCTACAAATCCTTCTGTTTAATCATCTTCCCGCGGTTCATTTGCTTAGATTTTTTTACACATGATCTCAATAAGGTGGTGAATGAGCTCAGTGAGCATTTTCTCCTACCCGTATACATTTTTGATCATCATCATCAAAATCATAAATCATAATTAATCATAATTAATTTATTCATTACAATTGAATAATTACTAGTAACAGACACAATATTTCTGACACTGGAAATACATACTCCCAGGTCCCTAGATGTTCCTAGATACCAAGAACATGCAAATTGACCTTGCAGAAGTGGAGCAATCTTCCATTTACTTAGGCATGTACCTTTAGGCGAAAACGGTCTACAGATTAACAGGTTAAACAGTTTATCAAGTCAATGGATACGACAGTAGAATCTGTAATGCCGTCAAACAGCAACCTCTAGGCGAAAGAGCCCTGCTTGGTATTGCACCTTGGTGTGTGGGCTTGATTTCCACCTGATTGGTGTCAGGTGGGCAGTGCCTTTAAGTAGGTTTGGTTGACTGTGTTCGGATGCTTTTCCATTTCATGTTTTTCCCTCAATAGTAGAGGAGTGTCCCAAGCTCATGCCTTGTAACGTTTGGGGTTTTGCTCTCCTCTGGGAGCAGAAGTCCTAGCGTTACCCGATGGTAATTACCTGTCTATCTGCCCTGATTGCACTAATTGGTACCTGGTATACTGTAATGGCGCCGCACTGTCCGGCAGCCTCTCTGTTGGCTCCGTCTGTTACGATGGGGTAGGTTAGAACACAGTTTGCAGAAAGGGAACGGAATGGAGGAGGCAGAGACGAGGTTTGAAGCTTGGAGAAGGGAGTTTACTGTAGAACCAAGGGCAATACAAAGAACATACAAAACAACAAACACTAACACTTACTAGAGGATGACAGCACAATACGGCGTGGACAGGAAATGGGGAGGGAGACAGGAGGAATGTCGCCACACCGAAGGGAGGACAGACAGACACCTAAATACCCCAACTAATTAACAATCAAGAACACCTGGCCAACACAGAATCACAACACAACCTAGACCAGGGGTGTCAAACTCATTTTCACAGAGGGCCACATCAGCATTATGGTTGCCCTCAAAGGGCCAAAGACCGTATAAATGTTAATGTATGTAAAATAAATGTAGCTACACATTTACATATTGTTAAACATGGTGTTTCTGTATTTATTACTTATTCAAGTTATACATATTGCATATTCATTTGCATAAATGTAAAAATATATGTTAGCTTATGTTATTTTAACAAATAATTTTAGTTTATCAGAACCCCATATTACTCCACCAATCAATGATCAAACCATTCAAGTAAATAACAAAGAAGAATATCATCAAATACAAGCTATGACATTAAGTTTGTTCAAAACCTTTTTGTCACAGTCAAGAGGGGCAGAACTAACAACTGTGAGCTGCAAAGAACACGTGGGACAGATGTAGCAGATGTTACAAAAACAAATGGCTGCACACAACCTTGCAGAGGCCATACATCCAACTAATGGAAGATAGTTTAATTAACTTTAATTAACAGATTGCAGAATGGGTACAGTACAGTACAGCTCAATACACACAATTGTTAAGGGGATGCAGACCAGAGAAAGGCTTTCGACTTGTTTACATCAGGGTCCCCCATTTTCAATTCGTAATGAAATTGCTATTATGTGTCTGCATGAACACACAACTGTAACTGTACTAAAAAATAACAAAATAAGGGTTGTCTCAGTTCACAACTATATTGGTCAAGTTTTGGGTGGGACTTGTTTGCGTCCCTACAGCTTCTTATTCAATTGAGCGAGATGCTCGGTTATGTCACACAGCCAGTTTGCATCTGACAGTTCAGACAATATTTCTTCAATCCTTTGTTACCTATTCCGCCTGGATCTTTTTTGTATTTTGGGCTGTAAAATTGTCAAAGAATGTCTGAGGAGTAAGTGCTTTTGGCTTTTTTCCTTTGTTACCTCAGATGTTCAACATACATGTATGTGTAAGAATGTGTAATAACTAAGGCTGTCAAAGTTAAAGCTTTATTAACGCATTAACCCACAATTATTTTAACACTGCTATTTTTTAACCCAATATTAATGTAAATTTTTTTTTTTTTTTTTTTTTTTACCTGGGCTCTTGGGGGGCCACATCAAATGACGTGGCGGGCCGGATTTGGCCCGCGGGCCGTGAGTTTGACACCTATGACCTAGACAATAAGCAATGACAACTAAACACAACTAAACACAAAAGCAACTCATAACAACCCAAAACAGTGCACCACATCACACCAGGGAAGGGAAAGTCAATGACAGCACACACCAGGACACCACATTGATCACACTATTAATTAAGGTTAAAACAGTAGTCAGGATGTCCAGTGTACTGAGCCGCACCGTCTGCGGATGGCCACCAGAGGGTAGGAAACCAATGTTAGGCAGAGAGCCAATGTTAGGTAGAGAGCCACTGTTGGGTGGAGGGCACTGCCCAATGTTAGGTGGAGGGCACTGCCCAATGTTACCATCCTGCCCAGTCCAGCCAGGACCGGGCCTAGGAACGTGACAGTACCTCCCCCTCAACGGGGGGCTTCCAGACCCCCGAAAACAACGTCCATAAGCAGGTGAGGGAGGAAGCCGGAACCCCGGAGACGACCCAGGGAGATGACCCGAAGACCAGGGACCGGGAGGCCGAGCGAAAACCCCAGGAGGGGCATAGCAGCCAGGGGGGTTGAAAACGGGCGCAGATGCCCGGAGAGGGGGGGTGGGGACGGGAACAGAGGCCCGGAGAGGGGAGGCGGGGAAAGAAACATGGAGCTGGAGAGGGAAGCCGGAGCTGGGAGCAGAGGCCCGACGAGGGGGGATGGGAACGGGCGCCGAGACCCGGGGAGGGGGGCAGGACCTGGGAACAGAGGCCCGACGAGGGGGACTGGACCTGGGAACAGGTGTAGAAGCCCGGGAAGGGGAGCTGGACCCCGGAGCCGGATCCCGGACGAGAGGCCCTCCAGCCGCCGGACTAGGGACCGGTTCGGGAGAGCCGGAACGGAGGTGCGGCGGCGACGACCCCCGGAGCAGGATCCCACGCAGGCCACGGCGAAGACCACGGCGAAGACCACGGCAAAGACCACGGCGAGGACCAGGACACCGATCACGGCGCAGAACTGGACCAGACGGGGAGCCAGGATCCGTCGAGGAGCCGGGAGCCGGCACAGCAGCCGGACCAGGTGTAGAGGCCGGGCAGGGAGTGGAGACCGGAACGGTCTCGGCGGCGAGGCGTGGTGTAGGATCCGGGGATGAGGAGTCAGGACCCAGAGGAGAGGCTGGACTGGGCGTGGAAGCTGGACCAGCTGTGGAGGCCTTGTTAGCCATACTAGCCTCAGGGGCTAGGCTAACTGTGGGCCCTGGACTCACTGTCGGAACTGTGCTAGCTGGGGAGGCCTGGCTAGCTGCCGAGGCTAAGCTAACAGTCGGGGAGAGCCTAGCAGCTCCTGTCCTGATAGCCCTCCTAGGCCTGCTAGCTGAAGATACCTGACTAGCTGCAGGGACAATGCTAGCTTGGGACATCTGGTCCGTCTCAGTTACTAGGCTCACCCTGAACCTGGAGCCTAGTTTAGCAGTGGAGACTGTGCTAGCTGGGGACATCTGGTCTGTCTCAGGTATCAGACTCACCGTGAACCTGGAGCCTAGGTTAGCTGTGGACGTCTGGTTAGCTGTATGAGCGGAGCTAACGGGCGGAGCTGTGCCAACTGGAGACGTCTGGCCATCTATAGTGGCGGAGCTAACAGGCGGAGCTGTGCTAACTGAGGAGGGCCGGTTAGCTATAGGGACGGAGCTAACGGGTGGAGCTGTGTTAGCTGGGGACGGCCGGTTAGCTATAGGGACGGAGCTAACGGGCGGAGCTGTGTTAGCAGTGGACATCTGGTTAGCTATATGAGCGGAGATAACGGGTGGAGCTGTGCTAACTGGGGACGGCCGGTTAGCTATAGGCACGGAGCTAACGGGCGGGTCTGTGTTAGCTGTGGACGTCTGAACAGCGATGGACATCTGAACAGCCTCAACGGCTGTGGGGGGCTCTAGGCTGGCCGTGAGCCTGAGAACAGTCGGCAGGCTAGCTACCCTAGCCTCCGGCTTATACTCCTCCATGAGGGCAGTAATAGGTTCAGCCATCTCCCACATCGCTGGCTCCAGTGTCGGATTCTTCGTGGCGACCTGGTCGATCTTCTGGAGCAGGAACACCCACTTGGCCGGTGAGTAACGCTTCATGTCACCGGCCATCAGGCTCTGGACGACCCGAATGGTATTGCTTGCCCTTCCTGCTGCCTTCGTTACTGGTGGCGACATTCTGTTACGATGGGGTAGGTTAGAACACAGTTTGCAGAAAGGGAACGGAATGGAGGAGGCAGAGACGAGGATTGAAGCTTGGAGAAGGGAGTTTACTGTAGAACCAAGGGCAATACAAAGAACATACAGAAACTACTTAACATACTTCTCAAAACAAAACAACAAACACTAACACTTACTAGAGGATGACAGCACAATACGGCGTGGACAGGAAACGGGGAGGGAGACAGGAGGAATGTCGCCACACCGAAGGGAGGACAGACAGACACCTAAATACCCCAACTAATTAACAATCAAGAACACCTGGCCAACACAGAATCACAACACAACCTAGACAATAATCAATGACAACTAAACACAACTAAACACAAAAGCAACTCATAACAACCCAAAACAGTGCACCACATCACACCAGGGAAGGGAAAGTCAATGACAGCACACACCAGGACACCACATTGATCACACTATTAATTAAGGTTAAAACAGTAGTCAGGATGTCCAGTGTACTGGACCGCACCATCTGCGGATGGCCACCAGAGGGTAGGAGACCAATGTTAGGCAGAGAGCCAATGTTAGGTAGAGAGCCACTGTTGGGTGGAGGGCACTGCCCAATGTTAGGTGGAGGGCACTGCCCAATGTTACCATCCTGCCCAGTCCAGCCAGGACCGGGCCTAGGAACGTGACATCCGTCGAGACTGTGCTTTATTTGGTTAATTTTTATAGTTTTACGTGTGTTTTTTTGTGTACCAACTGCTGGTGCATTTAATATATGACCGACAATCACTTATTGACATTGGATTACAGCACACTCACCGCTTGGACTGCTCTCTCGACCGGGTCGTTGTCGAACAATGGCCAGTGGAGATTCTGAAGCAAAACAACAACAACCCTCCCAGGCAGAGGAGACGTCGAGGGAAGAGGGCTGGAATCCGAAATAGACTGAGATCAAGGGCTCACAGGACACCCCTACCCAGCATATTGTTGGACAACGTACAATCCATAGAAAATAAACTGGACGACATCAGAGCAAGAATCCAATTCCAGAGGGACATTCGGGACTGCAACGTCTTTTGTTTCACCAAGACTTGGTTGACTCCGGATGTCCCGAACCATGCAATAGAACCGGCAGAAAGCGTCTTCGTTCACCGCAAGGGCCGTACGGCAGAAGAATCGGGAAAAACTAGAGGCGGCGGCGTAGCCTTCATGGTGAACAAAGAGTGGTGCGATCCAGGCAACGTAAAGGAATTGTCAAACCACTGCTCCCCAAACCTGGAGTTTATAACCATAAAATGCTGACCTTTCTTTCTTACGAGGGAGTTAACGTCCATCCTCCTGATTGGAGCATATATTCCACCACACGCAAACATGGGAGACGCGCTTTCTAACACGACGAGGTAAACAAACTCCAAACAGCTAATGTTGACGCTGCTATTTTGGTTTTGGGTGATTTCAATAGCGCCAGTCTTAAAAAGGTTTTGCCAAATTTCTATCAGCATGTGACTTGTCCCACCAGAGGCGAGAAGATATTAGACCACTGCTACTTGCAATTTAAGAACGGGTATAAGTCACAGGCTCTTAGCCCATTTGGCAAATCTGACCGCGACGCCATTTTCCTTATACCGGAGTACAAACAAAGTCTCAAGCGCGTTCCTGTAGTAACGCGAGAAGTGAAGCGTTGGTCTGTAGGAATCCGAGGAAACGCTCCAAGCTGCACTAGAGTGCACAGACTGGAACGTGTTCCGCGAGAACACAGACAATATAAATGACTACACTGAAACAGTGCTGGACTTTGTTTGTACTCTGGTAGAAGAAACAATCCCCTCTACCACAATTAGAGTTTACCCAAACCAAAAGCCCTGGCTAGACAAATCCGTCCGTGACAGCCCTGACACACCAGTCGCGCGCGAAGGCAGGCGGGCGGACGGGCGACCAGCGCTTCACTTTCGCTCCCATGTTAATGGACGTAGCTGTGGATTCAGAGGCGTGCGCCACGCGCATTTTCACAGAAATACACTCAATATCTGCATTATTACCACACATATAGATGTTGTTCAACCAGCTAATGTGTCTGTATCTTTCCCAATACAAATAAACCATATGACTAAACTTTTTCAGGAGTAGGCCTACAGTCACACTGATCATCATTCTAAAATGAATTCTAACATTTGAATTAATTATATAATAACTGGTTATACATGCAAAATGGACAATAGAACACTGGAACTGGAAATCTTTAAAGAATCTTCAAACGGGGACTGACTTTGCATATAGACTAGGCATTTACAGCTGTTCCAATGTAAATGTGCCTTCCTCCGTGCACTTTCACCCGCTCTGAAGTCGGACTCGGTGTGCCAGGCCATGCGCGCGATCTCGCACGGAACCCGCAAGTGCGCGACTGTTCTGGTTGCGCCGTGAGGCTCTGAAAGCGCGCACCTCAGCCTATAACGCCGGGCTCGTGACAGGCAACATGAACGAGCACAAGGCGGCGAGATACAATGTCAGGAGGACAGTAACAGAGGCAAAACGGCGCTACAGGGATAAGGTTGAACTTCAGTTAGAACAGGCTGATTCCAGAGGTATGTGGCAGGGCCTCAGAACGATGGCAGATTATAAAGGCACCTCCCTCAAGCTGAACAGTGACATCTCCTTGGCAAATTATCTCAATACCTTCTATGCGAGGTTTGAGGCTGTGAATAACAACACCAGCCTACAAACCACTGCAATAGAGGGGGGAGCCACTGCCGATGGAGACTCAGTGTTCAGGATAACAGAACATGAGGTGAGGAGGACCTTTAAGAAAGTGAATATTAGGAAGGCAGCAGGACCGGACGGTATCCCCGGCTGCGTCCTAAAAGTCTGTGCCGACCAATGGGCCTCACTGACATATTCAACCTGTCCCCACCTGTCTGAAGAAGTCCACCATTGTACCCAAAAAATCCACGCCCGCTTGCCTCAACGACTATCGCCACATAGCTCTCACCTCCATAGCCATGAAGTGCTTTGAGAAGCTTGTGAAGGGCTACATCTGTTCCTCCCTCCCCATCAACCTGGACCCCCTGCAATTTGCATATCGCCCCAACAGGTCCACGGAGGACGCCATAGCCCATGTGCTGCACACAGCAGCATCACACCTGGACAAGAGGCAGGGGAACTATGTGAGAATGCTATTCATCGACTACAGCTCAGCATTCAATACCATAGTCCCCTCCAAACTCGTAGCCAAGCTCAGGGACCTGGGCTTGAACTATGACCTCTGCCAGTGGGTCTTGGACTTCCTGACGGGAAGACCCCAGGTGGTGAGAGCAGGAAACTGCACCTCCTCATCCATCACCCTCAACATAGGGGCCCCCCAGGGCTGTGTTCTGAGTCCCCTCCTCTACTCGCTGTACACACATGACTGTGTGGCACAGCGGAACAACAACACAATCATCAAATTTTCTGATGACACAGTAGTGGTGGGCCTGATCTCTACAAACGATGAGAGGGCCTACCTGGAAGAGGTAGAGGATCTGGCATGGTGGTGTCAGGAGAACTGCCTCTCCCTGAACGTCAGCAAAACAAAAGAGATGATTGTGGACTTTAGGAGGTCGGGGGTCAGGGACTACAGCCCCTCAGCATCGATGGGGCACCGGTCGAGAGAGTGAACAGTTTTAAGTACCTCGGAGTCCACATATTCGAGGACTTGACATGGACGGCAACGCCTCTACTTCCTTAGGCACCTAAGGAAGTTCAAAGTGAGTCAGAAGATCCTTAAGAACTTCTACTCATGCACAATAGAGAGCATCCTGACTGGCAATATCACCTCCTGGTTTGGGAGAGTGGCCCGTTCAGCCGAACGCACAATTGGAGGTGGGATTCCCACCTCATCCAATTTCTGCATTGTACTGTATATTGTATTGTAACTCAGTTACACATTTTTTCCACTCTGTATTGTATATTGTATATATGTATATTGAACACAAATCAAATCAAATCAAATCAAATTTATTTGTAAGGCCCGACAACACACGTTAATGTCCCCATGGGCCGTACAAGTCTTCTTTAAACAAGTCAAGAAGAAACATAACAATAAGTCAAGAACAGAACAAGAACACCATAAGGTCCAACAAATTTAAAATAAATGCAAATAATTGAAAGAATGCAAGCACTCCCAGACATACCCCACTCGAAGGTAAGGAAAAACTCACTAAAACCTAACAATAGGGAAAAAATGCTCCACAGGCAGTGTGGAGGAGAGAAACCTTAGAAGGGCCATTCAAGGGGGGATCTCCCTTCTTAGATGTCTAGTAGTGTTGCAGACTAACAGTTGGTAAGCATGCACTCAAGTGTGTAGTGAAACACAGATGAGTGCATGCAATAGCAACTGAACATTTTGAAAGATTAAAGATAGAGCTGATAGCAACTGAACATTTTGAAAGATTAAAGATAGAGCTGATAGCGAATCTATTTGAGGCACACTTTTGTTTACACTTGTTTACGTACTTTTGACTTTCTATTTTATACTTTTTTTACATTTTTTATCTAGCACACTCTCAGGAGCAAAACAGAAAAAAGCATTTCATATAAAAGTATTCTGCATTTTTGTATGACAACTAATAAAGAAACTTGAAACTTGAACTTGTATAGTTAAGTTGGTTATATATGCTCTTCCTGGTTACTATTCAGATCGTCAGTCGATCACTGAACCTTACCGTGAGTACTACTATGCATTCTGTCAAAGCCTTATTGCTCCTTGCCACGGAGGATAAGTGTGTTCGCCATGTATAGGAATTGCAGTGTCTGGCCTTTTCGATTATGTAACTTACTGTGTGCTTATGTAGCACCGTCGCCCGTCGTGTTTATTTCATGATGTGTTTTGGAGACAATGTTTTATCCCCTTTGCTTTCCCCATTATTATATATATAGTTCAGTTTATTGTTTGTGCTTTGCGTGTTTTCGAGACTTGTTTTCTCCCCTTTGCTTTCCCTCTTTTTGGAGACAAGTACTCTCCCCTTTTGTTTGCTCATCGTTGTCGGCGAGTATGCCTTTCATGTTCGACAAAATAAAACAGTAACCTTTGTTTGAGAATCAACACCTGTCTCTCATCTATCCGTTCTGCACTGCACCTGGGTCCAACACACCAACCCAACTTGTAACAATGCTTCTAGGGTTTTATCCGTCTCTAGTGCTATTGTTTTTCCTGTTGTTTTCAACTGCTAGGCAGTGGTGGTTATTTGGGGATTTTTAAACATGTTATTTTATACTGGTGTTTTGTGTTTCCTACAGTTTTTATTTTGATTTATTTTATTCTTGTGTTTTCCCCCACCCTCTCTCATCGCTCAGCGATTCTTAAGATTCCCCTTTTTGTGTGTGTCTGCGTGTGCCCCCCCCCCCAATCCTGACAGAATCCCTCCTAATTTATTGCTTGTTCCAATTGTGCATCTGAGTAAGAGAGTATACATTAGAGATACACTATTACCTCCTACATTTTGTGAGAGAGTATAATACAAAGAGAGAGAGCATTACCCTATTGTAATGGGATCAAATATGGAATTATTCCCTCTTGGCACAATTTTATCGAAAAATTTCTCTATCCATTCTTATCACTTCTTCTTATCCCCTGTCTATCTCTATACTGTCATAATGCTGCAGTTTGAACTGCACATGGAGAAAGAGGAGCTTTATCCAGTCTTTATTGACATAATTTATTGACACACTCTGTGTGTTCACTCGTCAACACCAGTTGACATGGTTTCGGGTTCAAGGAGTATTTTCATTTTCGATTTATAGCTAGCTTAGCTTTACAACATTACAACCTCGAATGCAGGTAAATCCCTCAAAACAATACCTTTTGAGAGATGAACACTGGAGTGAAAGAGTTTCTACCTCATCAGCCTGATATCTCCTCAGTTCAGAAACACTCAACAGACAGAAGAAGTATATACTCTGTCGTTTTCTACTTGTGGTGGCTAACAAGAAGCTACATGGCTAGCTGGATGCAGCTACCAGCTACCGTTAGCTACCAGCTAATGGTATGGACTGTAACTTTACTGGAGTATCTTTTTGAGTGGATTTAAAAAAAAGTGGATTATGGCTTGTTGTGGACTGGACAGCTGAATATCTCGCCCCATTCAACTCTTGTGATGGTAAGTAAGTCTTGTAACGATAGCTGGGATTCCACGTCATGCTGTGTGTGTCTGTGTGAGAGAGAGAGAAAGAGAGAGATAGAGGGGGATACTAATTAATTTTGCCGCGGGGGCATAATCACCCGGGACAATATAATGGTAACTTGTTTAAAATGACAAGATATACATCTGTGATTATTATTGGATGGATCTGAATACGGGAGAGAGAGAGAGAGAGAGAGAGAGAGAGAGAGAGAGAGAGAGAGAGAGAGAGAGAGAGAGAGAGAGAGAGAGAGAGAGAGGAGAGAGAGAGAGACGTGGCTGCGATCATATATTGATTGATGGCAATGGTGATAGTTGTACCCAGTGGCGGCTGGTGAATTCTTCACGGGGGGGGGGGGGGGGGGGCGGAATTAATTAGTATCCCCCTCTATCTCTCCTTCTCTCTCTTTCTCGCTCTCTCTCTCAGACCTAGTATGTGTAGTATATACCAAGAATAACTTCAGTATGAGTACAGGGCTGTACACATATTTTGCATATTGTTAAACGAGCCAAGGCTAGCTATTAAACTATCGATATGAATCGAAAATGGGGGACCCTGATGTAAACAAGACAAACGTCTTTCTCTGGTCTGCATCCCCTTAACAATTGTATGTATTGAGCCGTACTGTATTGTACCCATTCTGCAATCTGTTAAATAAAGTTTTCATTCATTCAAACATAGACGATATTGAACAAGCCATAATCCACTTATTTTAAGAAACTCCACTCTCTCTCTGATCAATACAATAATGAACACATATGTATATTTTGTCATTTTAAACAAGTTACCATTCATTGTCTGGTTGATTATGATCCACCCGCGACGAAATTAATGAGTTAGTTCAACACAGCATAGAGAGAGTGAGAGAGAGAGAGAGAGAGAGCGAGAGAGAGAGAGAGAGAGACCGCAACTCACTTTGTTTAGTTTAAACGCGGTCCAGGAGGGCTTGATATGTCCAGGCTGTTGATGTATATGTCCACTGTCCAGACTGTTGATGTATATATCCACTGTCCAGACTGCATGCAGCTAGCCATTATAGCGTGTTGTTGTTTGTTGTCGAACCAGCTAAGACAGAGTATAGCCTACCCTAGTTCGAGAAGCTTTGTGGTCCAGACTCCAGGCTTGAACTTTCCATAAAAGTGTCCATATAAATCTATTTAGTTAGATCCAACACTGTCTGAATGTACAGTATCTTGTGATTATTATCAATTTCCGACAACTATTTCCTAGTAGCCCCTCGAATAGCATCTGCAGAGCCAGAGCCCAGAGCACAACGTCTGGGGACGCAATGTCACGTGCCACTCTCAGCCAATAGTGACTGCATCGGGCACTCGAGCAAGCGCCCTCTGGTATCGTATTTGACAGCGCTATGTTGTACGTACGTATTTATTTATACGTATTTGCATTTTGCCCTGTGAGTTGCGCAATTACGGCGGAGCAGAAATGAGCGCTCATGAAAACGGAGTGGAGGGGGCTAGGCGCCGGCTCGGCTGGGGGATGAATAGGCTGCTTCCTCCTCATGCAAATAATTCTTTCTTCTTCTTCTTTTAACCAGGGAGGGCGGTGCTCTAGCGCCCACTATCGGCCAGCCGCCACTGATTGTACCCTACCTACTTAAATATTCGTACCTTGTGGTTTCGCCGAAGCTCTGACATGCACAGTGTGTGGTTTCGCCAATGCGTGCCTCGGTACATGTTTGCAAAATGTTTGGTATAGCGCCCCCCCTGGAGAAGAATTCACCAGCCGCCACTGCCCTGGGGACGGTTTTGTGGACACTCTGTGGACACTATTGGTTGTGACGGTATGGCTATGCAAGACTAATTCATTTTTTATCCTCAACTCCTAGTTTCTTTAATGTTCTCTCTCTCACTTGAATGTGTCAGCTTGCCTGGGAATTCACATTAATTCTTGCACTCGCAAGATTGCAATTTCCTGGAGGGACTGAATAGGATAGCTACTTACCCTTATATTCCCTTATAAGACTTTTGCACACAATTAGGCTATCCCTTTTTGTTGTTGTTTCAAGAAGTACCAAAAATGTCAATGTGAAAGAATGTTAGGAATGTTTTTTTTTAGGGATGTCCGATATTATCGGCCTACCGATATTACAACAGACTTCTTCGTCAACTTTCACCACCTTCCCCCACTCTCACCCGCTCGGCTGCAGTCTCTTTCAAAGCTACAATGGTGATCAATCATTTTCGCCATCACCAGTGATTGGTCAGGTCTAGACCGTTCTAGACCGGATGTGGTCATTTGACGGAGCAGCCGGATATATCATCATGTAAAGGCTAGGTTATCTCGGTTTCCAAGATTTCGAAATTAGAAAAGCCATTCAAACTTCTCAAGTTTCTTCAGATGATGGAAAAAAAGACATGGTCAAAATGTATATTAATTGGAATGTATAACGATTAGCGATAGTAAAACAAAATTTAGCGTTGTCTACCTGGCAAAGTTTTACGGGACCAATCCTACCCATAGAACCATGATCCTGCCCTACTCTCTCTTGGCACCTGGGCCTGGTCTACAACTACACGACTAAGGTACCCATGTACATGTCAAAATACTTCCCAAAGGTCAGTGAATACCACGACCACAACACCAGAGGGAGCTCCACAAATCATTCGGCTCAAACAAGGGACTAAACACATTTCGCAATTATGCCACTTTTAAAACCACTCTCAAGGAGCACCTACGGGAGATTGCAATTCAAAACTGGCCCCTGTAAATGTCCTAACCCAACCACCCTCCAATGTACAGTAAATGTCCTAACCCAATAATACACGAGACCCTCTTCTTGGGACCAAGTAAGGTTTTGCCGATAATCCAATGTACAGTTACCCTCCCCATTTTTTCTCACAATACACACCACCCCTTCTGGTCCCTCTGATGTGTTGGTTGTAGCCAACCAGCTCACCACCCACATGTCACATGTCCGCAAACTCCACTCCACTGAATCTGCCCTTCTCAGAGTATCCAACAATCTCCTGATGTCTGCTGACTCTGGTGAATGCTCTGTTCTGGTCCTGTTAGACCTGAGCGCAGCGTTTGATACGGTCAACCACAGCATACTTTTGGACAGGCTCAGGGAGTGGGTGGGCATCTCTGGGAGCGCTCTAAGCTGGTTTGCCTCTTACTTAAGGGAGAGAACTTTCTCGTGGCTGTGGGTCCTTTTAAATCTGACCCCACCCCCCTCTCATGTGGGGTACCACAGGGATCGGTGCTAGGACCACTCCTTTTTGCCATTTACATGCTTCCCCTAGGCCTCCTCATCAATAAATTCACCGGCATTAAATACCACTGCTACGCAGACGACATACAACTACTCTGCTCTTTTAAGCCCGACAATTTGGAGAAACTCAGCCTTCTCCAGGAGTGCCTGCTCGGCATTGAGAGCTGGATGGGGAGTAACTTCCTCCAGTTAAATGCAAAAAAACTGACGTGCTGATCGTAGCAGCTGAAAAGACTGCAGCTAGAGTGGCCACTCACTTGGGGTCCCTTAAAGACAACATACGTCCCCACCTGAGAAACCTGGGTGTTGTCTTCGACCAAGCCATGAACCTAGACAAACATGTCAAAACACTCACACGCACCTGCTTCTTTCACCTCAGAAACATTGCAAAACTACGCACCATCATATCTCACTCTGAACTAGAACTGTCCATGCATGCTTTTATTTCCTCTAGGCTTGACTACTGCAACTCACTTTTCACCTGTCTCACTAAATCATCCACAGACAAACTACAAATGGTCCAAAATGCTGCAGCCAGGCTACTCACAAGGTCAAAAAAAAATCATGTCACATCACTCCCATTCTGGTATCCATGCACTGGCTCCCGGTACACTATAGAATTCACTTCGACATCCTCACTTTCACTTTCAGAGCACTCCACGGTCAGGCCCCTATCTACATCACTGAACTCATCCATCCCTACACCAACACCCGCTCACTCAGATCTGCCGATCAGCACCTCCTGGTGGTCCCCAGGTCCAGGCTGAAAACAAGGGGTGATCGAGCCTTCGAGGTGACAGCACCAAGGCTCTGGAACTCTCTCCCCCTGGACCTGCCCCTTCTGAAAACTCTTTTAAAAACAACTAAAAACACATTTGTTCAGACAGGCCTTTGGTCATATAGGCACTTTTTCTTGTCCTCACTGTTCCTATAGTTTTGTTTTAATTAGTGACTGTTACGTACCCCCGTAAGGAGACACAACACAAGGCCACAGACAGGGTAGGTGAGGGTGCAGTGACACAAAACCAATGAAACAATTAGCTAAATAATAGTATTTATTTATAAACACACCAACACAGAGATCAAGGAGGACTACCAGTGGCACCAAATGAAATATGAAATTAAATCAAATCCCACCCCCCCCTTACAGGCGCTGATGCCCAAAAGTACAGGTGGCAGTGCTCACTCTAAGGCTGGTGTCTTTAACATCAGGTCACCTACGTGATGCAAAATGTAGACCCCAGGGTATCTTCCTGTCCTCAATTGTCCCTGTGTCCCAAAATATTAATACAAAAGAAAAGCAATCACCATAGGCTGGGTGACAAGGGAATAAATATACACAGGGTTAGGGTTAAACAGAAATGTGCTACAAACATCAAAAGATACATGGATTCCACTAAACAATAGCACAACTAACCAGAGCTTTAGGTACCAGCTCTACACCAACCGAAATGCCTAAAAGGCCACAGCTCTACAGAACACACAACACTAAAGATACAGCTTTACAATAAAGAACAATACTAAAGCTATTTCCTACAAACTAACAGCACAAAGTGCCAGAGCCTTCACCAGCTCTACAAAAGACCCGCTCTCCCACAAAGACACAGAATAGTTACCACAACCAAACGAACCAGGGAGCTCCCTAACACTGCACACAATGTGGTATATGAAGGAGTGTGGAGCTTGATTGCCTGACGAGCCTCAGCTGCTGCTGCTGCTGTTGCTGGAGACACCTGAGAATGGGATATGTTACACAGGAGGGAGACAAAAACAGAACAACCAAAACATGCCTACAGACAGTATATACACACACACAACAGATATTATACTTTACTCCCTCTATACATATACATAAGGACACCGTCCGTAACAGTGACTCATGATTTTATCCAAATTCTTTTATTCTACTTTTTGTATCTGGTTTCACTGTTTTTTAACACTTTGATCGCCATGGGTTAAATTCATAATTTACCATCCCTCGCCAGCTCTATTTGTCTATGGAGAAGTTCCCCTTCTTTGCAGGGCTATAACTTTTTAAATTCTATTGCTAAACTGCCATTATTATGGCCCATTCAATGTCCTATATGTATTGTTCAGGGTGTAGCAACGTTAAACTTTTTCATTCACATATTCATACTAAAATATGGTCTAAGGCAGGGGTCAGCAACCTTTTTGACATGGAGTGCCTGTTTGAAATATAGTTGTAACTAGTGTGCCTCAACAATATTCCATGCATCGTAATTTTTTTTCTTCTCATAATCAGGTCTTTTTAATGATAATTTTTACATTATTACATCATTATTGTTATTGTTATTATTAACAATATTATTATGATGGTTGTATCAACCCTAAATCTGAGTTGGGGGGGGGGGGGGTGCAATGCAGACAAACAGCTGCATACAGTGCGACCATTTCACTCACATTTGCCCATTCATTTTTGGACACATCACACACCATTGTACTGTACGTGTGCTGTCATAGCTCCACCTACAGGCCTAATGGAGAACACCAGGATGTGAATGGAGGGTGAATGTGAGGTATATCGTGTAAATAAGTTTTGATTGATCGCAAGACTACACTGTAAAAAAAATATATAATAATAAGTTACCAGAACTTAAAAATATTGAGTTCAGTTACTGTGCATTAAGGTTTTCAGTTTTCAATCCATAATAAGTTAACAGAAAAATAAGTACACAACCACATTATTTCAACCTAATAAAACTATGTTTATTGTCATTGTTTTAAGAACACAAGTTGACTTGGTAATACTCACATTTTGAGTAAAAAAAATGGCTTTTAACATGTGCAATGTTCAATGAAATAGAAAAATAAATAATACAATTTGTTGATTAATCCCACTGGTCACAATGGTGACCGTAATAATTTTTTGTTATAAGGCTCTGCAAATGTTACTGAATGATGTAGCAATGTATTTCCAGCTAAATTGAAATAATAAATAAATAAAGGGTCTCAATTAAATATGTGGTAGTAAAAAGAACCTGTGGGAGGATTTCAACAAGATAAATGCGACAACAGTGCAAAATATTTCACTATAATATTTCAAAGCAAAAAAAAAAATATATATATATATATAATTATATATATATATTTTTTTTTAAATGCTGCCCCCTGTGCCTATGCAAATGCCCCCGCGTGCCTATACAGGCACGCGTGCCTAGGGTTGCCTACCCCTGGTCTAAGGTATAAGTATGTTTTTATCGTTTTCTGCAGCTTTCTTCAGAACGTGATTTATAGCCCCAAATGCATTATATTGATGATCAAATACAGTTTGGTAGGAATCTGTGCGAGATAAAAAGTTTCAACTGCACGTACTTCTAGAAGTTTCTACGCATCATCTGATGTTGACCGGATGGGCGGGGGATCGTTTATAATTCCGTGGGCAGCGTTAGATGATTCATCCAGAGTGGGTCATATGTTCATCAGATCAGTTAGTATAGAATACGTTAGAGAATAACGCTGAATCTTACCGTGGCTTCCTCGCGCCGCTGGCAGATGAGCGTGGAACAGATTTTTTTCTATTATGAGATGTAGAAATGCCCGATCCATTTCCAGGTTGTATAATAGTATATACGTCCAAATAACGTTGTTTATTGAGTTAGGGCGAGCGATCTATTATCCAGTGTTTCAAGATGGAGTCGCGGGAGCTATAGCGAGTGGCCGGACCACATATGGATGAGTACTACCGGTTCAAAGGTTAATATCCGGTTGGCGATCTGCCGATCGGCCACCAGATGGCGCTCTTGAACCGCTAGAGAGTTGAGAGGAGATCACCAGTGTGTCTCAGGGCTCCGGAAAGGAAATATGATTTCGATGACAGATTTTTGAAATATTGACATCAAAGACGAGTTACGGCGTCTTCGGCAGAATGAGCATGGCTCGGAATGACGTCTTAACTCGTCCGCGGCGATCATAGTGTTAACTGCGGTCTGTTGTTGTTGTCATTTATTTCTGATTTTGTTTTGTTGTGTTTTTTATATTAACACATTGGGGACGAAGCACGGATATATCCGGCTTTCGAATCCATGCTTAATGGACAGAAGGACGGATACATCCGTGGCAAGTTGTTTTGGCTTTTATTCCATTTGAATAACCTGTTCAAGGTCGCCGAGCGGCACTGCAGATCTTCCCTACTCTATGAATTCGACAATGTGCAATACCGGCCAGATCCTCTTAGGGGCGCTATCGCGCTACTGCAATGTGCCCTGTGGGCGAACGGATTAGTCACTTTGTTTTCTTTCAACGGAGATTTGAGTTAGCAGGATTCTGGATCTGCAGCCTGTAGCTTGGATTACGTTTCGAATCGCAGATTTCACCATGCAATAAGGGGATTTATCATCAGCCAATGGACATATCGATCTACCAGATGGCGATCGATAACGGGGAAATGCTCAGGGGGATCCCACCGGCTCATGGTAAGATCTTTTTCACGTAAATTACAGCCCAATCAGAGCTTGCTATGATACTCAACCAGCCGACCAGCGTATGTGGCTACTTAGACAAACATGGTTATTGGTAATCAATAATAATAAACGACGTCCCCCGCCCCTCCCCTTTCATGCATACATGCTTTGGGATCGTCCGGATCATATGCAGTTTGAGTTATTTCTGTAGCATCTGTAAAACGGAAATGCCATTGGACATAACGTTAGCAGCTATTAGCTCTATAACTAGCCTTCCAGAAAATATACTAGACCAAATCCGCTATAATGCTTATATTCACGGCGCTATAAAATGAGAACCTATTGATGCATTTTTTTTTATTTAAGCCATTTTGAAGGGACGGTTTATGCACTCAATTGACAATGAGAATGGACAGATAGCAATACTATAAAGTATAGATTTAGCTGTACAAAAAGCCCCACGTTTGTTTACAAAAGCTGGCCCTCAACCATTATATTAGACAGGCTCCAGTGGTCGCGAAAGTGTTAAGCTGTAGTGTAAAGCACCCTGAGCATTCGTGCTGTGAAGGGTGCTATATAAATAAAAGTCATTCATTCATTCATATATATTTTCACTTAAAAAATAAATAATATTTTGAGCAGTGCTAGTTCACTGTTTCCGGTTCAGTGGCACAAGGTGAAGTTTCCAAAAAACTTGCCACGTACACCAGCAGCTAATGTTAGCCCATCAGAACCAGCAGCTAATGGTAGCTTATCAGAACTAGCAGCTAATGTTAACCCATCAGAACCAGCAGCTAATGGTATAGCTTATCAGAACTAGCAGCTAATGTTAACCCATCAGAACCAGCAGCTAAAGTTAGCTCATCAGAACCAGCAGCTAAAGTTAGCCCATCAGAACCAGCAGCTAAAGTTAGCTCATCAGAACCAGCGGCTAATGTTAGCCCATCAGAACAGCAGATATACTATTTTCTGGATATTACAACTACTACAGAAAAACGTGAGTAACAAGTTTTTCTACAACTCAAGTTCACACCTATGTTACTCTATTTCATATTTCATTCATTTTCTTTATTATATCCGAAACCTCAGAACATTATCTTTCAAAAGAGACCAGGCTCATGCGTGCTATAAGTATAAAGTATAATATTCTGGTTTGCAAAAAAGGTATGCAGTCCTCAAGTTCAAGTAAAAAAAAAAAATGCCACTTTTGGTTTTAATACCAGGCTTTAATGACTTCAACTTCAAACAACTGCTATGACTGAGGGAAAATTCTACAGTAACGCTATTGGGAGATTAGATCCTAATGTCTGCACCTTATGTGCTCATTTTATGCCTGTATTTTTTCTGTTGTGAAGCACTTTGAGCTGCAATTTTTGTATGAAAGGTGCTATACAAATAAAGTTTATTATTATTATTATTATTATTATTATTATTATTATTATTATTATTATTATTATTATTATTATTATTATTATTATTATTATTATTATTATTATTATTATTATTATTATTATTATTATTATTATTATTATTATTATTCAGGGTGAGATCAAAATGTTATGTGGTGTATTTCTTTGATACTGATAATACACTGATACTGAAGCCTGTTTGATACAGTATTTGGCTACAATATTGTAGCCAGAGTTGATGTTTGTGGACTGGTCGTTCGTTGTAGCTACACCTCTGGTTTATTGTAATTGTGAATGTGAATGAGATATTGGTTGTCATTCAATCAGGCCTACAGCTTAATGTGTATTCAGAGCTTTTGTTAAATGAAGCCCAATATCCTTCTACCATTGCATAGCATGCCTTTTATTTTCAGCTGCCTGTAGCTTGTAACCACATAAAGGCTGCATCCAAGTTCCCAGACAATGTCAGATCTAGCTATCAAAGGTTTTTGACGAAGCAAATTTGAGGACAATAATTACCATACTAATTATTTTCAACAAATACAATGAGTTTGGAAATGATGATCAAACCTGTCTTGCTCTCCATTCCACTGTCAAATAAATGTACTAAGTCTGCTTGTTCCTACAGAGCTTGATCAAGGTCCTTAAATTTTATACAATAACCTTATATGCATTCAGTTCTTCTTTTGGTTCAAACAAACGATTTGCTCTCACAAAAAAAAAAACTGGTGATTTCGGACCTTGGTATTTTCAATTGTGTGTCAGTGTCCACTAAATTCAGCTTGTAGCTTATACCGGCAGGCCTTGTGTACTGTTACTCATCCTTTCAAGTGTTCAGGTCGGTTACTATAGCAACCTGCACAAACTGGGGATGAGATAAGGACCAGAGCTATGGCCTTGAGGGAGTCGTTAAGCATCTGTCTCCTGACTCCCCCCCACCCCCCTTCAGTCTCAGAACGGAGGAGGCGACCAGGGAGGCAGTGGTTAAACAACAGAGGTGGCTCACCCCCTGCTCTCTCTCTCCAAGGGCTGACCATCATCTTCACACTGAGTTAACAGTGCCACCCATCATGGCTGAGTTTGACCGGAAAGGACAGAGGTAATGATGACAGTCAACGGAGGAATCAGAACTTGAGCGATATGGCCTGAATCAAGATTTACTGTGAAAGGTGGCTTTAAATTCTGAACACATACTGTACATCGTCTGTAGGAGTCACAAACAGTCACCTTATCACCATACTGTAGTCGGGCGTCTGGGTAGTGTAGAGATATAAGCACTCTCCCACCACCGCAGAGACCTGGGTTAAATTTCCGGCAGCGGTACCTTTGGCTTGGACAGATGTTCCAACAAACACAATTGGCAGTGTTTGGGAGTGGGAGAGAGGATATGCAACAGTGGTTGCAACAGCTCAACAACTCAGTGGCGGCCGGTGTGAACTACATTTGGGTGGGCGCAGGGGGGGGGGGGGGGGGGGGGGGATCAAGCGGACAGCTGATTCGACATAACGTTACCAACGTTAAGTCGAGACTCGAGTTCATTCATACTACACTAGTACACGTATGATCAATGCAATAATGAACACATATAAATATCTTGTCATTTTAAACAAGTTACCATTCATTCATTCATCCATTATGCGTCACCCGCTGCGAAATTAACAACAACAATAACACGCTGTGTTGAGAGAGAGAGAGAGAGAGAGCGAGAGAGAGAGAGAGCGAGAGAGAGAGAGAGAGAGAGAGAGAGAGCGAGAGAGAGAGAGCGAGAGAGAGTGAGAGAGAGAGAGAGAGAGAGAGAGAGAGAGAGAGAGAGAGAGAGAGAGAGAGAGAGAGAGAGAGAGAGAGAGAGAGAGAGAGAGAGAGACCGCATTAACTCACTGTTTAGTTGAAATGTGGTCCAGGAGGGTCAGGACCAGGAGTCCCAGACTGTTGATGTATATCCACTGTCCAGATAGCTTATTGTTAGCACAACACAACAATACTGTGATGAGCTGTGTCTTTGTCTTTGCCCATTTCCGCGTCGAACAGCCTGCAAACTACCTGGCATTCTATCGCCCTGCTCTAAGACAAACTCTAACCTTAACCAACTTTGAAAGAGTCCCTAAGCTTAACCGTCGAAAGAACTTGCCGTCACGCTCTAAGACAAACTCTAACCTTAACCAACTTCGAAGAGTGGCTACAGTGTAGAAACTGACGTCGGCCAATCAGAGAGCGTCTCCGAGAAATGTGGCTACGGAAAGTATAGACGCTGCTTGCTTAATTCAGACCTGGGCATTGTACGGCCATTGTACGGGATGATTCTGACCGGCCCGCGAAAGATTACATGATAAAAAAAAAAAAAAAAAAAGAAAATGTACTTTATTTTTTTTGTGTCAACGTTCACACGCACAATATATGCTTACCTAGGATTTTACTTGATTCAACAACAAAGCAGTCGGGGCAAGCCGAAAACGGTAGAAAGTGTGGTTATTTGAAGTTTTGATTTTTTTTCACAACTGAGGTAGGTAGATTACATTTTTTGAGACTAACGTATCGGTTCAAATGTGAACGGTACCCATCCCTACTGAACACACAACTGCAGGGCAAGGGCATTTTTGCTCATGAAATGCATAGCCATGTGAAAGCCTTCATGACAAAGTTGCAATTAATTTCAAGGCAATTAGGCAGCAACAATCTCAAACACATGAAAACCCTGAAAGAAGTCAAACCATCAGCTGATCACCGGCACAGGTACTCATCCATGTTGGGAGCACTGCATGATGAATTTTCAAGGCATTTCAAGATTTCAAAACGGTTGAGGATGAAACGCAGCTGGTTTCCTCTCCCTTTACTTGCAGTATTGATAGTTGTTCAGCTTGAACTCATTGACCTGCAGTCTGATTCACTACTGAAAGAGCACTTTAAGTCAGCATCACTGCTAGAGTTCTACTCTGCTCTCAAGGAGGAGAACTTTCCAAACATGAGGAGACATGCTCAGAAGATGTTGGTTCTCTTTGGATCCACCTACATATGTGAACAGACATTCTCAGTCATGACGTTTACCAAGTCCAGGTACAGATCCTCTCTCACTGATGAAGATCTGGCAGCTGTGCTTCGCATCTCCACCTCAGACATTCAACCTGACTTTGATGGACTTGTTAAATCTCAACAGAGACTGGATTTATCACACTGAATGAAAAAAAGAAAATAACTGAAGAACACTAAAATGTGGAAATATAACAAGTGAAATGGGACACTTGATATATTTTTTTCTTTTTTTTGCACAGTTCTGAAAACATTCAATGTTTAACACTTTAACTGCCGAGGTTAAATTCATGATATACCATCCCTTGCCAGCTCTATTTGTCTATGGAGAAGTTCCCCTTCTTTGCAGGGCTATAACTTTTTAAATTCTATTGCTAGATTGCCATTATTAGGGCCCATTCAATGTCCTATATGTATTGTTCAGGGTGTATGAACGTTAAACTTTTTCATTCACATATTCATACTAAAATATGGTCTAAAGTATAAGTATGTTTTCATCTCTTTCTGCAGCTTTCTCCAGAACGTGATTTATAGCCCCAAATGCATTATATTGATGATGAAATACAGTTTGATAGCGATCTGTGCCAGATAATAGATTTCAACTGGATGTGGTTCTGGAAGTTACTACACGTCATCTGATGTTGACCGGATGGGCGAGGGGGCGTTTATAATTCCGTGGGCAACGTTATACCATTCATCTAATGTGGGTCATATGTTCATCATAGCAGTTTATATCGAACACGGTAATACTACACGCTAAAACTCACCCCAGTCTCCTCGGGCCATTGGGCGATCAGCGTGGAGTAGACAGTTTTCCATTATGGGATGTCGAAATACCCGATCTATTTCCAGGTTGTATAATAGTATATACGTCCAAATCATGTTGTTTTTTCGAGTTATTTCCACCGATCGATGTTCACTGTGTGAAGACTGAGTCTCTCTAACATTAGCGAGTGCCCGGACCACATATGGAGTGAGTCCTGCCGGGTTAAAGGTTGACATCCGGTTTCGATCTGCCGATCGGCCACCAGATGGCGCTCTTGAACCGCTAGAGGATTGAGAGGAGATCAGAACTGTGTGTCAAGGCTGCAGAGGGGAAATATGATTCCGATCACAGATTTTTTAAATATTGATATCAAAGACGAGCTACGGCGTCCGCGGCAACTTGAGCATGGCGGGGAATGGCGAGTTCCGGCGTTTTCGGCAGTTAAAGTGTTAATATAGGCATGTAAAGTAAAAAAGGCTACAAAACTGGGACACTTTTCTGCAGTTCAGTGACATGTCTTGTTTATTTTGGCTATAAGATGATGTGATGTCTTTAGAAAGCTAAGAAAATCCTTTTTTCAATAGTATATGAAACTCAAAATGTCCTTTGTTATTAATGTTTCACATTTTGTTTATCATTTTGGAAATACATTCTATTTGAATAAATGATATTTTTGAAAGCTAACCTCACCTTTTAATTGCCAAATAATAACATACACTCTTACCAGGGGTCAAAACAATGCCATTTACTGCTTTTTATATAGAAATAAAATGTATATTATGCATAATTGAGTTTGGAATTTTGGCCCGGCCCTCCAACATATTTTCAGTTGCTCATTCGGCCCCCTGGGAAAAATTATTGCCCACCCCTGGCTTAGATGATATAGACCGCTTGAAATAATACATCATATTTCAACGCACAGCGCGCTACGCACTGATTGGCTGCGACGGATACAACCAGTGCACGCCCACTGTAAGAGCTATTGCGTCTAGCCCGAGATAAATGCGGCTATGGAAAGTATAGACGCGGTATGATTCTCTATCAGACAGTCACTTCCTGTTAATGAAAAAAAATATTTATATTTGATATATTAACGTTATATTGTGCATTGGAAACACAAACATACTTAAAATGAGTAAATATTATTCATTTTAAACATGTTTATTTTATTTCTAGGGCCCAAAAAAATATATATATATATATTTTCTTCTTCTTCTTCTTTTAACCAGGGAGGACGGCGCTCTAGCGCCCACTATCGGCCGGCCGCCACTGCAGCAACTCTTACTGGCCAGTCAGGGAGCCTGTTTAGCAAGGAGAGCATCTGGGGGATATAGCGGGAACCTCCGTTATGCTCCTCCCAGTGAAACTCCTTGCTGTCAGGTAAAAATAATCGGCTGGCAACTCCACATGTATCGGAGGAGGCATGTGGTAGTTTACACCCTCCCCAGACCAACAGAGGGTAGCGCAACAACCAGGACCGTGACACACGTGGGGAATTGGCATAACTAAATCGGGGAGAAAATGGGAGAAAAAGCTAAAACAAACAAACAAATAAAAACTAGTCACCACTTACATACAAACTTTATTGTCCAAGTCTGACAAAAACTGTCAACCAGAGAGAAATAACACAGGGGAAAATTGTTCTTGGTCAAATCACTGTTTTTATGTGTTGAGAGATCTTTATTTAATTTTTTTTTTTTATGGATACCCAGGACAATCTAAAGTATGCAGAAATGCATATTTGAAGGAGTCTGACTGGTGCACTGTACAATAGCTAAGACAAGAGAGATGTCAGAGGCTAAGTTCGTCAGTGGATTCTGATGAGGCTTGCGCTGCTAGTGCAGCGAGTGACGCCTCACTGGGTTTCAATGCAGCTGTGTTTCTCAAGATGTTCCAATCAAGATGTTGCTGTCAGATTTTTTTTCTCTAGTCTTTCAACAGAATATAAAACCCTGAATTTGGTGCAAAGAAGTCCTAACAAAATGCAGTTGTGGTCAAAAGACTTCACAAAGCTGCTGGATCATGACAAGCTGCTTGAAATCCATGATGACGATTTGACATCTTCTTTTACTCACATTTTCAATGAGAAGCTTAATTGAAGAGATCTTATTGTTCACTTCAACTAATTTCAATTTCAATAGAAATCCAACCACCCACAGTAACCATTTTCAGGTGTCAAAAGTCATAAAAAAAAAGAAATAAGCCTTTTTTTCTCTTTTGATTCTTCTCAGAATCTTGTGACAGTTCTATTGTGAACGCACTTGATGTACTGTATACTGATAATGTGTTTCTTTGCCACCCTGAAGACATTGTGTACAACTGTACATACATTGAGTCCTCCTTTCTCATTCATCAGCCTCAATATATGAGGCTACAACGCACCGTCTCCGCAAAATGAATTAATCACTCTCTAAACACACACAAAACAGCAAGGGTCAGCTAACGCGAGGCCCCTGCTGCTTGACCACAGCCTGTCAATGTCAATTATAGCACTATCCACTGGACACAAAACTAGAACACAATGAGGTATAGGTAGCGGTAGAGTGGCGTAACCGCGCTTCTAAAAAGAAATCACCACGTAGGGTTTTCACCCTGGTATTTTCTGATGTTAATGTGTCTTGTTCTAACCTCGGAACAAGCGGCTATATAAAAAGGCAGAGACCCGAGCATCAAGGCTACGGCGTGCCTACAACCTCACCTCACGGTGTAGTAGACCTGGAACAGGCAGCCCTGCCTTAGAAACAGATGATAAATAAATCAAAGTGCACTAAGCACTGCTTCCACATGGCAATCGCCTCCTTCATACCGTCTGCACCTCATCAATCAAACCATTGTCTGCTTGAAAGGCGAGCCTTGTAAATGTCGTATCCACTCAAACCCAAGGAGAGGCGGATCAGAATGCAGCAGAGAGGTTTTTTTTTAATTGGATAGTGTAATTAAACTAAAAAACCCTGCTAGGCTGCCTTTTGACAGGACGGATGAAGACCCCTTTTAATAGGGCTATGAAACATATTTGTTAAAAGGATGAGGCAATATGTACTATATGATTGGGTGCCCTTATGTGTCAGACTTTTCATTTATGATTAAAATGGCAAAAAGGTGTCTTTAAAAGATTGTAAAAAGGGTTCAATATGTAACAATAATTAATATAATTTGCCATCCAAATTATGAAATTTCTTGGAACCAATTGAAAAAGAAAGCCCTTATATATTACACACACACAAATCAAATGCATATATCAAATGGTTCTATCAAAGCCTATGTTCAGCTGCGTTTGTGAAACATTCATCTTGGGACCGAGCGATTAGTGCTTGTTCTTGATTAAGATAACAACCAAGAGAAGCCAAGCTATAATATTGATTACATGCACAAACGGAATACGGGTCACTTTGCTAGCCACACATGCTCTCTATTTAATTTCATTAGTGTTATTCTTCCCTGATGTACTAATGTTACGCAAACACAAACGCATACAGATGATTGCATGCACATACTGTATGCAATCACACGCAATAATGGAAATAGACAAACACACAAGCAAGCATGCAGGCAAACACACACACATAAGCATGCATGTACACACACACGCACGCACGCACGCACGCACGCACGCACGCACGCACGCACGCACGCACGCACGCACGCACGCACGCACGCACACACACACACACACACACACACACACACACACAAACACACACACATAAGCATGCATGTACACACGCACGCACGCACGCACGCACGCACGCACGCACGCACGCACGCACGCACGCACACACACACACACACACACACACACACACACACACACACACACACACACACACACACACACACACACACACACACACACACACACACACACACACACACACACACACACACACACACACACACACACACACACTGATCCTTATAGCTGGTTTTGGTGTTGCTGGTGAGAACTTGAAGGCAGAGTGAGGCCTCCTTACAAGAGATCGATAGGACAGGGGTGCACAGATAAATCACCAGCTCTAGTGATGTCTGTCATAAAGCTCCCGCCACAGTTGCAGCACTCAAGTTTATAGCGGCGCTGAGTGTTATTGCAATCTTTTGATAGCTTTGGTTAATTTATCTGATTACAAGAGCACCCAAAGAACAAGCCGCAGTCAACCTCCTCTCATATCACCAGCATTGCATCAGGGGGGGGGGGATCTCACGTACATTCACCGCTAACATGGTCACAGAGAGAACATTTGAACATGTCAACAGACAGGTTTTAGAGGGACAAACTGGAGGTCACAGGTCATTTAGGTTTTGCTTATTTAAAGTGGATGGGTGGATGGGATTCTTGGGTTTTACAGTTCGCCACTGTTGTTTGAAAACCTTGGTATCACGAATAAAGTTAGCATTTCTGGAATTAAGAAAAAAAATTATATATTATATTCTAGATGGATTTCATGTGTCTTGAAGTCAGCACATACTCAAGACATAAGAACAATATTAACTTTCAATTCAAGGACATTTTCAAAAAGAAATCAGTTTCACATGGTTTCAGTATATATTTTCAACCTTATCAGTTCAAGATCCTTAGCGACTCAAGACCTGTGACAAAACCCACCTGGACAATATGAAAGTGAAGAGTCTAAACCCACCTGGACAATATGAAAGTGAAGTTTCTAAACCCCATCCAGAGGAGCATTTTCCAACAGTGAATGAACATGTCGGCTACCCGTTTGGTTTTAAATGAAACTGCATAAAGGGCCGCCCTACCATTCTATCTACTGGCAGCCAGCGTGAATTGAGCTGGAGAATCAATTTTGGAGGAGAGCGCTCTGCCTTTCAATTCAAAGGGAAAAGACTGACTGCTGTAGTGACATCAATCAAAGCCAGGATGCCGTGGTGTGGCGGCTCACAAGTGGAGGGTCCAGAGTTCACAGGTCAAAGCAGGCAATATAAAAAAGGTGCAGAGAAACAGCAGAGCTGGGGGGCAGCAGGCTGTCGCTGGTCTCTCTGCTATCTCCTCAGTGGACATGTTGGAGAGGTACCCCCCCACCCCCACCCCGCCTCCTGTATTAGCCGGACTTCATTCATCTTCATGCCATCTTCTTTAACTAGTCATGTAGAACGGCTCAATAGTAAGCCATATAATGGGGAAGGCCCAGTGCCAATTACTAGGTTAACATAGTGTTCAGCCCCAGTGCAGCAGAGGAATGAGAGGGAGGAGGAGGTGTAGCGTGCCGGGAGCGATGCACAGCATTTCAATAGACAAAGGATATATATTCTGTATATATACAGCATATATACAGCATATATATATATATATGTATAACGTTTCTGGGATGTTATTTAACAAACCTCAACATAGCCAATACAAATATAATGTCTGCATAATATTGCTGTCACAGCCTTCTATTTTCTGTTTTGTTTTATACTTTATTGTGTCAATGAAGTCACTCTACATTTAGGTGTAGTATTATGTACACACATACATAGCCAATACAAATATAATGTCTGCATAATATTGCTGTCACAGCCTTCTATTTTTTCTTATACTTTATTGTGTCAATGAAGTCACTCTACATTTAGGTGTAGTATATGTACACACATACACACACATATACATAGATACATATACACATATCCATACATGTATGCATACATACACACATACATACATACATAAACACACAAATGTACATATACATACGTATATTTTAAATCTTGACACAGTTTTTTAGCATTTTTATTTCTTTTTTACCCATCACCCATACAAAAACAAAAACATAATTGCATACTTAAACAAAAGAGTGAGTACCAGTGTACTGTAGATGTTACTGATCCTGGACTATCCATCCATCCATAGTATATACATCCAATATCCATACCTACTCGTCCCCACATACATATCAAATAATGTCTGTGGTGAACTCGGACACGTAGGCGAGCTGGCACTGCTGGCGGTCAGACCACGGCTCTGTCGACTTGGACATGGCGTGCGTGAGCGGCTTGTGGTCCACGTAGACCGTAAACCCGCGGCCCTCCAGCAAAAAACGGAAGTGTCTGACAGCAAGCCACAGCCAGAGGAGCTCCCTGTCGAACGTGCTGTACCTTTGCTCCCTGGGAGACAGCTGGCGGCTGAAGAAGGCAAGAGGCTGCCAGGCGTCCCCAACCCACTGCTCGTACACCGCTCCCACAGCAAAGTCAGAGGCGTCCGTGGTGAGAGCAGTGGGCGCCGAGGGCGAGGGGTGGGCCAACATGGCAGCGCGGGCCAGGGCCTCCTTGGTGTCCTGAAAAGCCTTGACACGCTCCGCCGTCCAGTCCACCGGCTGCTTCAGAGTCTTGCCCTTCTGGGCGTCGTACAGAGGCCGCAGAATGTGAGCGATGTGGCGGAGGAAGCGATAGTAAAAGGTCACCATCCCGATGAACCCCTTGAGCTCGCTGACTGTGCGGGGGCGCGGGAATGCAGCGACAGCTTCCACCTTTGAGGGGAGGGGGGTCACCCCCTCTGCGGAGACCCGGTGCCCGAGAAAGTCGATGGCGTCCCGCCCGAACTCACACTTCGCCGGATTGACGATCAGCCCATGCTGGCTGAGCCGTGTGAATAGGGTTCGGAGGTGGGACAGGTTCTCCTCCTCCGTGGCGCTCGCTACGAGGATGTCGTCCAAGTAGACGAAGAGGAATGGCAGGTCCCGGAGCACCGAGTGCATGAGGCGTTGAAAGGTCTGCGCCGCGTTCTTCAGGCCGAACGGCATTTGCAGAAACTCGCATTTGGGGATGTCCTCAGGGTGCACCGGCACCTAATGGTACCCCTATACCAGGTCCACTTTGGAGAAGAAGCGTTCGCCTGCCAGGTTCGCTGCAAAGTCCTGGACATGCGGGAACGGGTGGCGGTCAGGCTTGGACAAGTCGTTGAGGCGGCGGTAGTCCCCACATGGGCGCCTCCCACCATCTGACTTAGGGACGATGTGCAGAGGAGACGCCCAGGGGCTGTTCGAGTGCCGAACGATGCCCACCTGCTCCATGTGCGCAAACTCCGCCCTGGCGACGGCCAGCTTGTCCAGGTTGAGGCGTCTGGCCCTGGCGTGGAGGGGAGGCCCACTGGTCTCGATGTGGTGCTCCACCCCGTGTTTCACCATAGGCGCGGAGAAAGTGGGCTTGCTAAGGTCGGGGAATTCAGCGAGCAGCCGAAGGTACTGGTCACTTTCGGCGAGTGTATTGGACCACCCGCTGTAGACGGCCTCCCCCTGCGTACAGGCAAAGGAAGCAAAAGTCTGTGAATTGACCAGGCGCCTGTTCCCCACGTCCACTAACAGGTTGTGGGCGCACAGAAAATCTGCACCAAGGAGGGGAAATATGACAGCCGCAATGACAAAATCCCATGAAAAGCATTGTCCTCCGAAGCATACAGTACGTCCACCGCCCTTGTGCCGTAAGAGCGGATAGGCATGCTGTCCGCACCCGCCAACTGCGGACCGCGCTCCGCCTTTGCCACATCCGATCTCTCTGCCGGAATGATGCTCCACTGGGCACCCGTGTCACAAAGGAAACTGCGACCAGAGGCGGTGTCTCGGATGAAGAGCAGCCTGTTGGTGACACCAGCGCTCAGGGCCACTACTGAGCGCCGGCCCTGCCGTTTCCCGTAGGTCCGAAGGTGCAGGGTGAGCGGCACCGTCTGGCCTTGGCGCCAAACGTGGCATGGAAGAAACAATGGCCCGCTGCGTTACCGTGCTGGCCAGAAGGCCTGGCGTCATTCCTCGCTCTCCTGCGACGGTCCGGTGGCGGGCGGCCGCGGGAGCGAGCAGGTCGGCGGACCGCTGAGGCATGGCCAAAACTAAACGGTCCGCCTCCCTGGCAAGGGTGCGGGGCCCCACGATGGCGGTGTTGGCCAGCGCCATCCTAACTTGGGCTGGCAGTGTGCGCATGAACAGCTCCGTGAAGAGGATCATGGGGTCTTTGGTACCGAGCAGATTTAGCATCTTCTCCATGCGCGCAGAAGGCCTCTTGTAACTGAGGGGTACAATTCCCTGACTGTATTAATCAAGTATTGATATCATTAAATCACTACCGTCTATGTACTCCTGGCCAATACTGTACATAAGTATTTTAGATTAGAACACTCCCACAATAACACGGTTTTCCACACAAGATACTCGTTTACAATATTTATTACATAAAAGGGATATTAGGTTACAGTACTTTGGTCACTTGGGATGCGCTTATAAGGCAAATAGAATGTGCAGGCAAATCAATAGTGAATATTAAGAATTATCTCTATGGTTATTCTGGGATAGGGGTACTACCGGTTGTAAGCCAGCAGAGGGAGGCAAAGCTCTAGGCAAGTCAATGGTTCACGGGGGCGATGTCACCCCTGGAGCAGCGGGGAGAAGCAGCCTGGTCCCAGGATGCGCGCCGTGTAGGTGAGAGCCGTGGAGTCTCTGGTACGACAGAAACGGGCTTGAGTGATGTCCCCACGGGCACGTGGATCCCACAGCAGTGGGTGTAGACGGTTCTCTGCTTCCAGTAGCTTGGTGAAGAATGAAGAATAATAATCCTTGCCGGAAAAGTGGCACTGCGGGCGGGGTGTAAATCCCCCGTGGTGCTGCTGGTCCGGTGTAGATATCCTCCGGTGCGGTAGTGCACGGTTGACCTTGACGTTACTATACTATTAGCACGGGCAATAAGTGCTCTATGTAGACGCACAATCACTCACTCCACGTGGTCTTTGACTCGTAATGAAGGCTTACTAATAAATAGCGAACGATACGACAAACAGACGTATTAGGATAACACGAGGCTCTATCTTGGGCAATGCGAGCCCTGCTCTGCCCACGTTGCGTAGTGGGTGAGACGTTGCTTGGGTAACTGAACCAGACTGAACTGAAGGCGAACTGAAAGGGAACTGCAAGGGAAGTTCTACATTTCTTGCGCCCTATTTATATGTACCGTGGACAAATAGTGCCATTCTGCTTTCGGTAGCCGTATTAGTGGGCAGAAGCTGGGCATGTACAGACATATCTCGTCGGTACCTTTGAAGTCAGCTCGAGGGGGTAAGGCAGTGGCGCCGGGGGATCGCTTCCAATAGGAGAACGAATATTATGGTCTGTCCTGCTACCAGGTAAAGGGATATTCCGTATATATTGTACAAGGAATATACAGGGGATATCAAACGATATGCAAATATTATACATGGGATCTCAGGCAATAAATATATATATTCGGTTTAATCTGACCCTTTGTAACAGCCGCCCCCTAATTAGTCCCACCTAATTAGCTAAGCAGAGACAGATTAACCGCACTGTCCACTACTCAATGTCTGTGAGGGGTTGGGCAGTTCACAAAGTCAGGGGTCATGGTCGTCATTAGGCGAGTCGGGGAGCCTTGGCGACTCTATCAGCCTCGCCACGGGTCGGTTGTAGATCCGCCCTTGGCCGAGCACTTCTGCCACTCTGACCTTTCCGTCGGCACCGGTGGTCACTTTGCTTACGCGGCCGGCCGGCCACGCAGCTCGGGGTAGTGACTGGTCTATGGTCATGACGACTGGACGGGATGGAGGGGGGCTTAGGAGGAAGCGGGCCTGAGACTGCTTTGATCTGTGCTTGGCTGTGCTTTCTCCTCCTCCTCCGTCTGTTTCGTTTGTTCGCTCTGTACCCCGTGTGAGGAGGGGCCTGTCCCGGCCGCCCCGTCAAGGAGTCGCTTGGGGTGCTGGGTTCGAGGTCAGCTACGTCTGGAGCGCAGCTGAGGGGGGTGGAGTTCCGAACTCCCTCTGGTACCCACGGTTCTCTCACGGGCCTCTCGCTTAATGTCAATAGCCTCTGCTGTACGGGGGAGAGGCCGGTGTCTTCTTCTGTCGCTCTGGAGTGGAGGCAGTTAGTGGCTGCTGTTCGGTTGAGAGATTTAGCGAGGGGGCCTTGTAGTGTCCACCCTAGGCGGGTCTCGACTGCTGCAGGACAGCCTCGGGTTCCGGTATGGACCCGGTCTATCGGGACGATGAGGTCTGCATGGTCGGAGCCTATCAGCAGGGTCGGGGTGGCGCCGTCTATGAGCGGGATAGGTAGTTGACGCAGGTGCACGTATTTATCCATCAGCTGTGGGATGGGGTAGGTGTACTGTGATAGTCCTATTTCTTGGCTGGTGAAAGCATTTGTAATCCTATACCGTCGCTCTGGCTGCCCGCTTGCTGCGATAGTGAAGGAGACATTCTCGCCCTTTATCGTCTTTAAATCTCTTCTTATTGTCCGAATCGTCATTTGGTTCTCGCTCCCCCGCAGTCCCAGCTGGGCCGCAGCGGACGCGAGCAGAAGGGTCTTCTCTGACCCATCATCAAGGACGGCGTAAGTGTCCATGACTTTGTCCCCGTGGCTCAGGAGCACTCTGACCACTTTGAGGAGCACACGGGGGGTCCCGCTGTGCTGGGGGTCTATGTGGAGCACTCCTGTCTCGGGTGGTGACGTAGACTCTATATGGTACGAGTCGCACCTTGTCCGCCAGTGTCTGCCGTGGCAGTCGGGACACCAGGGAGCGGTCTGGTGGAACTTTGGTTCTGGTGCCACCGCCTCGGCGTGGTACATGACCGCGACGGGCCCACTCGGTTGTCCTGGCTGACGCTTGTTGAGGTCATGCAGGACCTCCAGGTGGGTGCCACCGCACCTGCTGCACTTCCTTTTCAAGTGGCACTCAGCTGCTAGGTGGCTGCGCGCGCAGCGGAAGCAGCGGCGGTGGTCCTTGACCCACTGGCTCACATCATCCGTGGTCAGCTTCTTGAAATCTTCGCACTGATGGAGCCGATGTTCTCCCTCACAGTACTGGCACTCAATCTTCCACTGGTCCTCTTTCGTCGAGGGGGTGTTGTGGTTGGAGTGCTGCGGTACTGCTTCGGCTTGGTGCATAACAGTCACCGATCTTCTTCCATCATTTATTTTCCTGGGTCCCTCTCTGGAGCTTGGCGTGCTCCGCCCGAAGGTGTCCAGTCGTAAGCTGCTGACCTCTCTCGCCAGGAAGTCGGCCAGATCAAGGAGGGATGGCTCGGGGCCGTCGGGGTCGCGGTAGTCCCTCTGCCGCCGAAAGCGCTCCTGTCTTGCGGGTGGCAGCTTCTCCAAAATCCTCTCAACGTTAGAGTTGGCGTATAGCTCATGCCTGCCCTTCTCCCGTTGCGCTCCCAGCATCCCCACCAGGGACTGCACTTTGATTGACAGGTCGTCTAGTGAGCGATTGTCTGTGGCTGGGGGTAGGCGGTCAATATGCCTTATCTCTTCTATTACGTAATCCCATATACGTCCATATCTCTGGTCCAGCGCCGCTAGGGCCGCTGTGTATGGTGTCGAAGAGGTGGCATAGGCCAGCGCTATATTGTGCGCTCGCGGTACTTTCAGGTGCTTCAGTAATATTGCATACTTGTGGCGTTCATCAGCGACATCCACCATCATTGTCTCTAGGCACATCCGGAGCTCCGTGTACTGTGCTCGACTCTCATAGGCGAAGTCTGGAAACGACGGCGTGGCGACGTATGATGTCATGGATGACTGGCACATCGGTGAGCGTTGGGGGAGAGGCCTCCTAGGCGAGTCTCCTCTTGCGTGTCGTCTTGGGCTGGTACTTGGTGGGTACCGAAGGTCGGGTACCCAGGTGCTGTTCCTCGGGGCTGACGGTGCGTCAAACTCACCCGTGAGTTGGGTCGGGGGTTTGTAGCGCAGGGCCTCGGGGCTGACTTCTGGGCTGTACTGGACCTCCTGGTCCTGAGTACGTTGCTGCGGGTCGGGGCTGTACTGGGCCTCCTGGGCCAGAGTACGTTGCTGCTGGTCAGCTTGACACTCCTCCTCTTCCTCCTCCTCTTCCTCTACTAGGACCTGGAGTCTTCTGTTCAGTCTCTCGGCGTGGTTCGGTTCTGTACCCCGGTTGCTAGGTCTCGTATGGACCGGCTGGGGAGGGGGTTCGGAGACGTGGACAGGATCCTCCTGTAGGCGGGGTCCCGGGTCGCTTCGTCGGGTGGGGGAATGTGTCCTAGACCCATGTCTTGACGACCTCTGAGAGCTCCGTGCGGAGTGAGGGGGTGTCGCCATGGCAACCAGTTTGTCCATCAGCTCCGCCTGCAGCCGGTCGCGCTCTGCCTCGCGCCGGGCATGGGCTGCGTCGCGCGCTGCTTCGCGCTGGGCATTGGCGGCGTCGCGCTGCGCATTGGCGCTGGCCTGGGCAGCGTCGCGCTGTGCGTTGGCGACGTCGCGCTGGGCATTGGCGCTGGCATGGGCGGCGTGGAGCTGTGCATTTGCGACGTCGGCGCGGCTTCTCTCGATGTTCTCTTCTGTCTGGAGGCGTCTGGTCTCCAGTCTTATTCGGTCGTCCTCGCTCCTTTGTTGCGCCTGGAAGCGCTCTCGCTCACCTGCGTAATGTTCGCGCTCGCACGTCTGTTGCGCTTGAAGTCGATCGCGTTCGGTGGAGGCTGCCAGGGTGGCGATGAGTGCCTGCGCCAGCATCTTGTCCGCCTCGCTGGGGGAAGACGCCGTTCGGGGCGATCGGCTCCCGGCAGTACTGGTTGGAGATCCATTCTCCTGTTGCGTACCGAGGAGATCCGTCTCCTGGGTGCGCGTCTCTTTAGGGTTGTCTTCCTCCCGGGGCTGATCGGGGGCTATTTCTTCGGTATTGTCTGGGGGTAAAGTCGTGTCAGTTCCCTCCTGGTCCCCACCGTGAGCTTGGTCAGTTACATTAGCACCCACTAGGGCCTCTGTGGTCGGGGTAACCTGGTTGTTAAGGTCAGACATAATTTTACTTTCTACTTTTACCGCGTTTACCGTTCCTTTAAAGCTAGGTATTGGACTGACAGAGTATGCCTCTAGGTAGGGAGGTGGCTGCCGTCTGCGCTGCGGGCGATCTAGCTTAGGAGAACCGTTTGTGGAGTGTTCGTCATCGGCCATGTCAATATTAATATTATATTAATATTACGCTAATTATTATCCGGCTCGAAGGACCAATTGTAACTGAGGGGTACAATTCCCTGACTGTATTAATCAAGTATTGATATCATTAAATCACTACCGTCTATGTACTCCTGGCCAATACTGTACATAAGTATTTTATATTAGAACACTCCCACAATAACACGGTTTTCCACACAAGATACTCGTTTACAATATTTATTACATAAAAGGGATATTAGGTTACAGTACTTTGGTCACTTGGGATGCGCTTATAAGGCAAATAGAATGTGCAGGCAAATCAATAGTGAATATTAAGAATTATCTCTATGGTTATTCTGGGATAGGGGGTACTACCGGTTGTAAGCCAGCAGAGGGAGGCAAAGCTCTAGGCAAGTCAATGGTTCACGGGGGCGATGTCACCCCTGGAGCAGCGGGGAGAAGCAGCCTGGTCCCAGGATGCGCGCCGTGTAGGTGAGAGCCGTGGAGTCTCTGGTACGACAGAAACGGGCTTGAGTGATGTCCCCACGGGCACGTGGATCCCACAGCAGTGGGTGTAGACGGTTCTCTGCTTCCAGTAGCTTGGTGAAGAATGAAGAATAATAATCCTTGCCGGAAAAGTGGCACTGCGGGCGGGGTGTAAATCCCCCGTGGTGCTGCTGGTCCGGTGTAGATATCCTCCGGTGCGGTAGTGCACGGTTGACCTTGACGTTACTATACTATTAGCACGGGCAATAAGTGCTCTATGTAGACGCACAATCACTCACTCCACGTGGTCTTTGACTCGTAATGAAGGCTTACTAATAAATAGCGAACGATACGACAAACAGACGTATTAGGATAACACGAGGCTCTATCTTGGGCAATGCGAGCCCTGCTCTGCCCACGTTGCGTAGTGGGTGAGACGTTGCTTGGGTAACTGAACCAGACTGAACTGAAGGCGAACTGAAAGGGAACTGCAAGGGAAGTTCTACATTTCTTGCGCCCTATTTATATGTACCGTGGACAAATAGTGCCATTCTGCTTTCGGTAGCCGTATTAGTGGGCAGAAGCTGGGCATGTACAGACATATCTCGTCGGTACCTTTGAAGTCAGCTCGAGGGGGTAAGGCAGTGGCGCCGGGGGATCGCTTCCAATAGGAGAACGAATATTATGGTCTGTCCTGCTACCAGGTAAAGGGATATTCCGTATATATTGTACAAGGAATATACAGGGGATATCAAACGATATGCAAATATTATACATGGGATCTCAGGCAATAAATATATATATTCGGTTTAATCTGACCCTTTGTAACACCTCTCGTCTCCCAAATCCGACATGGCAAATAGGCGACGCACCCTCTCCACAGCGGACAGTTCAAATGTCTCTAGAAGCAGGGCTTTGAGGCGCTCATATTTGTTTGTCACCGGGGGAGCAGACAAAAAACCCACCACTCGAGCTGCGGTGGAGCTGCCCAACATTGCCACAGCATGGTTGTACCGATTGTCGTCGTCATTAACGTTGCTTTTGTTGAAATGCGCCTCTACAATAGCAAACCATGCAGCAGGAGTCAAGTCCCAGAACTCTGGTAGTTTGAGAGTGGGAGTGTGCGCACCACGCATTTCCCTGACAGGGGATGGTGATGCCGCTAGACTGCTCACAGGTACCCGGAAGAGAGCTCACATCACCCCTGTACTTGCCTCCCTCCACTGGCTCCCGGTGCGCTTTAGAATAGACTTCAAGGTCCTCTTAATGGTGTACAAAGCCCTAAATGGTAAAGCCCCTGCTTACCTAGCAGACCTCCTCACCCCCTATACCAACGCCAGGGCCCTCAGATCGGCTGATAAGGGTCTCCTAACCACTCGTAGGTCCAACTTCAAGTCTAGGGGGGGACGTGCTTTTGCGGTCGCAGACCCTGACCTCTGGAACAGCATCCCCATGTCCATCAAATCTGCCCCCTCCATCGAGTCTTTTAAATCAAAACTCAAAACCCACCTATATCGCCTGGCCTTCCCTGACTCACTTTGACTCTTGCCGTACTAGTTGACGTGTTGTTCTGTTTTTCCTTTGTCTATCCGTTGATTTTATTTTATTTCTGTTTATTTTATACTTTTCTTTGTACTTAGCTTAGCCATGTGAAGCACTTTGGTTGACAAGCGTCATGTTTAAACGTGCTATACAAATACATTTGATTGATTGATTGATTGATTGATGGCTGCCGCTGGCCTGAACGTCTTCCTCGTCCGGACATTTTGCAAGAATATAATGTTCGTTCGCTGGTTTTTGTACACAATTGCCGTAACAAAAATCCACGTCGGGGTCACCAGTGTAGTGCCGGAAGAAAAAGGAATAATGTAGGCAACGTAATGCTTGTTTAATCCACAAAACAACTTCAGTCACTTCCAGAACATGAGCACATGTAGATCGCCAGAACTGTATAACAACACAGGAAGTGCAACCGCAATAAACGTCCCCTCTGGCCACAGTACCAGATCAGTAGTTCCCTCACACTACACAACACAGTAAGAGGAGAACACAAACCCATAATGTAGTCACTACAATATTCAAATACATTATAATTCAAATTGCATGTGTCCGGATGGCAGAATTCAGTACTGTATCTACAAATCCTTCTGTTTAATCATCTTCCCTTTATTCATTTGCTTAGATTTCTTTGTACACTTGATCTCAAGAAGGTGCTGAATGTGCTCAGTGAGCGAAATCTGATCACCCACAATTTTAGCATGGTGTTATTCACTGTCAAAGATGCAAAGAAATATTATAATTTATATTCTTCTTTGTTTCATTTAGTTACTTAAAAAATCTATTGCTCCCATTAATGCTCTTACAGTCAAGATCTGTTGATCAACTTGACAGTTTCCATGCATTCACATCACTGAACTCTGTTAAGCAATGTGGTCTATACAAACACAAAGATATGTTGTCCCGACGTAATAAGAAATGCGCCGTGCCGAATCAGACGGTTAGATTGTATGGCCAGCGTGCCCGCGCATGTAGCTCGGGGCGCGTGCACGTTTAGGTTCGACCCGTGTTCACGTTTAGGTTTCTAGGTTGAATAAAGTGCATGTTTAGGAACGGCCTTGATGTCCAAGCGTTTCATTATAAGCGTCTTGCAAAGTACGACGGAGCCGACTGCCGTCGGGGCCGACGGCATCGTCATCTGTCAATAAAAATTGCCGTCACGACTCCAGTTATCGTCCAATCGACACCATTCCAAAAAAACTGTACCTTTAATATGGTAATCTCGGATTTCGTGAAGTCCCAGGGATGGCGGAATGGGATTGGTTGGAAAACAGGCGGGCGTTTAGAGAGACCAATCGAGCGAGACCGCAGCATTTTCCAAAGCCTTGCCGGCCAGAGTGAGAGCATTTTCCGTTTTGAGGCGATCTTTGTAAGTACTGATTTGAGTCTTTTAAACATTGTTGTTGGGCATATTATATAATTAGTATGTTTCTGACAATTTATAGTGTTTGTGAGATGTTTTTGAAGAGATTTTGTTAATATTTCCCACTCTAAAATCAGCGTGGCGATGCTAGTATTCAGCCAGATGTCTCTCCCCTGCGAATAGTCTAACAATGTTTTCAAATACTGTTATTTGTTTATTCATTACTGGGTCATATTCTATATATAATATATTACATTTTATCATCCCAGAACAAAAGGTGTGTGTGATCGGGTCTGCGTGGCCAGACATGCGCAAACATGAGGCTTCCAATCAGCCAGTTGTTAGCTTCAAAATGGTACCAAATATGAGGTACTTTTGAAAACCCACTAACAAATAATCCATCACAAACCCATGAAGTTCACGTTCAGATTTGGGATGAATAGGCACAGACGAGTTTTAAGATATCAATCGTGCATTGCAACGTTAGTTAGGATATCAATTGTGCATGAAAGGACTACAGTATATTGTTTGATTTATGCCCTTACAGCTTACAGTCAAAATCTGTTGATCAACTTGACAGTTTCCATTCACATCACTGAACTTACCAAATGTCTGCAGTGGTCGAAATGTAGTCCAGCCCCTCAAACATTTTCTTGAGCTAATTTCCATAGTTGTATTCTCTCTCCAAGTAGTTGGAAAAAGAGTCCGGCTCGTTAACGTTAGACTCAGCTACAAGCTTTGTTGAAGCATGTTGTTTCTCCAGGTGCTTCAACAGATTTGAATAGCTGTTTTGGGCAGTAGATAGGATATTTGAGCCAAGACACAATTTACATTGAACTAAAATGTTCTTTTCTTTGTGCTCGACAAAAGAGAAATAGTGAGAATATCCATGTGTAAAAACTCGACTACTGGGCGCCGCCATGACAGTCTAGACTAGAGCAAACAAAACACACCCACAACGTGTCTCCGCAGGTGAGTGACACAGGAGTCAGGACTGTGCTCAAGCTCGCTACCACTCGCTACCAATCTACATAAAAATAACGCAGTAACACAGTGACAAACCATTTAGTAACGGTAACGGAGTTACTGCATTTAAAAAGTAATGTGTTAGAGTACTAGTTACTGCCAAAAGTAACGGTGTTACTGTAATGCGTTACTTTGTAACACGTTAGTCCCACCACTGGTTATGTATAATGGCAGGTTCTGGAATAAAAATAGAAAACATGGCAGAATATTCATTTTAATAATATAATTTCTTTCAAATAAAGTGAGAGGTACAATTTTCCACCTATTCAGTGTGTGTGTGTGTGTGTTTGTGTGTGTGTGTGTGTGTGTGTGTGTGTGTGTGTGTGTGTGTGTGTGTGTGTGTGTGTGTGTGTGTGTGTGTGTGTGTGTGTGTGTGTGTGTGTGTGTGTGTGTGTGCATTGGGCTAGTGTCTATCTTTTGCATCTGTGTTTTTGTGGCAGTTGCCGTGTATGGATGGTTGTACTGGCATTACTGTACTACAGACTGTAGTATATTTAACCACATGTCTTTGAATCAGAATTAGCCGTGTACAATATGTAAAATGTTTCATGTTTGATTTCCTAACACAGGAACCTCATCACCACCACCACCACCACCACAAAACAACAACAACACAACATCAGCAGCAACCACAATAACATTCAGTACAGCAACACAACAGCAACATGAACAACAACAACAGCACCACCACCAACAACACATCCATACATCCACAGATCCACACACAAACCCCCTACCCCCCCCACACCCCCCACACCCCCACACCCCCACACACACACACACACACCGACACGCACGCACACACACACACACACACACGGACGCACGTACGCACGCACGCACGCACGCACGCACGACACACACACACACACACACACACACACACACACACACACACACACACACACACACACACACACACACACACACACACACACACACACACACACACACACACACACACACACACACACACACACACACACACACACACACACACAGAAATTGAACCGGAGAGTGATCTGGAGTGGCTCCTCCCACATGGGCCTCGGCAGTCCCAAGATAAGGTATATTTTATTTGTTTTGTCTGGCAAGATAAGGGGAGAGAAAGCAAACATATTACAGGGCTCAAAATTCTATATCTATAGCTCCTTCTCTGTGAGCCCAATAATTCATTCATTCATGGCCTCTGTTTCCCTTCCCCTCTCAGGACATCTGCCTCATACATACATCACTGCACTGATAAGGATCACAAGACAGAATTGGTAATACACTATGAATGGGAGACTGGAACACTGATTAAATAACTTCTGTGGCGCTAAATTGAAGCGGCCGCGGGATGAAAGGGGACTTATCGGGGTTATTAAAGCCGGCAAGTGATGATTTTTGGTTTAGGGTGATGTACACAATTTACGACACAATGTGCTGCAGCACTGCTGAGGGATTTAATGGAGAAAACAAAAATGGCCTTTTTTTGGCTCTATGTCAGTTCCCCTCAAGGACAGGAAAGGGGATACAACATTACAGTATATATTGGGATTGGGATGAAATGTGAGGTCAGGGACTTAAGAGGATTGACTTTACAAAACTTTGGTGAAAACTCAAGCCTTTCATAACATTGAAAAGTGATGCGGAATTGAGCTATTCTGCAGTGTTAGCACTTTTACCGTATCATGGTGGCAGCTACAGTACTATTGAATGAATGAATGAATGAATGAATGACAACTTTATTTAACAGATTGCAGAATGGGTACAATACAGTACAGCTCAATACACACAATTGTTAAGGGGATGCAGACCAGAGAAAGACATTTGTCTTGTTTACATCAGGGTCCCCCATTTTCAATTCATAGTGACATTTATGACATACACAACATATGACATCATGACATTTATGGCATAGGGACATACATGACATACAGGTATATAGTACTGTTACATTTGTGACATATACGATATGCAAATATACAGTACTGTTACCCATAGATCCTGGCAGAGAGTATATACATATGATGGGGAGGAGATCTGTACATTAGGAGGGGGTGGGGGTGGGGGGTTTGGACATTTACGGTGGCCAGTTTCGAATTGAAGCCTCCCGTAGGTGCTCTTTAAGAGCGGTTTTGAATGTGGGTAGGGATTCACATTCCTTTATTGATGTGGCATAATTGCGAAACGTGTTTAGTCCCTTGTTTGAGCTGAATCTGGGTTTAACATGATTTGTTGAGCTCCCTCTGGTGTTGTGGTCGTGGTATTCACTGACCTTTGGGAAGTATTTTGACATGTACATGGGTACCTTAGTCGTATAGTGTATCTTGAAGACCAGGCCCATTGCAAGTTGCTGTACTCTGTCTTCTACTCTAAGCCATCCTAGGTAGTCAAAGTGGGCAGGGGTGAGGTGGGTTCTAGGAGTAAGGTCAAGTAGTAGTCTGACCAGTTTGTTTTGTGATGTTTGTAATCTTGTTTTTAGCGCCTTTGAGGTGCTTTGGTACCATGAGGTGCAAGCATAGTCGTAGTACCACACTTTGAGATTGCTGAAATATTGAAGAAAGGAATAGGAGCTACGATGAAGGAGCTACGTTGACATTTGTTACGTATTACTTTCACATGGTGGAGGGATACTTACTGTCTGTGGTGCATATTCACA
Organism: Notolepis coatsorum; assembly: GCF_963971535.1. Lineage (NCBI taxonomy): Eukaryota > Metazoa > Chordata > Actinopteri > Aulopiformes > Paralepididae > Notolepis > Notolepis coatsorum. The sequence goes on along the minus strand of NC_140165.1, from coordinate 151,200,230 downwards.
TTGTGGTTAAGTGTGCTGTCACTAATTGGTGGTTTAATTGATACACACTTCTGTTGTCATTTCCATGTGTTTAAAATGGCCGCTTCTTGTATTTGTCACAGGTGTGGTGATTGAGGCACCACGCCCTATGTAAGCAGGCCAGAGTGCAGTCTGCAGGTGTCGCTCATCACTTGGTCTCCAGAACCTCACCAGAAGTGCTCCTTCATTTGTGCTCTGAGACCTTTCCACCCTTTTGGCAATTTTTGCTGTGCTATTTTTGACCATGTGCTTTGCTTCATTTATATCCTGAACTATGGAGTCTGGAGCACCCAGCTCCCCTATTATTTTGTTCTATTAGTAAATTGCTGTGTAAATAAATAGTTATTTTTGATACACTTTTGTCCAGTGTCCTGTGTCCACCACGTCGCATTCAAGGCCTTGACAAGCCATATGTTAGGCTTGAATGTAACAACATTATATCTTTGTTTTCTCTCTCACTATTTTCGAGGAAATACAGCGATAATGTCTTCGCCACTGGGGTGTCTAGAAGATGATGATCATTCTGACCTCCAGCGGCATTTTCGTATTAGGGGCTTGCATCGCTGGCCTAATCCCCACCTGCATTCCTCCAAGCTGCAGCTGGACAGGTATTACCTCCGCTGCTGCAGTTGGATTTTGCTTGAGAGGCGCTCTGCTGTTGTGAGAGCTAGCTGCCTCTCCGGGTGAGTGATGGTTTTGATATGCGAGCGCCAGTTGTGTTGCTATGGGGGGAATGGCTACACGACTTATGAAAGCCGGCTCCAGGCTGGTACCCTTTTTGCTGCCTCTTAGCGGCGTGGAGAGGGTTCTGGTTTGACGCCCACGCTACATGAGCCCCTCATCGGGAGCTCTATTTGCCTGGGACCGTGTCCGAATCTGCGGTTCAAACCCCCGGATCTCTGGACAAACGGATACTCTCTGTCGCCGTGCGGGGCCCCACCTTTCAAGATGAAAGTTACCCAGCGCGAGGGAAGTGGGTTTGGTGTTTCGTTATAAGAATTTCTCCACACTCTAGTCGGCTGCAGCCCATGAGGGAATTGTGCCGGCACCGCTGTTAATCACTGTTCTGAAAACTGTGTTGACTTCTTTCCTCTTCTCTCTTCGGATGAGGAGAGGGACAGACGGCGGCTGTCTGAAGTGTTGGCCTACAGTATATTGTGTTCTCTCGTTGTACAGTTCCGGTGATAGCTGCTTGGCTTGCGTTCTAGCTGGGTTGTGCTACCTGTTAGCCAGTTAGCTGTTAGCTGCGGCGCTAGCTCTGTATGCTCGCTCGGCTGGGAACGTTAGCCTGATGCTACCAGTTAGCCTGGAGTTAGCTGTTAGCTTATGCTACATCGTTCATCAGAATGGAGTGATTGACAGTGTCGAAGACCTTTTGTAGGTCCAGCATGACCATGCAGCAGTATTTGCCTGTGTCCACCTCTTGTTTGATGTGGTCGTTCAAATAGAGAAGGCATGTGTCAGTGGAGTGGGATGTTCTGAAGCCAGATTGTAATTCATAGATTCGATTTTTTTCCGCTAGGTACTTTTCGACCTGTTCGTAGAATTTTTTTTCAATGACTTTCGAGATGGAGGTAAGAATAGAAACAGGGCGGTAGTTGCCTGGGTCTAATTTGCTGCCCTTTTTGTGCAGATGGGTCACTCTCGCAATTTTGAAGTCCTTGGGGACGTGTCCCTGTTTTATGGAGAGGTTTATTATGTGTGTGATGACTGGGGTGATGGTGGCTGCTGAGTCTCTGAGGAATTTGGAGGGGATGTTGTCATGGCCAGTGGCCTTGTTAGGTTGGAGGGCGCTCAGTTTTTTGAGTACCTCATTACCATTTCCAGTTTTAAGTCGTCTTTGCGGACCCCTAGGTTTTTGTAGTATGCTACTATGTGTTCTACCCTATAATGCCCTGAGTGGGAGGGTAGTTTGTTTACCAGTGTTGTGGCTATGTTTGTGAAGAAAATGTTTAAATAATATCCAGCTTGTCTGTGATGAGCGTGTTGTCCGTCTTTATGTTTATGTTTGAGAATCTGGTTTTAAGTTTTTTACTGCAGCCTAGTTGATTATTGAGTAATTTCCAAAGTTCATTGATGAAATTCTTTTTTGCGGTTTTGATCATGGTGTTTACGTCATTTCTTAGTCTGTTTCTTTGAATTTTTAGTTCAACCACGTGGGCTTTGGAAAGCTTTGTCTGACTTTTATGAAGTTCAGAGCATTTTTTGTCTCTGGTCTTCATAGCGGCCAGTATTTCAGTGTGCATCCATGGCTCAGCGCAATTTTTAACCCTGGTGGTTCTTAGGGGTGCCATCAGTGGCGGCTCTGCCACTAGGGGCGCAAGGGCGCCGCCCCCCCTTCAGGCCCTGCCTGGTTATATGAGAGTAGAACAAGAAAAAGTATCTTTTTGTTTTTTGTTTTATAGCCCTATAAATAATATAAACATGTTTAAAATGAATAATATTTACTCATTTTAAGTATGTTTGTATTTCCAATGGACAATATAACGTTATTATCGCAATTAAAAAACACTTGTTTTCCAGAGCAGGAAGTGACATCACGTTTTTTTTATTTTTTTTATTTTTTCGTATTTCTCGGCCCGGGCTGCCTATTGCTTAATAACAGCGGAGCAGTGCTGCCGTTGCTTCCGCGTTTTCCCTGATTGGCTGCGACACGCCCCGCGGAGCTCTGCCGCGGAGCGGAGCGGCAGAGCTTGCGGCATTATGTAACCTATGTAACCGCCCTAATCCGCCATGATTTTCATTCGGCGCTCAGCTCACCTGGCAGAGCAGCGGTCCTGCGGTCCTGCGGTCCGTTGTTGACAAGTTCAAATCCCATCAAATTTTTTTTTTTAACGTGATTTTTTCTTTTAACATGTATTCTTTCGCCGGTTAAGGTTAGGCATGGTTAAGGTTAAGGTTAAGGTTAGGCATTGTTTCGGAGTTGGTTAAGGTTAGAACGGTTAAGTTTAGGCGCTGTTAAGGAGCTGGTTAAGGTTAGAGTTTGTCTTAGAGAATGGCAATATTCTTTCTATGGTTAAGGTTAAGGTTAGGCATGGTTAAGGTTAAGGTTAAGGTTAGGCATTGTTTCGGAGTTGGTTAAGGTTAGAACGGTTAAGTTTAGGCGCTGTTAAGGAGCTGGTTAAGGTTAGAGTTTGTCTTAGAGACAGCCTATTTCCGCACTGCCGCTCTCCCGCGTTGCCGCGGTCACATGGTCAAATTGTCACATTCTTGCACTGCTCCGCTGTAAAGCAACACGCGCCCGGGCTATACGCGATAGCGCTCTGAGTGCGCGTCACAGTTTGATCGCTGTATCCGTCACAGCCAATCAGTGCATAACGCGTTGTGCGTTGAAATATGACTATTATGTTGGAATCCGGGCGCGATTTGAAGCGGTCTAGCCAGTAGCGTCAAGAATATCTGTAGCCGCATTTCGCGGAGACGCTCTCTGATTGGCCGACGCCAGTATTTTTTTCCGTAGCAGAATTTCACAGAGACGATCTCTGATTGGCCGAATCCAATTTCTAATGTTCCAATTCTAGGTTATTCCTAGGTTGGTCGGTGGAGATAGTTGTGTTGTTGTGAGAATGATGCAGGCAGCTGTTTGTCTTAGACGAGCGTGCCGTGACTGCAAGTTCTTTAGACTGTTAAGCTTAGGCACTCTTTCAAAGTTGGTTAAGGTTAGAGTTTGTCTTAGAGCATGGCGATAGAACGCCAGGTAGTTTGCAGTCTGTTCGAGCGGAAATGGACAAAGGAATGTACTTGTGTTGTGCTAACGAGCTAACACTTGGCTAACAAGCTATATGGCGGATGCAGTCTGGAGACAGACTACAGTGGACAGTGGTCTGGAATACATCATCAGTGGATTATACACGTTTATCAAGCTCTCCTGCCCTGGACGTTCCAACTAAACAGTGAGTCTCTCTCTCTCTCTCTCTCTCTCTCTCTCTCTCTCTCTCTCTCTCTCTCTCTCTCTCTCTCTCTCTCTCTCTCTGTGGTTAACGTTAACGTTTGTAAATAGTTTTTTTTAGGAGCAGTACTGTTAGGCTACTGCTGGCCATTCATGAAGCGAGACATTGCTGATTGTTTATTTATTTTATAACACAAGACTATGACTACCAACTGCCTAGCCAGCCGTGTATCAATCTTGGATGCAATAATAACGTTACCACACTGACTATGTCGATGGCTCATTGATTTAACTACTGCAGCTCTCTCGGATTGAAAATACGTGGATTATGGCTTGTTCAATATCGTCTATGTTTGAATGAATGAATGAATGAGAACTTTATTAACAGATTGCAGAATGGGTACAATACAGTACGGCTCAATACACACAATTGTTAAGGGGATGCAGACCAGAGAAAGACGTTTGTCTTGTTTACATCAGGGTCCCAGATTTTCGATTCATATCGATAGTTTAATAGCTAGCCTTGGCTCGTTTAACAATATGCAAAATATGTGTACAGCCCTGTACTCATACTGAAGTTATTCTTGGTATATAATAGGTCTGATTGTGTAACGAATCGATTCCACGTCGCGCTGTGTGTGAGAGAGAGAAGGAGAGAGGGAGAGATCTGCCTGTGTTTGGAGACGGGGCGAGTTTTGTTTCTAACTTTTCTATTTATATATTGTGTTTCAAGTTGTGAATTAGAGTCTAGACTATACTTTATTTGACTGGTTGTGTGTTATTGTAGTAACAGCTGAGCGACTCGTTCATAAGAGCCGATTCATTGCTGTGAGCGTGAGTCGAATCGCTCACGTCTTGCCATGAGTCTGTTGCGTGGTACTGTACTGTACATGTTTGCAAAATGTTTGGTATAGCGCCCCTAGTGGCGAAGTACCCACCGGCCGCCACTGGGTGCCATGTTGTTAAGTATTGTTGTGAATTTGGTTTTGAATCCAAGCCATGTTTCTTCAACCTGTGTATTATTATTACTACTAGTACTAGGTTACTTCTTAGTAACCTACTATTATTTATTGTTTGATTTTAATAGAGTTCATCTGGGACTCATGCTAATTATTTCTGATAGTAAACACGAGTGTATCAGGTGCTTTACCTGAGCTTGTTACAGTTTCACCTCCACAACTCTCTACCACCGTCACACACCTCTGTGTCTGTCCCAGACACCCCCTGGACTTTGGCGCGCCAATCGGCACAGGTGATACTAATCACACTGATGGATGGAGGCTCCGCACCTGTCTCACCACACCACCCTACAAGATACCTGGATCTCCATTCATCAGCGTCAGATCTTCTTTAAGAATGGCCTGGCAAGTATATTTGATATTACTTCTCGTAATAATAATGTTTTTGCGTCTGTCTTGTTAATCCTCTTCCCGCTGTGTTCCCGTGTATCCAACCTTCCCATGATTTTTGACATTCTATGTTATCGCGTTTTTGTCATCGTGTTTTCCCCCGCATTCTTGAGTTTTTATCCTGTGAAGACTTTTTTTGTTTTCTCCCTCTGTGTCTTCACAGTTCTACTCCCGTGCTCTCCACCAGTCACGGTCATCCGCCCGCCAGGCTAAAGACGCACACACTGCACTTGTTCTTTTCCATTTTTTCAACTTATTATTAAATGCCCTACGGGTTGAACATTATCCTGTCTCCCGTGTCGTGCATTTGAGCCTACCTGTTACAGAGTCCTAACACAGCTCCTGTCATCTTTCTGGACATGGGGAGCAGGTGAGGACAGGTGAGGACAGGGCAGGTGGTTGTGGATTATTACTTCATCTATAGCTCAGTGTTGACTCTTTTAGTCAATCACACTTTTCGTCCCCTCCACATCCTAGATGAAAACGGTTGTGAGTAAACTTTGCTTGTGGAAGAGAATTCTGATATAATTATAGGACTACTAATTCAATATTTTACGGTATAATGATACGGTTTCTTGATAGCATATAAAACGGAACCAAAGTAAGCTCTTGAAACATTATGTACAGCTTGCAATATGACCAGAAATAAAGAACATACAGCTCATGTTTGAATGTGTATCGTTCTCTGACCTCCTCGCTCAGCCTTAACAGGAATAGATAAATGAAAACCATGCATCAATATGCAAACATTTATTAACCAAGTTTACAGTACCTTCCTGCTCTACCATACTCCATACACATACACATGGCCAGGCTGCTTTTAAAAAAAATTCTTTTTAATGTTTTTATTTTCACTTTTTCAAAACATACATAGAACAAGACATCACAATACAATATATTTACGGTAATAATAATAGAGACACTAACAACAATAACACTAACAATAATAACAACAGAAATGATAGTAAAAATAATAAAGACATAATATAAACTATAAAAGTACATTATCAGACATGACAAAAGACAAACAACAAAGACATGGCTCAAATATTCACAAGTTGTACTGTATATACAGCAGAAGTGGCGGTTAGGGAGTCAACTCGTCCACGATAGCACCCAGTGTACTGATAAACTGTGTTAGGACCATTAGACAAAGATAGACTGTGTGTGTACGGAGTGTATAAGTGTGTGTACTTTGTAGATGCGTGTTTTACCTATGTGTGTATGTATTACCTATGTGTGCTTTATATATGTGTGTTCTACCCATGTGTGTGTGCATTACCTATGTGCATGTTTTATGTGTGAATGTTTAATATGCCTGTGTAATTTACGCGTGCATGTTCTATATGTGTGCATGCGTATACGTGTGGTGTGAGCGTGTGTATGTGTGCGTGTATATGTAAGCACATTTACAGTAATTATGGTTCCCTCAGCAACGATACCAGCACAATCATTTACATTTACATTTTACATTTAGTCATTTAGCTGACGCTTTTATCCAAAGCGACTTACAAGTTCTGTACGACAAGCCATCAGGAAGAGCACAACTCTATCAGCTGAGTAACAATGTTCATCAAAGTGTTGAGTGCTACAGTGTAGGTTAGTTTATTAGGACAAGTGCATGACAGTATGGTTAGTTAGGGTTAGATTTTTTTTTTTTTTTTATTTTTTATTCAGATAATGGTTGAAGAAGTGAGTCTTTAGTCGACGGCGAAAGATTGGACGTGTTTCGGCTGTCCTAACTGGGGTGGGTAGTTCATTCCACCATTGTGGGGCAAGGACTGAGAATAGGCGACTTCTCTTTGATGACCCTCCCGGAGCTTGGATAGGAGTAGGTCTGAGGCGGCCAGAAGATGCAGAGCGTAGGGGTCTTGAGGGTGTGTAGTTAGAGACCATTGACCGGAGGTAGGCGGGAGCAGTTCCCTTTGCCGCACGGTATGCTAGGTCAAGGGCCTTGAAGCGGATTCGTGCAGCAATGGGGAGCCAGTGCAGGTCCCTAAGAAGTGGGGTGACATGGGCCGACTTCGGTAGGTTTGAGATCAGACAAATCAGACAAAAACAAGGCAGCATTGGTCTATAGGGGGGCTATGGGTAATGGGGAAACCCACCGAGTACAGTGGCAGACAGTGCAGGTCCGATACGAGACAGATAAGGGTCCCATATCTCATAGAAAGTGTCTAGTTTAGAGTGTAACATGCACGTGATGTATTCACAGGGAATGCAGTCCATAATAATGTTGTGCCATGACCTCTTTGATGGGACCTCGTCCTTGATCCAGAACAACAGAATGTTTTTCCTAGCAGCAAATGTCAACAAATTGAACAGTCTCCTATGTTTGAAATTGGCAATATGAATATCTGGGAGGCCTAGTAAGAGGCACAGGGGATCCAGTTCGATGGGGGTCTGGAATATATCAGATAGTTCCTCTACAATGTCGAACCAATAGCTCTGGAGCTTTACACAGGACCAAAAGCAGTGGATGTGGTTTCCAATCTCTATCTTGCATTTAAAGCAGAGTGGGGACGCATTGGGATCCATTTTACTGTTAAGGGCAGGGTAATATGAATACGGTGTAAGATTCTAACTTGGATAGACTTGGTGCGGGTGCAAAAAGAGATTTTTTTTGCGTAGGTCCATGCATCCTGCCAGTCCTCGTCCGTGATCTCTATGTCCAAGTCTTTTTCCCAGGACTGTTTAGTGACAAAGGAAGATAAAGATGAATTAAGGTTTAGAGTACTATAGAAGATAGATATTTGTTTTTTAGGAATCTGCAAGGAGAGGGCTTTCTCCACCTGCGAGGTGGAACTGTTAATTAACAGTGAGGTGTCCATGGTGATAAACTGCCTAATTTGTAAGTATTTAAAAAAATTCCGTTTTCAATAGGCCATACCGCTGCTGCAGCTGTAGAAAGGACATTAGGGTCTGGCCATCAAACAAGTGGCCAAGATTAGTTATGCCCCTGCGTATGCCAGGTCTTGAAGCCACGCCAATTTGGTCTGGCTTAAAGTCAGGATTGCCTACGATCGGGGTAAGAGGAGAGGTCAGCTTAGCTCGGCCCTCCACCTTACGGACAGTCTTCCAGGCCTTGACGGAGCATAGTGTGATGGGGTTAGAGTATATTTTCCTAACAGACTTAAAGTCTTTGATAAATAGTAGGTTCCACAGGGGGGACTTAGATTGCGAGGATTCAATGTCTAGGCAGATTGATAGTGGGTCTGATCTGAACCAACCGACACGTACCCTAAGGTGTGCTGCTAGTTGGTAATGTCTTAAATTAGGTAGGTCTAGACCCCCATCTTCACCATCCATCTGTAATTTGGCCATTTTCAGACGCAGTTTCTTCCCATTCCAAATGAATGAGCTTAGCCAGCCTTCTAGCACCTTGATAACCTTGTTTGTCAGCAGCACTGGAATCATTTGGAGAGGGTATAATAGTCTGGGGAGTACGAGGGCTATCCTACCCAGCCAGGAGATTGGTAAAGGGGCCCATCTAACTAAGTCTGCCCTTATGGTGTCTAAAAGGGGGGGAAAGTTGGCCTGTGGGTGTCACAAATACTCCTAAGTAAACAAAGCCGGAGGGCGACCAGCGAAATGGGAAGGGCTCGGGCAGGATCGGGATGGATTTAAGTGTCCCAAGTGGCATTGCTTCGGATTTGGAAAAGTACATTTTGTACCCCGAAAAGGTTCCAAATGTGGAAATCATGCGGGTTAGACATGGGATGGAAGAGTCAGGTTTAGATATAAAGATCAGTACATCGTCCGCATAAAGAGTGATTTTGTGCTCCCTCTCGCCCACCCTAATACCTGAGACCGTGGCTGACTGCCTAATGGCCTGAGCGAGTGGTTCTATGGCCATGTCAAATAGTAAAGGGCTAAGAGGGTCCCCCTGGGGGTTCCCCCATTGTAGAGGAAAGTTGTTAGACCTAAGCCCGTTAGTCAGAACCGCCGTCATGCGTGAGTTGTAAAGAACCTTGACCCAGTCAATAAAAGTGTTTCCTAGGCCAAATTCAGCGAGGGTTAGAAACAAATACGGCCATTCTACACGGTCGAATGCCTTCTCTGCGTCGAGAGACAGAACCACCGCGGGATGGTCTATCTCACAAGTCATTTGGATGATATTAAGGAGCCGTCTCATGTTGTCGGTAGAGTTCCTACCCTTAATAAAACCAGTCTGATCTTCGTTAATAATGAAAGGGAGCACTTTTTCTAAGCGCATGGACAGGATCTTGGAGAAGGCAAATATTAGCCTCCCGTAGGGACTGGGGTAATATCCCAACCTCAGAGGAATGATTAAGCATTGCCAGCAGGGGATCCAAGAGAATATGACCGAATTCCTTATAGAATTCACATCCGAAACCGTCCGGGCCCGGAGCCTTACCAGATGGGATACCCTTAAGGGTGCACAGAGCTTCTTCCTTCGTAAATTGGGGCATTAAGGAGCAAGTTCTGATCTTTCGATACCTTAGGGCGGTGCAAGTCAGCGAAAAAAGCTTGCATGTCAGAGAGAGCACCATCGGGTCGTTCAGTCCTATAGAGTTGGGCATAGAAAGAGGCAAACTCTTTATTAATAGTTTTGGTGTCAAAGGACCTGACCCAGTTTGAGTCCGAGATTGAGGCTATTACTTGGGTGTCAGCCCTCTTTTTTGCCAAGTTAGCTAGGCACCTGCCAGGCTTGTCACCGTGTTCGTACATTCTCTGTCTGGAAAATTTAAGAGAGTATTCGGTGTCCTGGATCAGAAGAGTGTTTAACGCAGTTCTGGTGGCCGTAAGCTCTATAAGCACAGCCGAGGCTGGGTTTGAAACATGTTGATTCTCAAGGTCGGCTAGTTTGGATTCAAGAAGTTTGCATTGTTCATTTTTCTTGCGTTTCTTGGATGATACGTAAGACATAATCAGTCCACGAGAAAAGACCTTGGATTGGAACATTTTAAATTCCGATTCAAAATAGGAGACAAACCTATCATCCTTGAGGAGGTATGGGTTAAGACACCAACGTCTCGACAGCGCCCTCTCTTCTGACAAGGAGTAGACCAGATATATAGGGGCGTGATCCGATAAAACAATACTTCCGATTGTGCAGGACGATACTAGAAAGAGCTTAGAGGAAGGGATGAAGAAATAGTCTATTCTACTGTTGCTCTTATGTGGGCCGCTAAAAAAGGTGAACTTCAGTTCGGATGGGCAAAGGGTTCTCCAGACATCTGAGAATCCGATGTCTGTACATAGGGAGGAGAGCATCTTTGCTTGCCAAACTGGGTGGGAGTTTGTCAAGAGACAATATAAGGTGACAGTTAAAGTCTCCGCCCACAAAAGCATTCTCAGAGGCCAGGCCATTAAATTCAGTAAATACTTTGGATAGAAAGTCAGGGGAGTAGCCTGGGGGACAGTATGCATTCATAAATGTAATTTCTTTACCCTTAAGAACCCCTTTGATAATCACATAGCGACCTTGGCTATCTAAAGAGGATATGGCCACTCCCCTACTAAATGTAGAATAGTTTGTGGCGAAGACCTGTCCCACCCAACTCTTTAGGAGTTTAGTGGTGTCGTTGGTTCCCATATGTAATAAAGCAATAGAAACATTCGCCTTCTTTAAAAAGGTCAGAATCGCCTTCCTTTTCGCTAGTTTCTGAAGACCTCGAACATTCCAGGAGCAGAGCTTAAAGCTTTCAGAGTTAGCCTTAGCCATAGAATATTAGGGGGTGTGTAGACAGGGCAGACCTAAAAAGGCCTGTGGGCACACCAAATTCACCTATTTTAACCACTAAGCATATGTACCTAGAGCCATACATAAAACAAATATTTTCAGTAGCAGTTGAGCCATACATAAAACATACATAAAAAACATATAAAGGTGCGGGACCGGTGGGCCTTTCCCCAACAACACAGGGACTCACCATAGGGCCTAAAACCCTCAAACCTACCATAAGTAGATTACTCTCTCAGTGGCTGCTTGCCACACTCCCAAACATAAACAAAAAAAGAAAAAGAAAAAGCCTCAAAACGTAGAGTAAATGGAAAAGTTCACATTAAACCTTATAAAAACATGGCTAGGTTTAAACAGGAAACCTAGAACAGGAACCGTAGCAAGAGAAAAAAAGGGGGGGGGGGTAAATTACCTGTGTACTGCCTGATAAACGTGTGCAGTACGTCCACCAGGCCGGAAGAGGTCGATACTCTGCTGACAGGTCCGTTGTTTCCTATGGTTCACACAGAGTAGCTTGCTGCCTTGTCATAGCGCAATTAGGCCGCCGTGTCAGGAGAGGGCGCTGTGCAAAAGTTCGTCTGACATTTTAGCGGCCTAGCTGGCCGCACACGCGATTATTTGCCATGTGTGTGGCTAGCAGAACGTAGCTGGAAGAGCGTGGCTGATGGATCCATGAGACCCCAGTCCGAAAAAATATGTACACACACAAAAAAAAAAAGCATCACGGAGGCATTAAGCCAAGTCGTGACGAGGCGTAAGTGACACGCATAGAAGTCCTAGATAATTTAAACAAAGCTAGCGCTTAGCTCCCCGGCATATAGTGGATGTAAAAAACAAACAAAAAAAATAAAGTGGCATTATGTAATAACAAAACGGACCAGGCCAACCCCCCCTTAAGTCAGACGCAGAGAAAAATAAAGCATCCAGGCGATACCTAACGTCACACAGTCAACCATATTTATAAGAACAAAGAAATATAGAGTGATATGACGCTCGGCGCATTAGCCATAGCGAGGTGCTAACGGCCCAAAATCAAGCTACTACCGCGTTTGGTACTGGTGAGGCCGGTATCGGGGCCCCTCTACGCCGGGTCTTCAAGAAGTCCACGGCGTCCTCAGGCGATGAAAGATGTTTTCTCGCGCCGTCTCCGGTTGTGATGATAAGTCTCGCAGGGAACTGTAGAGACGGCTTGAGTCCTAGCTTGTAGAGGGGGGCCATGATGTCTTTGTAGCGGGGCCGCTGCTCCACGACTTCAGGACAGTAATTTTCAAAGATTAGGACTGGTTTCCCTCTGTATTCCAGCCAGGGGCGTATCTAGACCCATCACTTCAGTAGGGCACAGAAGGGAAAATTTTTTGGCCGATTTTGACGGGTTTGTGTGCGAAAATGGGTGGATTTTGTAACTATTTTTTTTTAACTTTATTTCGGTTTTAGGGTTAGGTTAGGGTTATGTTATTTAATTATTTTGGGGAGCCAGCCCCCCAAACTCCTGAAATGCATAGAAATCTATGAAATAAATAAAACAATCTGACATTTATATTAAAAAGAGCTAGCCCCCCAAACCCCTAAAATACATAGAAATCTATGCATTTTGGAACAGTTACTATATATATAGTCAAGAAAGCATTTAGTCATACTTAAAGTTTAAAGTGCTTTACTTGCATTGAACATTGCATTGAACATTGAACATTGAGGAGACATCATTATAAAGCACAATGTATGTTTCCATAGTTACGCAGATTACACACAATTGTACATCTCCGCTGAACCAAATGATCACACAGCTATAAACTCCATTTCCGCCTGTCTCTTAGCAATAAACAAATGGATGACGAACAACTTCCTAAAATTAAATGAGGGCAAAACTGAAATCCTACTAGTCGGTCCTATAACAAAAAGAGAAATGTTACAGAGCAATATGGGGCAACTTACTCCTTGGATCAAACCCAAAGTTACAAGTAAATAACCTACACTGGCTTCCGGTAACATTTAGAATTGATTTCAAGGTCCTCCTCCTTATACAAAGTATAAACATTGCGATCATCTACTATTGAAGGTTCCAAGCCACAGTCTAAAGAAAATCGGGGATGCAGCCTTTGCTAACTATGCACCAAAGTTATGGAACACACTACCTATGGACATTAGGGAAGCTAGATCTCTTAATATTTTCAGAAATAAGCTAAAAACGTACCTCTTCACCATAGCCTTCTAATACACCCCGCTGTTGATTGTACTGTAGCACTATTTTACTCTGGCCATTCTATTGCATACTTTTACTATCTATTCTACTATTCTATTATTGCACTGTATTATTGGTGTGCAAACCAGTCAACTTACAAAAAAGAGCCTGTTGGAGGATTTCAACAAGATAAATGCGACAACATTGCAAAATATTTCACTATAATATTTCAAAGTGAAGTAAAAAATATTATAATAATTATTTGATCATGTTAAATGATCATTTGATCATGTTAAAAAAGGGGAAATAAAAAACATTTGTAAAAAAAAGTTAATCAGTGGGGCACAGATGATCATCAGTAGGGCACGTGCCCTACTGAGTGGTCTAAATACGCCGATGATTCCAGCGTTCCCCTCCTCTTCCGTGCCTCCCAGATAATCCTCTCTTTTATTCGATAGTGATGTAGGCGAGCAATAACCGCTCTAGGCCTGGAACCGGGTGCTGGCTTGGCAGTAAGGGCCCTGTGACACCGGTCCAGTTCTGGTGGCGTAGGAAGGACCTCCTTCCCCAGAATTTCAACCAGTACCTCCGCAAAAAAGTCGCTATGAACGGACTCATCCAATCCCAATATGCGAATAATAGACCAGCGACTCCGGGACTCAACGTTAGTTAGCTTAGCCTTTAGCTTGTCATTGTTCTCTTCTAGCGCCGTACACCTATAGTCTCTAGCTCGTCCACCCTGCCAGACCAAGTATTCAAGCTGTCTTCCACGGAGGTCAGACGCTCGGCATGGTCGTTAACCGACGTCCAGAGGCTGTCGAGTTTGGATTCGAGCGAGGCAGCGGACGCTCTGATTTTGTTGGTTAGGGATTGCCTTAGCTCTTCAATTAGCCCAGCAATGGCGGTTTTATCAGCGGGAGCGTCGTCCTTCTTGGATACATTTCTCAGTTGTCTCGTCGCCATTGTGGTTCTTGCAGCCAAAATAAATAGGTATAAACATAAAGGGGGTATATACAAAAAGGTTTAACCGAGTTGAAAATATAAAAAGAGGCTTTTAGGACTAAATATAAAAATACGGGAGTCACATCGTGGCCATGAGCGACTACCCCATCCTTGACCCGGAACCGGAACCCCGACAGGCTGCTTTTGTATATAATAATTTGCTGACTTTTTTTTTACATGAACAAGCTGTCATACACACATTTTTATTTTTACAATGCATCAATGAGGGAAATGTTGCTTACCGGTAATTGTCTATTTCCCTTAAGGTTTCTAGAATGCTATGTTATAGCCTCTGTAGGATTTAACCCAGTCCAGATAATTCTGATAGTCTAACAGGGATTGTCTGCATGGGATCTGCACGGCTAAATCACACAGTGCAAAACTGTATCAAATGAACAGATGGCAGTGACACGAATTAAAAGCATAGAACAATAGTAGAATATAAACCAGAAATGACACCCAAAGTGGCCGTTGATTTATAGCGGCGGTGAGTTTGGTTCTGGGCTTCCATGTATATTAGTGCTACAAATCTGGGTCCATTTAGCAAGGAGATGCTCATACATACATCACCGACTCCTGCTCCCAGCCAAGGTCAGTCCTTATTGCATCAATCTTTTCAACAGAGGCTACTCCACACAGCAGCAGTTTTGTAACTGTCGCAGCTGTAATGGAATCTTTTTTTCTTGCGCTTCATCTTTCTCTTATCACATGAAATATATATTCAACTTCTCTTCTTCCCTCCTCATTCTCCTGATTCTCTTTTTATTTTATCTGTTAAAACATTCCTGGGACCTCATCCCTTACTGTGGGACACATTCCCAACTATTACAGATATTTCTTTATTTTTTTATACTCTTTCCGCTCTTGATCCAGTGGGGGCACCTTCCTCTGTGGGTTAACAGCCACGGCGGTCAGAAAAAGGAAATAAAAATGCTATATTACACACTAATGTTTTAATATTATTTTGAGCTCAAACGTTCTTATGAGCAGCTGTGCAAACTTACGTTGTAAAACACTGTGTCCAAGAACAATAAATGTCTCACCTGCAAGATGATTTGAGTCAATGATATGACAGCAATTCACATTCAACTCCCTCTATATATTATTCATGAATTTAATTTCCTGATACTGTAGATTCGATATGGGCAGATTGTCTGAAGCCAGTTTAGATGAGTGCCGAGCTTTAAGTGGAAACAGGGTGTTTCTTTAGAACTGGTTTCATCAGCTCTTTTTTATATTGTCATAACATTCAACAATAACCATTCGGCTAATGGACGAGTAAAAAAAAATGTTAGAGAGAAAAGTTTGGAGTTGCTGAATTCTGAAGTGTCTGTGCCAGCTTCAGACACATATGCTGACTCAGTGGTTTCTGTCCTGATTACTCACGCTAGAGAGCGTCACGTAGTACTTTAATAAATGAAGAAATAATAAAATCAATCATTTTAAATAGCACTTCCCCTACACTGGACCATTTACGATGGAAGGGAAAAAAAGAGAAGACTTTTAATTGATGAACTTGACCTGCTTTTCCCTGATAACAAATTTCATTTGTTCTATAAAAATTATGCTCAAGTGACATTATTTGACAGGATCTTTATCGCCTGCAGAGTAAATAAGAGTAATTTATGCTGTTTAATTTTGAGCGTGGATTATAAATCATAGCTCTATCATATATTATGATGGTAGCATTGATGAGGAAGGGAAAGCGGGGCCAGCTGATTGGGTTGTTAAGGTAGCAGAGCAAGGCATTCTCTCAGCATGCTTCTCTACAGTGGGACAGATTGATGCAGATGATAAATGATGATAATTGTTATAAGTGCATTTAAAAAGTAGTGAGAGGAAGACTTTTAGAAAAATTATTATATGAATCATAAACAAGAGGTTAACAATGTGATACAGAGCATGATTAGAGGTATGCGTGTTATGTTGCCCACAAATAACACAGCGGAAATTAATTCTCCTCCACTTTTAGTGGCCAGTTTATTAGGTGCACCACCTTGTTCACAGAAACAGCTCCTGCAGACAGCGAGTCACGCGGCGCTGATTTCTTATACCGTAGACCTGATAGATAAACATCCAGGTATTCATTTGCTGTTTGAGTGAACATTAGAGGAGTGACCTAGGCGACTTTGAGAAAGGTTGTTACTGCCAGGCAGTACCACGTGCCACTTCCAGGAACAGCTGCCCACTAGGGCGTCTCACGCGTAGCTAGCAGTGTCTACGGTTTACCAAGGATGCACAAAAATCATCCAGTCAGTGGCAGTCCTTTGAGCGAAAATAGCTTGTTGATGAAATAGGTCAAAGGTGAATAATACAAATTGTGCAAGCGCGATACTGTAAGCTCAGCTGTAAAATGACGGCGCTGTACAAGAGTCGAGTGCAGTGCTGAGATTGTGGCAGTAGACGGCAATCTGGTTATCATTATTTTGGAACGAGAGATGACAGCAAACAACAACATTGCCGGAGAAGGCAGAATGTAGAGCAGTAAGAGTTTAAATATTTCAACTTTTGTTGGCTGTAAAAGGTTTGTTTACATAATGTAGGCTAATATTCATAAACATTGGAATGAAACAAGTCAAACCTTTCAAAGTCGCATCTGAATACACCCAAAGTTTAGGTGGATAATATAAATGCTGGGTTGTAGCTTTTATATTACAATGTGATCAAACTCAGCACAACTTAATAGCGGTGTAACTTCAGCCACAAAGGCTCAGCATAAGCATTGGTCCCCTGTGGTGTTCACTCATCTGCAGTCTGCTGGCTGAGAAGACCCTCAGATAGTCTGTCAAAAAGATGCCTTTTGACAAATATCAGTCTACACTGATGAAGACATGACAGCTGTCTGTCAGCTATACATAGCAGGGAAGCAGAAAATGTCTCTCCTGTGTGTTGACCTCTGAGGCCACAATACTACAGACACACTTCCACAGTTATAGGCTTTAATTTAGGAAATTTTCTTTATTTTCTTTGCATTTCTTTAGCAAATTAAAACAAAATGACTTTGGGAAAAGGGAAGAGAAAAGCACAATGCAACATAAAAACAAAAAAATTGCAGTCCCAGATACAAGCTTCATAATGGCCAAAGTAATAGCAGGTAAAAGAGCAGAGAGGACAGCCTATAAACAGTTACAGTGAGCTGAAAACATTGGCTGTGTTTTCAATATCTGACAGGGTTAGAAAAACACATCATAGATTTAAGTTGCATCCATTCATTTGAACAGTTCCTTGACTCTCAGAAGAGGGGGGGGGGGGGCGTTATGTACACATTACTCAGGGTTTAAGCTGCAAGTTGCTGTGGTAAACGCAGCCTGTATTGCAGAAAACAAAATGTGAGAAAGAAAATAAACAAAGTTCACATCTCTTTTGAGGTCCATTTCAGTCTGACCTCTGAGGTTTTTACCATAAAATACCATCTTTAATCAGCTAACATAATGCAACATGATACTGAGCTCAAGCTTCATGTATTCAGATGATAAAGGATAAATATAAGCCTTCCTTTCCCATCTCTTCCTCCAGAGCTTTATGGGTTCCTTCGATCCCTGCCTTCACAAGCCATTAGTGGGTTTCCTCTTGAGAGATGGAAGGCAGCGCCCAGAGCTCTATAGTGAGAGCCGTCTCCCCACTCTAACTACAAACGACACAATGTCAATAAGTTACTGATTATTCTGCCCATTTGTTTTGCGCAATGCAGTTAACGAGCTTTATTACATAGAGGACATTGTAAAAACCCAATAACCATTCTTTATCATTTGCTTTGATTAGACTAATATACCAACCCCCATGAGTTGTGACTGGCCTTCCCCCTTAGAAATGTGTGCGAGCGAAGCATACCTATATAGGGGCTGGTCTCTGTCTGCAGCTTGAGCATGAGGACTGAGGGAGGACAGAGGAGGAACAGAGCAGGTAGGCTGGGTAGACCAGGACCATGTTGAAGTGTTTGTGTTCCTACGAACAGCTGTCCTCCCAATCCACCATTTATCTTCTCTGATCTGTCCTAACCTTTTCAAGCTCTCACTGACATATTCCAGATATACACTGATACACTTATGACATATTCCAGACAAACCCCACTGGAAGCCTGCTATCACACACACACCACACACACACACATACACGCACACACATACACGCACACACGCACGCACACGCGCACACGCACACACACACACACACACACACACACACACACACACACACACACACACACACACACACACACACACACACACACACACACACACACACACACACACACACACACACACACACACACACACAGTTGTACACACACGCACACGCACACATGCACACATGCACACATGCACACGCACACACAGATACACACGTCAGTATAGAAAGGAAGCCTCAGCATAGCCTGGCACACTGGCCTGGCCTCTTCCTATACCACCACATAAATCTCAGTATCATCCGACAGCTGGGAGAAGGCTCTGGCAGTTGTAGCCATGAGGAATGGAGGTAGTGATGCCTCAGACAGCTCTCCTTCTCAACCTCTGCCCTCATTCCTCCTCGACACAAAGCAAAGGTTTGTTGGGGTATCAAATGAAGGTGAGTTAGCGAGTCCTCTTTCTCGTGCCAGTTTGAGTCCCACCTTGGCATCTGTCAGAAGTAAAAAAAAGTGTAGCATGTGAAACAAGATGTACAGTACACCTCATAGGTTCAAAGGTAAACATATCCACTGGGACAATCCAAAAATACGGTGAGCGCTACCAGAGGAGTTTTTTTTTCATGTTTACCAGAGTGTTTTAAGAGGTTTATATACAGTTCTGTATCACACTAGCTCCCGCTCTGCGTCTCATTGCATATATCTCGCTTCAGCATATATACACTGAATAAATTTCAAAATGTACCTTTAAATGCCAGCATTCATCTGGCCACACCCCCATCCGCTTACCTATATAAGCAGGGGTGGTGCCACACACTCATCTCCTTCTCAAATTTCATCACAAGCAACGTGTTGCTATATGCCCACTTGACGTGGAGAAAAATATTTACTATGAGGAAAGGAAGAACAAGGAGATACGTTGACATCATATCTTTATTTTCTCTCTCACTATTTTCGAGAAAATACGGCGATATTGTCTTCGTACTGGAGTGTCTGGAAGATGATGATCATTCTAAAATCCTCCACCGGTGTTCGTATTGGGAGCACGCCGCTGCATGCCTCTCAACTGCAGTTCCTTGCTGTGTTGGTTGGGGTGAAACCTTTCAGGGCACAGCTGAACTGTAGGACGCGCCGCTGTTGTGAGAAGCGGTGGGTTTCAGGTTGGGTGAGTACTGTTTGCTTGCGGCTCCACTTGTCTGTTAGTGCTATGGGGGCTAACTGACAATGTTTACGAACACCGGCCCCAGTTTAAGGTCTTTTGGTTCAGCCTCTTGGGCAGCAGCGGAAGACCTTGATCTGAAGCCCATTATAGTTTGACTAGTGGGCCACGACCATTAACACTGGTGATCCCTGTGTTTTCTGGACGAGTGGATATCTCTCTGTCACCGTGTTAAGGCCCCATCTTTCATAACCAAATGAGAGTATTCCCTCACGAGGAGATATGGGCATAGATGTTCTTTAGCGGAAGATCTGTGTTCAAAGTCAGCTACACAGGCCAGTTGGGTATTGTGCTGGCTCCGTCGGGTGTTGGTAAAATCACCGTTGTAAAACTGTGTTAACATCTTGTTTCTCTTTTCTCTTAAAAAGTGAGGAGGGTTTCAGAACGGCGGCCTGTCTGGGTGAGTGTTATATCATTGTGTACAAGTTCAGGTGATAGCTGCTTAGCTTACGGTTAGCCAGTCAGCTGTTAGCTGCGGCGTTAGCCTGCTGTGATCACTGCGTGGCCTACATAGGTTGGGCCTACTGTTAGCCAGTCAGCTGTTAGCTGCGGCGCTAGCCTGCTGTGATCACTAGGAAACGTTAGCTTGCTGCTATCGGCCAAGGCCCAGCGCGGGGTAGCTCCGGCTCCTCGCGCGCCGCCGCGAGCTCCCCTCTGGTCGCGTGCGCCGTTCGCTCTGCGTCTCGCGGGCAGGGGCAGTAGCGACCGACGGTTGGAGCGGCCGTTAGCTTAATGCTACTCTGTTGAACGTGCTTTGATTATAACATGTTTTAAACACTCTTGACTACGACGTCATCTTTGACAGAGGATGTTCGTCGAACCTGCCCTGGGCCAGGACGGCAAAGCCTGCGTCAACAAAGGGGACCGTAGCGACGGGTTGGAGCGGCGACGCTGCCCAGATCGAACAACACAGGACGGCTGTGTTTTCTAACGGTGTCTTGAGACTGCACTTCGTTGATCTACGCTCCGGGTAGGCCAGGTCTGACCAGACCTTGTACACTTCTTCTGGCTTTCCCTTCTAAATGTTTTGTAAATAACGATGTTTTCCAAAACGAGTGTTACTGCACTACATTTAGGATACGACGCGAGTTATGTGTGAATTGTCTTGTCACTAGGTATTTAGCTTCTCCGTGCAAATCGGGTTGTTGTTTCAGATGTGAAAATGATCTGGTTTGTTGTGTTGAGAAACATCATGTGTGTTTATATGTACCGTGTACTCACAACTAAGGGGGTTAACTAACCTATAAAGCTATGCTTAGTGACAAATGAGTAAAGAATATTCTTTTCTCAGCCTGTAATGACAATGAACAGTGTGTTCACATATTAACAGGTTTTCCTGTTTTAACTGGCCGTATTAAGGGTAAAGTAGGAGGATTGTGTTTCCCCCCGGTTCCCTGGGGACTTCTTCATCCTCCTATCAGACATGTTGTTGCACTACATTGTGTCTTTGTGTGGTAGGGATGCGATGTAACCCTTAGCTTGATTGCTGAGGTTGTGCTAAGACTGCTGGAGAAACTTTATTTTCCTAAAAGAAAAGATTGTTTGGTCGCTTTCGTATGTGCTTAGCAAGGCCTGTGGCCGATACTAATCGAGAATTATGTATTCTCTCATTATGAAAAACGGCGTTCCTCTGTAGAGTGTTTTTGCCATTTTTTGTAGGTGATGATGGGTTGTGTGTGTCATGTGACCTACAACTGGGTTGGACTGGCCACAGAAGCACATGTGTAAGTTTGGTACCGGGGCTCTTGAAGAGCCCTCTCTATACTGTGTTTTTTTCCTTAGTAAAAATCAGATAGCAGGTTAGCTCATGCGCTGTGTGAAGCTGTCAGACGCTTCATAGAGCTGACTATGACGTGTCCTACTCTCTTTTTGTCATTACATCGTATCATGGGTGTGGGGTCGTAAAGGGGTGAACTGGTAACCTTTCCTCTTCCCCTCTTTTCTGTTGGTCAGGGGTACACCCCCTGTCCTTCAAGGTTCCTGTCACGTTGCGGTCCCGCACGTTACGGGGTGAGGGGGGGAGGGAGTTTCATGATCCCACGGCCTGGAATATTGGGCGTGTGCACCGCAGAAATTCCCCCGCCATAGAGTACGTCACTGTGCGCGTCTCTGTTGGTAGGACTTCCGTGTGCTGTTCAGGTCCATGTGATGGATCTGTTTCGGGGGGTGGTCAGGGCTCCTCCTCACCAAGCTCCTATTCGGGCCTTCTGTGAGTTGGGACTCCTCCTTCCATGTGAGGGAGCCTCCTTCAGAGTACAGAGCCTCCTCCTCAGATTGTCAAGGTGAGTGGACCCTCTAGAAGGAGTCCTACTCTATTGTGTATGTATTCGATTCAATTCGATTATTGAGTGTGTATGGGTTCAGTGCCTCCTCCCCGGAGAGCCCTAAATCCAATTTTTTACATGGCTCAAGGTGCAATATATTCTTTTCAATCTGTACAGCTCGCGTGGGAAGTCTCTCTGGGGATTCCCGTCTCCTTCCTATGGGAGGGTGGTGGGATGTAAAAATGTGAAAATGTTTTACCCCCGGCTGTGTAGACTGGGATACATACTGTTGGTGCTTCCTTCTTTTCTACTAAAAAGAGTTGGAGTTAGGAAGTGTCACACCCCTCTTGTCGTTCCCCATGGCGCCTTGGGGATTCAATGACAGGTCTAAATAGCCTGTTCATTGATGTGGGTGTGTCCCGACGCACGTATAGTGCTAGCTCGGGGTGTTCTGTAAACAGGCGACTGACTGGCACGCCTTGGTTGCTTGAGGTTAAAACGGCGTTTTTATAAAGCAACTGGGATGGAGGTTTTTCCTCTTCCGACGACCAAATCCAACGACCTGCTTTTTGTCATCGACGGATTCTCGTTCATGTCTGGGGGATGATGATGGAATGGATCTGAACATATGTAGAGGGGTCTCACGCCCTGGGGGTGGGCCACCGGGCGCGGTTCGCCCGAACGTCTGGGTGGCGCCTTCTTTTCATGTTTAAGATCAACACGCATATCTGCCCCTTCTCCTGGAGTAGGCATGTCGGCGTGGTTAGGGCACGGGACTGGTTCTGGTCACGCTGGTCCGGATCAGTTGAACCCGTTGTCCGCCGGGGATGCAGATCTGCTGTTCTGGTACCCTGAGGGACTTGGGCTTTTTTCAGGGGGAAAAATGCCAGGTTGGTCCGGGTGTCACAGGGTTAAGCACTATGGAGACCCTGGTTGGGTACGTTTTTTACTCAGCACTGTCGTAATGGCTTACGGCCATGCCAACCTGTACATGCTCGATCTCGTCAGATCTCGGCCGCTACACAGGTTGGTCCTGGTTAGTACTTGGTTGGGAGACCGCCTGGGAATACCAAGTACGGTGTGCTTGGGGCTGGTTCTCCATTCTTTTTCGCTCCTCTCTCACGCATGGCGAAGAGGGGCCTGTTGGGGTGGTCTTTGACCTCCTCTGGTGACCCTGTGCTTCCCGTATCGCCGGGCCCGGTCCGAAGTAATGTTTCGTCGACCCGTAGGCCTGGGTTAACCCTTTTTTGGAAAACTAAAACACTTGTACTGCGGTATAGCCGGTGTATACCCGCAGGTGTGTTTTGGAGTTTTTTCTTGAGGGGTTATAGGAACAACCACCGCATTGAGTAACAGCAAGGTGGTTGATTCCCTGGTGTGTTGGAGCAGTGTCAACTCCCGGGTTCACCGTTTGAGGGTGCCCCTGCACGTTCATGACGTCTGCCAATCGTGTCAGCCTTCTCTGCCTCAACCCCTCTGGGTGGGTTTTTTTTAATGGAGGCTTGGTCATGCAACACCGCCAGCTTACGCCCCTTCCGCCGGGGCGGCTGTGTTCAGCTGTCTCCTCTGGCGCCTGTCTCGTCCGCAGTCTCCAGGCTAGGGTTAACAGCCTGTTGCCTGGTTTTTTCCCCGGTGCACTGCCTGCTTCCGTTGGTTAACCTTTTTTGTGTGCTTACGGCCATGCTGACTGCCTGTTCTGCAGGGTCAGTGTGCCAGGCGGTGTACTATTGGGGGGACAGGGCCCGCTCGGCTGAGGGGCCTTTGTCCGAATACGCTGGCGATGTGGGGGGCGGGGTCACTAAGTGCCCACCTGGTGGGGTCTTGATGCTGGCATCATGGACTTCTCCGGGCCCCCGTTCCAGGGGGTCCAGTCCCTTTGGTGGGTCTGGGTCTTCCTTCGCGCTCCGCTGCTACGGCCTTGCCACGGGGTTGGGTTTGCCCTTGACCCCGTGATTCTGGGGGCAGTAACGAGGTTGTTTCCTCCGGGTTGTGCGTGTGTGTAGTCGTGGGGTCAAGCCACGGTCTGCTCACCCTGTGCGTTGAGTTGCTTGAGTGCCTCTTCGCACGGTCGGGTCCGTCGTCCCTCCCGGGAAACCTCTAATAGGGGGGGTGCCCTCCATTAGGGGGGGTCGGGGGGGCTCGGTCCTCCCTGATCTGATGGCTGTGGGGGGCCTCAGCGGGGTGTATTTGTCGAGCTTCTAGCTCCCGCTCAGCTCCTATTATGCAATGAGACGCAGAGCGGGAGCTAGTGTGATACAGAACGTTAGGTTATGACTATAACCAAGTTCTGTTAACACTAGTGGACGCTCTGCGTCTAGACGCCGCTGCGGCCCTTGATTTTTCATTGTGGTGAAATTTGTTGGGAAGGAGATGAGTGTGTGGCACCAGTGGCGTAACTCTCTCTCAATGTGTGCCGGGGACAGAATTGGGGGCGTGGCGAGTGACGTCGATGGGGGGGGGGGGGTTAGGGGGCGCCCCCCCCCCCTCTGCGTCTCTACATTTTAAGTTTAAAAAGATGTTTAAAAACAGGGTTCTAGAATCTTATAGTAAAATTTTACCTACAATCTTTTTTTTTCTACCATGAAACTCTGGTATTGCAGATGAATTTTTGATGTTTCCTATGTTGGCTTATGTTCTTTTCAGGAACGTTTTTTTTTGTTGATTGTTGATTTTTTGTTTGTTTGTTTGTTTTATCTTGCAAACTTTAACTTTTTTTTGTTCTTTTCTGGATCGTTTTTTTGTTGATTTTTTTGTTATATTTTGAAAACTAACTTTTTTGAATTTGTTTTTTTGAATTAGGGGTAGGTTGCTCTATAAGCCTTCGGCTTCAAACCTATCCTTTTCGTTTGTTTATTTGTGAAAATGTTCGAAAAATTATTTGTTTGCTTATTTATTTGTAAACATTCGAAATAAAATAATTCATTCATTCATTCATATTTGTCTAGTGGGTTCATTAGATTGGTGAAATCCTCTTTCAGTGCATCTGTGCCCGTTTCTTAGGCAGTTAGCCTCTCTGGTATGCGCACCATTAGCGTTAGCCACGCTTCTAGGCCTCTTTGCTTTTTTTTGGTGTGCATTCGACTAAGAGGTTGGCAGTCGACTACGGCTCCTTTCGATCAATTAGTCGACTATTCGACTAATCGGGGATCAGCCCTAGTTTATATACAGGTTTATTTACAGGTTTATATACAGGTTTATATACATAGCTGTACTGTTCACTGTGTTATAGCAGAACTGCTGGGCAAATTAAACGTCCTTCTCCTTCACTGCTACTGTTGTCGAGAAGGAAACCAACAGGGGATCGGATAATCTACTGTGAAATGTGACTTATTTTCAGTCTTTTTTTGTGCATATTTCTTCATCTCAAGTTCTAAATTTGGTGTGTGTGTTCCATTTCAACCATCCCAGATACAAAACTTTGCAGGCTCACATCGAGGTATATTAGGCTGCAGCATTTACTTTTGGACACAACAACATAGCAACATACTGTATTCTTTAGGCATCCAAACTCCTGCCCTTCTCCTCCTGGTATAGTGTGATGTGTGTTTGTTTGAAGTGGCACTGGTTGGTTTACTGATGTCTGTGTGAAAGAGATGACAGGCTGACTGACAGTAACTATACTGTATATGTATACATAGTGTGGCCCTCCTACACTGTCTGGTTTAAATCTGACACGTCTGATTAGCATTCATTAGGCTTTAAAGAGGGGCTCTGCACTTGTGTGACAGAGAAGCAAAGCGGAGGATGAACATATGCCATTCTCTGTTATAAATATCTGTATCTGTTCAACCAACAAAATTATCTGTATTCGGATTCGGATTCGGAAATGCACGTGGTATAAACTGGAATATTTTTTTCTATTATTATTCTTATTTCTTCTTCTTCTTCTTCTTCTTCTTCTTCTTCTTCTTCTTCTTCTTCTTCTTCTTCTTCTTCTTCTTCTTCTTCTTCTTCTTCTTCTTCTTCTTCTTCTTCTTCTTCTTCTTCTTCTTCTTCTTCTTCTTCTTCTTCTTCTTCTTCTTCTTCTTATTATAGCCCAATTATTATTGCCCACTGCGCCACTTAGCCGCCCATAATAATTATTATTATAATCTTTTTTCTTTTACATGAAATATAAAAACATGACTGGCCAAAATCGGCTTTCCTTCCACTGAACGCCCCTGCAAAGAATACAAGTCTTCCAGAAGAAATACCAATGGTTAAACACTTTAGATGTTTGAGAGTTGAAGTATTCCCTACCATAAGCCAAACGGTGAAACACAATTACATAGAAATCCAAAATAAAATCAAATACGACTTTGACAGGTGGTCAAAACTTAAAAACTCAGTACAGGCACGGGTTTCAATAGTTAAGATGGACGTCTTACCTAGAATCAACTTCACCAGCTCAATGCTTCCGTTACCCGCTCCAGATGGTTACTGGAAAAAATCACACTCTTCCGCATATAAATTTATTTGGAATAACAAACCACCACGCATAAAAAGATCCACCGCACAGAGAAACAAAGCCGACGGAGGGATGGCAATTCCTAATTTTTTCCACTATTTTAAGGCGTACACTTTAAGACCACAAAGAGGTCAGTGGTTTGAATCCCGGCTCTTCCAGTCTGCATGTCGGTGACATGCTGCAGTAGTTACTTTTCTTCTTGTTGTTCTAAGAAGATGCTGCTACTATTTTTCATACAGTTCTTGATTACCTGTGCACATTTGTTTATAACATTATTTATTTTGATTTATACAAGTATTTATTTTATGTTCATTTTATTATCAGATGATAATGTTACTTACTGTATCCTGATAAATGCTGCTGTTGTGCCATACAACTATTTATTTTCCATTAGATTATTTTGTTAGTTTTTGATTTATAAGTGCAGAGACAAATAAATGTTAATTCAAGTTCATAAATTGTCAAATTTTTCAAATTAAATTGTTGTATTTTATCAGATGCAAAATGCAAATAAGTAAATATGGCATTATATATCAGAGGTGAGTAAGAAAATGAACAAATATTGATTAAGAATGAGCCTGAATAATGACATCACACAATAGTCTAATGATTAGAATGTTGTGTGATGTCATTATTACTTAGTATTAGACTAATCCTAATGAGATATTCCTCTAAATATGACTTCGAAAACAGCCACAATTCCAGGAAAAAAAATTGTAAAAAAAAAATTCAGGGGGCCCCCATAGCTCTCAGGTGATAATTCGAACCTCAGTGTTCGACTTACGTAATGGTCCATTCTGGTCTGAAACGGCGACGATAATCCTCAGTCACGTTATCCTCCAGGTGAAAAGTTAGTCTGAAAACTTTGCCTCCAGCCTGTCCTCCTTGCAAACATTGCAACTGGCTTGACTTTCTATTTTAAAATGCTTAGTTC
Source organism: Notolepis coatsorum (assembly GCF_963971535.1). Classification (NCBI taxonomy): domain Eukaryota; kingdom Metazoa; phylum Chordata; class Actinopteri; order Aulopiformes; family Paralepididae; genus Notolepis; species Notolepis coatsorum. The sequence continues at coordinate 151,173,039 of NC_140165.1, read as the reverse complement.
CAAACCTCTGACATTAAGTCTAGCTGCTCAAGTCAGTGGATATTAACCGTGTTTCGGGAGCGACATGTTGTACTGTTGTTGTGATGTGGAGTGTGTAGCATGTAGCCGGTCTAAATTAAAGGGAATGTGTTTGTTGCAACGGTGTAAATTAAAGGGGAATGTGTTTGTTGTGGACAATTATTCTGCTCTGTGTGACAATAAATACATTAATGATGATATATTATATGTAATTTAAAACCAAAACTAAGGCCTCCGTATGAGTTTAAGACGTGGACATGGTCATGTTTGTTGAATAAAATTTTTCTTTTTTTGACTGCCGATTTTTATTATTATTTTTTCCCGATCCCCGATCCTCTGAAAAGCATGTGATCGACGCCGATCCCAATCACGTGATCGGATCGGGACATCCCTAATTCTAACCCACATAAATGGCATAATCATACTCCCTTATTCAATAACAATGCACTCCTGATTGGAAAACGACCTATAAGATTCCCTATAGGGAAAAGCAAGGCATACATACATTAGGAGATGTTTTCAATAAAAACAGGGTATTTGTAGTTATGATGAAATAGAAAAAAAATGTAATCTCACCGGTTCCACATGTTTTTTTTACGCACAATTATTGTTATGTTTGAAGTCTCAAGGTGTTCCATTAAGGATACCAATTGCACACCACAGATACCACACATTTTTCTATGAAAGAGAGACATCGAGAGGTTTTGTATCAGATTTTTATCATCAATTACTAACGGCCTCGTATGAAACCCTCCACCTAGACTCTATTTGGAGGAGGGATATACCAGACCTGGAAATAGATTTTGATTGGCAAGAAGCCTGGGCAAATGTTCGACTTGCATCAAGGAACCCGGACCATCAACAAATCAATCTTAACTATATTCATAGGACATACTTGACTCCTATACGACTGAACAGAATGGGTCTTAAACAAGACTCCAAATGCTCCTTATGTACAAATGGGGACGAGGGGACATTTATGCACATGTACTGGGACTGCCCACCAGTTAAGATATTCTGGAAAGAAGTGACCCAGCAATTATCAAATCTCTTAATTCTGAATATACCTGTACACCCCTCTGTATTACTGCTGAATGATGTTTTTGAGTATGCAGTACATCCACAGCTAAAGAGATTGGTTTTATCTGGTATTACAGTGGCTAAAAAACGGATAGCATCACGATGGATTCAACCGGAAAAAATTTGCCGAAAGGTCTGGATTCTTACATATCTCGATGTGATTTATCTAGAAATATCTACAGCAAGAATTTTGGGTCTCAATGAATCCAAATTGACAATGTGGTTAGAAGTGGTGGAGAGAAGGCGGTTAGGTGGCCGAGCGGATATTGCGTTCGTCACCAGCCCCGGAGCTATGAGCTGGATTCGAACAGCTCCGGGGTTGTCACCAGCTTGGCTGGCCGTCTGCACTAATACAATTGGCTGTATTAGAGGGTGGGAGAAGCTGGCGGGGTGGGTCCGGGTCGTTGTAAACAGCGACTCCTACAGTTCGGTCGGGGCGCCTGCTAAGCGCGGATAGGACTCGAGGGGGATAGTGTGGTCCTCCCACACGCTACGCCCTCTCGATGAGAATCCGCGCTGCCAGGTGAAAAGAAGCAGTGATTGGCTGGACGTGTGTCGGAGGAAGCACGTGGTAGCCTCCACTCTCCCAGATGATCTGACTGTGGGGGGTAAGTGCGCAGCGACCAGGAAGGGACTGGGAATTGGCATACAACTAACATTGGGATGGGAGAAAATCGGAGGAAAATGGAGGGGGAAAAAGACCAATAAAAAAAATAAAAATAAGTGGTGGAGAGAATAAAAGCTAGTTACACCCGGATTCACCAACGCGTGGAGAGGCTGTCTTAACACTAGCACAGCCGACAAGGGGTCAAATGACCCCTAGGCATTTTCAATAAATGTATCCTCGTCACTCGGTTGAGCTCCAGCTCTGTCACTGTACACTGTACATTGGAATACTGACAAAGCCATACTTGGTCATTTACTGTACAACTGGGTTAGGACATTTGTAGGGGCCAGTTTCGAATTGCAGTCTCCCGTAGGTGTTCTTTGAGAGTGTTTTTGAAAGTGGGTAGTGATTCACATTCCTTTACAGCTTTGGGTAGGGCGTTCCACATTGATGTGGCATAATTGCGAAACGTCTTTAGTCCCTTGTTTGAGCCGAATCTGGGTTTAACATGATTTGTGGAGCTCCCTCTGGTATTGTGATCGTGGTATTCACTGACCTTTGGGAAGTATTTTGACATGTACATGGGTACCTTGGTCGTGTAGTGTATCTTGTAGACCAGGCCCATTGCAAGTTGCTGTACTCTGTCGTCTAGTCTAAGCCATCCTAGGTTGTCAAAGTGGGCAGGGGTGAGGTGGGTTCTAGGAGTCAGGTCAAGCAGTAGTCTGACTAGTTTGTTTTGAGATGTTTGTAATTTGGTTTTTAGTGCCTTTGAGGTGCTTTGGTACCATGAGGTGCAAGCATAGTCGTAGTACCCTTGAATGAGTGCTCCTGCCAGAGTCTTCAGGGTATTCTTGTTTACCAGAGAGGAGATCCGGTACAAGAATCAAGTTCGTTGGTTGACTTTTTTATTACATTGGATGCCATTTTGTCACAGGAAAGATTAGCCTCTAGGATGGAACCCAGGTAGGTAATTTCATCTTTCCTTGTGACAATATTGTCACCCACTGTAACTGAGAAGCCGTCGGTCTTGCTGAGTTTGTTATTTCAACCGAAGAGAATGGACTCTGTTTTGCCCATGTGTAATGATAGTTTGTTATCGGCGAGCCATATGCAGATTTTGCTTAGTTCCGAGCTGAGGGTTTTTTCAACCTGTAACTTGTTCTTGTCAGAGACCAGCAGGGCTGAGTCGTCCGCAAACAGGAACAAGTTGCAGTCACAAGCTGACGACATGTCATTTGCATAAATTAGGAACAGTAGCGGTCCTAGTATGCTTCCTTGTGGAACACCACAGCTCACTGCGAGGGGGGGGATAGGGTACCGTTTACCTCCACCATCTGTTCTCTCCCCTCCAGGTAGGATTGTATCCAGCTCACTAGACTATCAAAACCAATTGCTTTTAGCTTGTCAATCAGAATGGTGTGATTGACAGTGTCAAAGGCCTTTTGTAGGTCCAGTATGACCATGCCGCAGTATTTGCCCGCGTCCACCTCTTGTTTGATGTGGTCGTTCAAATAGAGAAGGCATGTGTCTGTAGAGTGGGATGTTCTGAAGCCAGATTGGAATTCGTAGATTAGATTTTTTTCCGCGAGGTACTTTTCGACCTGTTCGTATACTATTTTTTCCATGACTTTCGAGATGGATGTAAGGATAGAAACAGGGCGGTAGTTGCCTGGGTCTAATTTGCTGCCCTTTTTGTGCAGGGGTGTTACTCTCACAATGTATAATTACTTTAATTACTCAGATATTCAAACACAATTATGCAATTATTGTGAAATGATTGAAAATAATAATTATTTAATGCCTTCTGTGGAATTTGTATTTCTTATTTGTTACACATCTGTTTTAATGATTAATTATATACATTTGAAAGAATGCAGGTCAACAAGCAATGTATCCCATTGATTGGTATGCAATGGGACAGACCTTTGTTTGATTGATTGATTGATTGATTGATTGATTGATTGAAAACTTTATTAACAGATTGCAGAAACATGTCCATATAAATCCATTTTGTTAGATCCAAGTCCAACACTGTCTGAATGTACAGTGTCTTGTGATTATTATCAATTTCCGACAACGATATATCTATGACAATAACTAGTAGCCGAGCGGAGCTTATGGGATTTTCCTGGTGGACGTGATGTCACACGAATGCCACACTCAGCCAGGCGCTAGAGAAAAGCGACCACAGGCATCATATTTGAAGACGCTGATTGGATTACATTTAGTTGCTAAATCCATTAATGTTGCCCTGTGCATTTTTCAATTGGCTGAGTTGCGCACTGACGCTGGCTCTGATTTCTAGCGCCCGAGAAGAGAGAGGGGGGATGAATAGGACGCACAAACAATGATTTATATTTTATATATTACATGTTATTGTACATTTTAAACACAAACATACTTAAAATTTGTAATTATTATTTATTATTATAAAAAATAGTATTATATTTTTACGGGTCAACATCCTAAAATCCAAAACAACTATTTCTTCCTTCTTTTTCTCTCTCCACCAAGGTGGGCGGCGCCCTAGCGCCCTCTATGGACCAGCCGCCACTGCTCCAGTAGCTCCTTATAAAGCCAGCCAACAGAGCCGTGTGCAAATGAAATCCCAATGAGAGCAAAGAAAGTTAGAGGCGCACCTGCAGTGCTGGGAGTGTAAATGAGGAAAGTTATATTATTTAGCGTCAGCACACACACACACGCGCACGCACCCACTGTGTAGTGTATACGTGCGTAATTAATGAACGCAGTAGGCTTATATAAATATTCTAATGTCTTGTTTTATTACGAGATCACAGATACTGCGCTGCACTACAGTACAGTACACATCTTAGCGTGACATCCCCACAGAGTCGGGCGTGAGCGAACCAGACTCCACAGAGTCGTTGCGCACCAGTATCCCACAAAAGGGTGCTTGGCATGTTGGTTGACATCGACCTGCATTAAATGTAATAAACTGCCATGAGAAATATAGGACATTTGTACGTGGTGGTAACCTTGACTGAAACCTCAAGCGATTGCGGACATGCTGCGCAGAGTCCGGTCCGCTCACGCCCCGGCTCTGTGGAGATGTCATGCTAAGATGTGTACAGTATCTGTGATCTCCTAATAAAACAAGTCATTAGAATAATATAAGCCTACTGTTCATTCATTACGCAGGTAGACTATACAGTACGCGCATGTGTGTGTGTGTGTGTGTGTGTGCTGAACAGGTGGCCAGGCAGGAGCGAACAAGACGGTATAAATATGCAATATTAATACAGTTCAATGTACATGATTGCTGTTCAAGTCCACCTGCAAGGTCAAGGTTTTATTTGTCACACGCAACATCATACCAGTAAGATGAGCAGTGGAATGTTTATCCACTGGCTTTTACAATGTATACAATAAACAATGTCCAAAAATATTTATTCAAAGTCATTTGCAGTGTTTGTGTAGTGCTATTATTTATTTTCTGACATCAAATGCGTTGTTGAGCCATGACGTAATTTTGTATCGTATAAATATAGTAATATTTATTTAAATTATGATAAATTAATTCCAATGAGGCCTGTAGAAGAGTTGACATGAAGGAATCACTATGATTCCTCCCAAATAAAGCCCTTAAGAACACGGCGCACACCAGTCTGTCAACTTACGGCTGCTATCCTAAATCCTGCTCTTAGTTAGGACCGAATCCAAGACAAGGGACTGTTGGTGAATCCCAAAAATCGGCCTGAACATTTCTCAAGTGGCGCTAAGACCAAAATGTGTTCGATCTTTTGTCCTAAGTCCATTGGTGAATGAGACCCACTAATAGTAATAACAATAACAATGGGTCTCATTCCCGAACGAAGTTACGACAAAAGATTTAGTCTTAGCCAGATTTCGGCCCATTTAAGACATATTAGGGCTGGGAGTGGGAGTCCCAACATTTTCCTGAGATCAGATTTGATCGTGGCTGAGAGCAGATTTAAGAGTGCTCCTGATTGATTGACTAATTTAAAATGTCATTATAACTTGACAGACTGTGTTCTCATAGTGATTCCTTCACGTCAACGCTACAGGCCTCCTTGGAATTAATTACTTAATCATAATTAAAATAAATATGACAATATTTGTACGATAAGAAATTACGCATTTGATGTCGTAAAAATTAATAATATGTATTCATCTGATCACAGGGGCAGCTGCTTAACCATATCTGAACCAGCTATTTTGGACAAATGTATAATTACTTTAATTACTCAGATATTCAAACACAATTATGCAATTATTGTGAAATGATTGAAAATAATAATTATTTAATGCCTTCTGTGGAATTTGTATTTCTTATTTGTTACACATCTGTTTTAATGATTAATTATATACATTTGAAAGAATGCAGGTCAACAAGCAATGTATCCCATTGATTGGTATATATAGATATAAAATGTAGATTTCTTTCCGTGAGGTACTTTTCGACCTGTTCGTATACTATTTTTTCCATGACTTTCGAGATGGATGTAAGGATAGAAACAGGGCGGTAGTTGCCTGGGTCTAATTTGCTGCCCTTTTTCTGCAGGGGTGTTACTCTCACAATGTATAATTACTTTAATTACTCAGATATTCAAACACAATTATGCAATTATTGTGAAATGATTGAAAATAATAATTATTTAATGCCTTCTGTGGAATTTGTATTTCTTATTTGTTACACATCTGTTTTAATGATTAATTATATACATTTGAAAGAATGCAGGTCAACAAGCAATGTATCCCATTGATTGGTATGCAATGGGACAGACCTTTGTTTGATTGATTGATTGATTGATTGAAAACTTTATTAACAGATTGCAGAATGGGTACAGTACAGTACAGCTCAATTACATAAGGGGATGCAGACCAGAGAAAGAATTTCGACTTGTTTACATCAGGGTCCCCCATTTTCAATTCATCATAACATATATGACACACACGACACAGATAGACAGTACTGCTACATCTATACATTTATGACATACCAGATTTGCAAATACAGTACTGTTTGTGATACAAAAATTGTCCAGAAAAGAGAGTACATTTGACGTAGAAACTGTTGGAGGAGGTTGGGTAGGAGGGGTGGGTGGGGGATAGACTTACACTGTACAAGCAAAACTGTACATTGGAATATTGACAAAACCATACTTGGTCATTTACTGTACATTGGAGGGGGTTGATATAGCTATAAACCTGCATTCCTTCGAATATATCATTAATCAATTAAACTTATATTGAAATACACTATATAGCCTATACACCAACACTGAAATGACAGTGGATAAATAAATAACAACTAAAGCTAATCAGTGGAAATAGACTGCATTAATATTCCATAACAAGTCTTGTGTGCGCCTACGAATGAACAGTAGCCTATAGGCTTAATTATGGAATAATAAGCCATACTGCGTTCATTCATTACGCCCGCCGTAGGCTATTATATATTATATTTCATTCATTCATTCATATACAGTACTGCGCGTGCGCGCGCGCGTGTGTGTGTGTGCATGCGCGCTGCGGCAGGTGTACCGCGAGCTGTATATGATGCCAATACATTAATCTAATCTAGTTTTGATGGCGCGCAAGCGTGATTACGAAACCTAGCCGCATTTCTCGGAGACGCTCTCTGATTGGCACTGACTGACGCTAGGTTTCGTAATCACGCGGCTCGCAAGACTCGCAAAGCACTTCCGCCATTCCATTTGCACAAATAGCGTCACTAGTTGCCTTATAAGGAGCTCTGGAGGCGTTGTTTTGTATGCAAATGAACTGAACGGGAACGCGCTTTCGAGTTTAAGACAGAATGCCATTCTCCAAGCAGATATCAGATCATATAATTTGTGCGACAATGTAACTTGAACATTGTCAAGTTACATATGTTTGAAAGTTTGATCTGAAAGAATGATCTGCAGCAGCTTTTAAAGGTGGCAAAGAAGGAATTATACAAACTAAAATGCTGGTTTGATACAAACAAGCTATCATTAAATCTGAGTAAAACCAAGTTCTGTTTCGTTATGGCTTCGCTCAGCACCAGTTGCACTGTACCTCACTTCGTGCACGAGCACTGAATAAAAAATTCCACCATGTACCTTTACATCCCAACATTCGTCTGGCCACACCCCCATCCGCTTACCTTCATAAGCAGGAGTGTGGTAACCTACTCGCCTCCTTCTTCACTTTCACCACAAGGAAGTGCCTTCGGTAAATCCCCACTTGACGAGGTTGTTAGTAGAAGAAAGTTGGAAAACAAAAGAACGGGAAGATACGTTGACGTCATATCTTTATTTTCTCTCTCACTATTTTCGAGAAAATACGGCGATATTGTCTTCGTTACTGGAGTGTCTGGAAGATGATGGTCATTCCGACCTTCAACGGCTTTTTCGTATTAGGAGCTCACGCCGTTGACATGCTCCCCAGCTACAGTCCTCCTTGCTGCGGCTGGATGGGGTTGCCCTCCGGCCACACAGCTGGACTGTGGGAAGCACCGACTGTTGTGAGAAGCGGTTGTTTCCAGGTTGGGTACGTACTGTTTTGCTTGCAAGCTCTGGTTGTTGTTGATGCTGTGGGGGTTAGCTGACAATTTACGAAACGCTGACTTCAGGCTGGGGTCCTCTGCTCGGCTTAAACGGCGGTCAGAGGATCTTGGTCTGACGCCCATGATGGTCAATCTAGTGGGCCCCGACCAGGACCTGGTGATCCCAGGATTCTCGAGCGGATGCTTCTCTGTCCCGTGCAGGCCCCATCTTTCATATACAAATGAAAGTATACCCTAACGAGGAAATGTGGGCATAGGATCTTCTTTATCGGGAGTTCCATGCTCAAAGTCAGCTGCAGCCCGAAATGGGAACTGTGCTGGCCCCGCTGTATGTCTGGATCACCGTTGACAACTGTGTTCTGACATTCTTTTTCTTTTCCCTCTTAGGGGAGGGACTTGGACAGCGGCCTGTCTGAAGTGTGGCTTGTTATGTGTGTACAGTTCAGGTGATAGCTGCTTAGCTTGCGTGCTAGTTGTGGCCTACTGTGTTAGCCAGTCAGCTGTTAGCTGCGGCGTTAGCTAACTGTGTTTACCAGGCTAGTAAACGTTAGCTTGTTGCTATCAGTCGTTCGGCTGTTAGCTTAATGCTACACTGTTGAACGTTTTCTATGACTATAACATGCCTTAAACAGTCTGACTACGACGTCATCTTTGACAGAGGATGTTAGTCGAACCTACACCAGAGCCCTGCCAGCGAGGACTGCGTCAAACATGGAGAAACGTAGCGGCTGGGTGGCGCAACAACGTTACCCTCGTCGTCAAAACAGGGATGCTGTGTTCAACTTCGGTGCCCCGTTAGCCAGATTGCAGTTCGCTTGGCCTGCGTTCAGGGTAGGAAGGTCCCGACCGGACCTTAAACACTTCTTCTTTCCCTTCTAAATGTTTTGTAATAACGATGTTTTCCAAAACGTGTGTTGCTGCAATACATTGAGGATACGACGCGTGTTGTGTGTGAATTGTATTGTCACTGGTATAGCTTCTCTCTCCATAGAAATCGGGTTGTTGTTTTACATGTGTAAAAATTATCTGGTTAGTTGTGATGAGAACATGTGTGTTCATGTAACGTGACCTCACAACTAAGGGGGTTAATTAACCTATAAAGCTATGCTTAGTGACATATGATTGAGGAATTCATTCTTTTCTCAGCCTGTAATGACAATGAACAGTGTGTTCACATATTAACAGGGTTACCTGTTCAACTTGGTCGTATCAAGGGTAAGGAAGGAGGGGTGATCCCCCCGGTTCCCTGGGGCTTCCCCACCCTCTTCTCAGACATGTTGTTTACAATATATTGTGTCACTGTGTTTGTGGGGATACGATGTAACCCTCAGCTTGATTGCTGGGGTTGTGCTAACCGCTTGAGAAACTATATTTTCCTAAAGAAAAGATTGTTTGGTCACTTATCGTGTGTGCTTAGCAAGGCCTGTGGCCAATACATAATCGAGGATTCTGTATTCTCTCGTTATGAAAAACGGCGTTCCTCTGTAGAGAGTGTACTTTTGCCATTTTTTGTTGTGATGAAGGGTTGTGTGTGTCTTGTGATCTACAACTGGGTTAGGTTTGGCCACAGAAGCACATGTGTAAGTCTGGTACCGGGGCTCTTAAAGGGGGCCCTCTCTATTCTGTGTTTTTCCTTAGTAAAAATCAGATAGCAGGTTAGCACATGAGCTATGTGAAGCTGTTAGACACTTCATGTAGCTGACTATGACTGTGTCATGCTCTTTTTTGTCATTACATCGTATCATGGGTGTGGGGTCGTAAAGGGGTGAACTGGTAATCCTTTCCTCCCCTTTTCTGATTGGTCAGGGGTTAAAACCTCCTGTCCTTCAAGGTTCCTGTCATGTTGCTGTTTGGCACGTTACAGGGTAAGAGGGGGGGGGGGGAGGGAGTTTCCTGGTCCCACGCCCTGGAAGATTGGGCGTGTGCACCGCAGAAATTCCCCTACCATAGAGTACGTCACTGTGCGCGTCTCTGTTGGTAAGACTTCCGTGAGTTGTTCAGGTCCATGTTATGGATCTGTTTCAGGGAGTTGTCAGAGCTCCTCTTCACGAAGCTCCTCCTCGGGCCTTCTGTGAGTTCGGACTCTCCTTCCCTGTGAGGGAGCCTCCTCAAAGTTCAGAGCCTCCTCCTCAGATTGTCAAGGTGAGTAGAACTTCAAAAAGGAGTTCTGCTCTATTATGTGTGTATTGGATTCAATTCGATTATTGAGTGTGTATTGGTTCAGTGCCTCCTCCTCGGAGAGCCCTAACCCAAATATTACATAGCTCAATGTTGCAATATATTCTTTTCAATCTATACAGCTCGCGTGGGAAGTCTCTCTGGGGATTTCCGTCTCCTCCCTATGGCGAGGGTGGTGGGATGTAAAAATTTAAACGATTTTTACCCTCAGCTGCGTCACGTGGGATTCATGTCAGTCTGTGTTTCTTTCTTTTTTGGATAAAAAGAAGAAGGTACATGAAGCACGACGGCTCCGTGTTGTTCTCCCAGGCGACTTGGAGGAACAATGTTTGGTGTCTTGCTAGACTATCCATTGATGTGTTTGGGTCTCGACGCATATAGTGCTGGCTCGGTGTGTTTCTGTTAAAGAATCACGCAGGGGCTAAGTGCGCCTTGGTTGCTTGTTAAAACAGCGTTTTTATAGGGCAACTGGGATGGAGTTTTGTCTCTTCCGAGCGCCATTTTACTAGGTTGTCTCGATGAATTCTCGTTCATATCTGGGGGATGTTAACGAAATAGATCAGAACATAGGTAGAGGGGTCTCACGCCCTTGGGGTGGGCCACTGAGCATGGTCCAAATGGGGACCGTCTGGGTGGCGCCGTCTTTTCATGTTTTAGATCGACATGCATACCTACCCCCTCTTCTGGAGTGGGCATGTCGGCGTGGTTAGGACACAGGACTGGTCTGGTCACGCTGGTCCAGGTCAGTTAACCCGTTGTCCGCCGGGGATGCAGATCTGCTGTTCTGGTACCCTGAGGGACTTGTGCTTTTTTCAGGGAGAAAAATGCCGGGTCGGTCCGGGTGTCACAGGGTAGGTGTAGGGAATCTTATAGGTCGTTTTTCAATTAAGAGTGCATTGTTATTGAATAAGGGAGTATGATTGTGCCATTTATGTGGGTTAGGATTTTTTTTTTGTGATTCACGCCATATCCGGATCGCATGAGTAATTATGGGGCCAAATTTCCGTTCACAGTGCTTGATTGGTAGTTTAGTGTATGCTATGTCCTTCAGTCTATGTGGGGCTACTATGTTTTCTTCTAATTTTCTCCAGGATACTAATGCTTGGGGGTCAAACCATGTTGTCAATGGTCTTAATGTGTACGCCTTAAAATATTGGAAAAAATCTGGAAATGCCATGCCACCATCTGCTTTATTTCTCTGTGCGGTGGATCTTTTTATACGTGGTGGTTTGTTATTCCAAATAAATTTGTATGTGGAGGAGTGTAATCTTTTCCAGTAACCCTCTGGAGGGGGTAACGGTAGCATTGAACTAGGTAGTACATCCATCTTAACTATTGATATCCGTGCTTGTACTGTGTTTTTAAGTTTTGCCCATCTATCAAGGTCGTCTTTGATTTTGTTTTGGATTTTTGTGTAATTGTGCTTCACCGTTTGTCTTATGGTGGGGAATATTTCCACTCCCAAGCATCTAAAATGTTTTACCATCGGTATCTCTCCTGGGAGGGTTATATCTTTTTTGCAGGGGTGTTAAGTGGAAGGAAAGCCGACTTCGGCCAATTTATCTTAAATCCCGATAAATCACCAAAGTCCTCAATCAACTTGAGCAGATGAGGCAATGTGGTGTTGGGGTTTTGCATGAACAATATTACGTTGTCCGCATATAAACAAATTTTTTGTTGTGTGCCCTTGATTACGATTGGTTCTATGGATTGGGATTGTCTTATATATTGTGCTAAAGGCTCTAATGATAGATTGAATAGTCCGGGACTAAGAGGGCAACCCTGTCTGGCAGAGCGTGATACCGGAAAGATTTTGGAGATGATTGTGCCTGTTGTAATCATGGCCGATGGGTCTTTGTATAATACTTTAATCATATCAATGAATCCTTTTCCTAACCCCATCCTTTCTAATACTGCCCATAGATACGACCATTCCAGCCTGTCAAAGGCTTTCATAGCATCCAGGGACAGCATCGCCTTAGGTATGGTGTCATCCTTGTCGGCATCTAGTACGTGCAGTATTCGTCTTATGTTATCAGTGATCAGGCGGCCTCTTATGAAGCCAGTTTGGTCCGGGTGAACTAAAGACGTCATATGCTTTTGTAATCTGATGGCTAATACCTTAGAGTACAGTTTGATATTGGTTCCGAGGAGGCTTAAAGGTCTATAACTACCGCACTCGTTGGGGTCTTTGTCTTTTTTAAGGAGGACTGTTATGAGTGCAATATTGTCATTCTTATGGAAGTTCCCCTCCTTGACTGAGTATAAGATCATATTTAGTAATAAGGGTCCAATTATGTCCCAACAAGAAAGGTACATTTCTGATGGGATACCGTCTCTTCCAGGGGCCTTACCACTTTGCATTGCGGTTATGGCCTTCTTGAGTTCCTCTAGTGCGATCGGTGTTTCTAACTGTTTAGCGTCATCCTCTGAAAGTTTAGGGAGAATAATTTGATTAAGATATGTGTCCATTTTGTTTTGATCGAAGGTCGTTTCTGATTTATATAAGTCGGAGTAGAATTCTTTGAATGTATCGTTTATTTTTACAGGGTCTGTTTCAAGTACTTGTTGTGCTCTAATGGTAGTTATATCTGCAAATTTTGCATTAATTCTTAATCGCATGGCTAATAGGTGACTAGGTTTGGAACCATGGGAGTACTGCTGTTGTCTTGTGCTGCGTATTTGTATTTCCGATTGTTGTCTGTATATGGCATTGATCTCTATTTTTAGTACGTTAACTTGATTCTCTAGTCGAGTTGAGTTGTTGTATTTTAGAGAATTAAATAACGTTGAGTAAAGCGTTTCCAGCTCAGCCAGTTTTGTGCATTGATTCTTGCGCATTTTGGAGGAAAAGCTATCCGTGAAATCTTTGATCATTCCCTTTACCGACATCCATAATATTCTGGGGTCTTGCACCGAGTTTGCATTCTCCCGTTGGAATACTATAAGAGCTTCTTTGAGTTGTGTAATGAATTCCTTGTTATTAAGCAGCATCGAGTTAAATCGCCATCTTGGGGCTCGGGAGGATTGTATACCAAATGTACCTTTAAGGAGTAAATAACAGTGATCTGATAGTGCGTTGGGTATCATTTCCACTTCATAAATATCAAATATTCTCTGTGATGCAAAGACATAATCTATTCTGGATAATGTATTATGTCTCGCAGATCGACAAGAGTACTTTCGGGTCGTGGGATTAAGTAATCGCCATAAGTAATTTACACCTGTAATCTTCGACCAATCCTTTAATGCCTTAGATGAATTCTTTTGTTCGCTGGAAAAGGCGAGGTAAGATTTGCCCATCCTTGGGTTCCAGATGGCATTAAAATCCGCACCTATTATAAATGAGTAATCGGGAATGTCTAACATTGCATTGGTTAGTGTAGTGAAGAAATCCTCTTCGTACAAATTTGGGGCGTATACCGCTACCAACGCTATTTTCCTGTTCTTATGTACAATAAAACGCAAATGTACTGATGAAAAAACAATCCGTTTTGTATATGTTGACTGCAAGCAACTCACTGATAATCGACCATAGCCATAATTTAAGATATATTTAAGCACTCGCAAATCTCTCACTCCTCCCATTGATTAAAGCGGTGGCGCTCTAGCACCCTCTGGCGCACTTAAGCATGGCAGTCAATGAGTTAATAGACCACAAACTCTGCTGGAAACCACACATAAAATATCTATGATAAAAAAGTTGAAGTTTGGGGAACTTACTCAGTTACAAATTATAAAAGTAACTAGTTACTTCAGAAAGTAACTTTGCGTTACTTTCAAGTAATTTTTTTACATAAACAACATACACAAATCTAAACTATTTTAATGTTGCTGTGGGACAAAGTGAGACTAGCCTCCAATAAAATGCCATGTATGTAGATATTATAATTACTATGTTTATATAGTGGATCATACAAATACAAACACAATAGATGCTTTGGAACTTTTGATATGTATTGCCACTCAACAGGCCACAACTGGGCAACATTAAATTATGCTTGTTCGTCCAGACAGGGTTGTCCTCTTAGTCCCGGAGTATTTGCTCTATCCCTAGAGCCTTTGGCACAGTATATAAGACAATCTCAGTCCATAGAGCCGATATCAATTAAGGGCACACAGCATCATATTAGTAATCGATGATTTTGGCAATCTATCAGGATTTAAGATAAACTGGCCAAAAACGGCCTTCCTTCCACTTAATGTGACTGTGAAGGCTACCTCCCTCCCAGTAAATATACCAATGGTAGAACACTTTAGATGTCTTGGAGTTGAAATATTCTCCACTATATGCCAAACGGTGAAGTATAATTATACCGGATTCCTAGATAGGATCACAAAAGACTTCGGCAGGTGGTCAAAACTAAAAAACTCAGTACAGGCCCGAGCATCAATAGTTAAGATGGATGTTTTACCAAGAATTATCTTCTTCAGCTCGATGTTGCCGTTACCCCCCCCCCCCCCCCCCCCTGTTGGTTACTCGCAAAACTTACACTCCGCTGCATTCGGTGAAGTATAATTATACCGGATTCCTAGATAGGATCACAAAAGACTTCGGCAGGTGGTCAAAACTAAAAAACTCAGTACAGGCCCGAGCATCAATAGTTAAGATGGATGTTTTACCAAGAATTATCTTCTTCAGCTCGATGTTGCCATTACCCCCCCCCCCCCCCCCTGTTGATTACTGGCAAAAATTACACTCCGCTGCATATAAATGTATTTGGAACAACAAACCTCCACGAATAAAAAGATCCACTGCACAGATAAATAAAGCCGATGGGGGTTTAGCATTTCCAGACTTCAACTACTATTTTAAAGCATTCTCTTTAAGACCACTGATCACCTGGTTTGATTCTCAAGCATCTGTATCCTGGAGACCATTAGAGGAGAACATAGTGGCACCACATAGACTGCAGGATATAGTATACACCAACTTATCAATTAAGCAATGCAACTTGAAATTTGGCCCTCTTATTACACATTATGTGATCCGGATATGGCGTGATACACCGAAAAAATGTATTAACCAACATAAATGGCATAGTCATTCTCCCCTATTTAATAACAATTTACTCTTTATTGCACAACAACCTATCAGATTTACCAAATGGGAAAAGAAGGGCATACATACATTGGGGGATGTCTTCAACGACCGGGGTTTCTGCAGCTATAAAGATATATCTAACAAATTTAACTTCACCAGCTCCCCTTATTATTTCTATCTACAATTAAGAGCAGCTTTAAAGGCTCATGGAGTCCCATTAAAGATGCCACTTGAGCACCACAGATATCACAAATTCTTTTATGAAAAAGAGACATCGAGTTGTACTTACAGAGCGAGCCTTCTAGTGATGTGACGATTCATCGATTTGCATCGGTGCGCCGGCATACACGTTCACGATGCAAGTGCACCGGTGGAATAAGTCCGCGTCGGCAAAATGTCAGGCTGAACTCGCGATGCATCTTGTTGTAGCGTCTTTGCATCGGTCAAAAACCGATGCATTGATATAATTTCCTCTCATCCACTTATCAGCAGTGCACTGTGACTGCACACACACACACAGCAGATACTATTGCTTTGCTACTACATAAGGCGAGAGCCGCGTCAGTTATCAACAAACAGTGGAAGTCGAGGAGACATGAATAGAATTGCTCAACATGCTAACGCTAGTAGCCTCTGGCTAACGCCAGTTAGCCGTTCAGCTAACGCTAAACTAGTGTCTAACTAAAGTGACTCTGCAACACAGTAACATTAGTGAGGGTATATTGAAGACGCTTGACAACAGGGGTTCAAAGATAACTTCACATTTATTGGTTATTAATTTCTTAATTATATCGCTTCATGCAATCCATCCAGGCTAGCCGAGATGCATCTAGCTGCAGCACCACGTCTCCCGGCGGGCTGAGGACCCAGCGGGCTGAGGACCCAGCGGGGTGAGGACCCTCGCTTCCATTGGCTGATTTGCTGAGGACCCTCGCTTCCATTGGCTGATTTGATTTCGCTTCCACCCAATGGCTGAATTGGAGTGTTGCACTGCGGGCATTGGCTGATTTGGGAATCAGACTCCTGGTGGTGGAGGGGGGCGGCTACGACGCGCTGACGAAGAGCGGGCTTCCGGTCACCGCACGTCTCGTCCAGTCGTCCTCTACAGGGGGGGAGGGGGGTGGATACTGGGGGGGAGGGGGGTGTAGGCATTAAACCCATGTCGATTCGCCATATGATTGGCTTATTAATCACGCATCAATTTTTCTTTCACCAAAGTACAGACAGAGAATTAAAAGTACTCCCGTAGTCTCGCGAGAGGTGCAGAAATGGGATGTGACGTCAGAGGATACGATCCGGTCAGTGTTTCACAACACAGACTGGAATGTGTTCCGCGACACAGATAACATTAATGCCTACACGGAGACAGTGCTGGACTATGTTTGTACTAGGGTGAAAGAAACAATCCCCACTACCAAAATGAAAGTTTACCCAAATCAAAAACCCTGGGTAGACAAATCCGTCCGTGAAGCTCTGAGAGAGCGCACCAAAGCATACAACGACGGCCTAGAGGCAGGCAACATGAATGACCACAAGGTGGCGCGATACAACGTAAGGAGGACTGTGTCAGAGGCCAAACGACGCTACAGGGATAAAATTGAACTCCAGTTTGAACAAGCTGACTCTAGAGCTATGTGGCAGGGGCTCAAAACGATGACAGACTACAAAGGCGCCTCCCTCAAACTGAACAGTGACATCTCCTTAGCAAATGACCTCAATACCTTCTATGCGAGGTTTGATGCTGGTAATAACAACACCAGCTCACAAGCCTCGGCAATGGGGGGGGGGGGGGGGGTCGGCTGCTGATGGAGGCGCAGTGTTCAGGGTCCATGTTCAGGGTAACAGAGCATGAGGTGAGGCGGACCTTTAAAAAAGTGAATATCAGGAAGGCAGCAGGTCCAGACGGCATCCCCGGCCGCGTCCTAAAAGTCTGTGCCGACCAACTGGCCCCAGTATTCACTGACATATTTAACCTGTCCTTAGAACAGGCTGTCATCCCCACCTGCCTGAAGAAGTCCACTATTATCCCTGTACCCAAAAAATCCAAGCCTGCTTGCCTCAACGACTACCGCCCTGTAGCTCTCACCTCCATAGCCATGAAGTGCTTCGAGAAGCTAGTAAAGGGCTACATCTGCTCCTCCCTCCCCATCAACATGGACCCCCTGCAATTTGCATACCGCCCCAACAGGTCCACGGAGGACGCCATATCCCATGTGCTGCACACAGCAGCATCACACCTGGACAAGAGGCAGGGGAACTATGTGAGAATGCTATTCATCGACTACAGCTCGGCATTCAATACCATAGTCCCCTCCATACTCATAGCCAAGCTCAGGGACCTGGGCTTGGGCTATGACCTCTGCCAGTGGGTCTTGGACTTCCTGACTGGCAGACCCCAGGTGGTGAGAGCAGGCAACTGCACCTCCTCATCCATCACCCTCAACATAGGGGCCCCCCAGGGCTGTGTTCTGAGTCCCCTCCTCTACTCCCTGTACACACACGACTGTGTGGCTCAGCGGAGTAGCAATACAATCGTCAAATTTGCTGACGACACAGTGGTGGTGGGCCTGATCTCTGCCAACGACGAGAGGGCCTACCTGGAAGAGGTCAAGGTCCTGGCGGGATGGTGCCAGGAAAACAGCCTCTCCCTGAACGTCAGCAAAACAAAGGAGATGATTGTGGACTTCAGGAGGTCGGGGGTCAAGGACTACAGCCCCCTCAGCATCGACGGGGCACCGGTTGAGAGAGTCAACAGCTTTAAGTACCTCGGAGCCTACATATCCGAGGACTTGACATGGACCACACACATTAACAGTGTTGTGAAGAAGGCACGACAACGCCTCTACTTCCTCAGGCGCCTAAGGAAGTTCCAAGTCAGCCAGAAGATCCTTAAGAACTTCTACTCATGTACAATAGAGAGCATCTTGACCGGCAACATCACCTCCTGGTTTGGGAATAGCACTGCACAAGACCAAAGCAGACTACAAAGAGTGACACGTTCAGCCGAACGCACAATTGGAGGGGGGCTCCCCACCCTCCAGAACATTTACTACAAGCGTTGCAAGGGCAAGGCTAAGAGAATCATTAAAGACTCCAGTCACCCGAACAACTGCCTCTTTGAACTGCTGCGGTCAGGCAAGCGATACAGGAGTCTCAAGGCGAGCACAGAAAGACTCAGAAGAAGCTTCTATCCCCAGGCCATCAGGCTGCTAAACGAACAATGAATGAACACTACACAACAACAACCACCAAACGCACATAGCACACACATCCACACGCACACACTCACTTTAAACAAACACACTGTAGCACCCACTCCACACACTTATAGCACACACCCACTTTAAACAAACACACTGTAGCACCCACTCCCCACACTTTATATTTATGGATGAAGGATTGCACTACAACTCGTACACCTTACTGTAAATTGTACCTAAAATTGTACCTCATCCCATTTCTGCTTTGCACTAGATAGTACTGTACATTAGTACACTGCATAGTATTGTGTATTGTATATTATATGGTAACTCAGAACATTGTACATATGTCTATACCGAACACTGTGACCTCATTTTCTTCTTCTAAATTCATGCTATATTATGTTATTATGTTATTTGATACTATCTTGTCTAGCACAGTCTCTGGAGCGTAACAGTAAGACGCATTTTGTATGAAAGTATTCTGTACTTCTGTATGACAACTATTAAAGAACTTGAACTTAAACTGTTCTTAGGCTTTTATGTAGCCTATTAGTAAGATTAAGAATACATCATGTGTTGTGTTTATTTTTACCTTTCCGTTTATAAAATAAAAGTTTTGCCATACGCCCCGTTTTTGTATTCATCAATGTATGTATCAATATCTGGAATGACTCCTATTTCCTATTAGTTGGCTATTTATATATTATATGGTTATTGTAAGGAAGTTATTGTATCTTATTTCTCTTATAATTTTATAATTATTTCTCTTATAAATGTACAGTCATTTACCTAGTATGGTTTTGTCAATAGTCCAATGTACAATTTTGTTTGTTTGTACAGTGTCTCCTCCCCCCCCCCCCTCAATGTACAGTTTTACTTGTTTATACAGTGTGCCCCCCCCCCCCCCAACCACCTCCAATATAAATTACCCAGTATGGTTGTCAATATCCCAATGTACCCAACCCCCCCCACCCAACCTCCTCCAATGTACAGTTTCTACGTCAAATGTATATACTCCCCTTTCTTGACTCCTTCTGTATCACAAACAGTACTGTATTTGCAAATCTGGTATGTCATAAATGTATAGATGTAGCAGTACTGACTATCTGTATGTCATGTATGTCATATATGTCCTGATGAATTGAAAATGGGGGACCCTGATGTAAACAAGACGAAAGTCTTTCTCTGGTCTGCATCCCCTTAACAATTGTGTGTATTGAGCTGTACTGTATTGTACCCATTCTGCAATCTGTTAATAAAGTTTTCAATCAATCAATCAATCAATCAAGGCTACACACATTGATATTGCAGAACCACGTCTCCGGCTGAGGATCCGGCGGGCTGAGGACTATTGCAGAACCCAGCGGGCTGAGGACCCGGCGGGCTGAGGACTATTGCAGAACCCAGCGGGCTGAGGACCCGGCGGGCTGAGGACTATTGCAGAACCCAGCGGGCTGAGGACCCGGCGGGCTGAGGATCCGGCGGTCTGAGGACGCTCGCTTCCATTGGTTCCATTGATTGAAAACTTTATTAACAGATTGCAGAATGGGTACACGTGACCGCCACAGGCCCTGATTGATTGATTGATTGAAAACTTTATTAACAGATTGTAGAATGGGTACAGTGACCGATTGATTGATTGATTGTTTGATTGATTGATTGAAAACGTTATTAACAGATTGCAGAATGGGTACAGTGACGTCACAGGCCCGGATTGATTGATTGAAAACTTTATTAACAGATTGCAGAATGCAGTACAGCGCAATACACACAATTGTTAAGGGGATGCAGACCATGCAGTACTGTTACATTTGTGACATACAGTAAATATATACAAGGGGGAGGGAACTGTACATTTATATGCATGTTGAGACTCTGTAGCCAGACTGTTAAACTGAAAATATTCTTGGATTTGTGCAAAAACACACTTTTCCATGATTTTGATTAAAACTGGTAAAATGCTTATAGGTCTGGAGTTGCCCTCATTAAAAAATGATTTGGAGTCTTTGGGTAAAGGAGTAACCTTAGCCTCCTTCCATCTCTTTGGACATAGTCCCACTTGTATACATCTATTAATAATATGACACACTGGACTTAAAAGCTGTTCTTAAATCTTGAACTCTTGGCATGTATGGCCGGTAAAGAGGTGATGTGCTGGGTGAGACTGGTCCTTGATGATACACTTGGAGCGGTGGAGGCAGCGGGAGGTGAAGACGGAGGTGATGTTTGGTAGAGGAGTCCCGACGATCCTGCCTGCCGCCTTCACCGCCCTCTGTAGAGCCTCTTGCTCTGCCTTTGTGCAGCTGGAGAACCACACAGACACACCGTAGGTCAGCACACTCTCTATAGTTACTGTATGTACAATACTGCTGTAGGCCTATAATACTTATGTAAATAAGTAAGGCAAATGAAATATATCTGCAGTACAGCTCAATACACACAATTGTTAAGGGGATGCAGACCAGAGAAAGACTTCCATTTTCAATTCATCATAAATGTACAGTTCCCTCCCCCTTGTATATATTTACTGTATGTCACAAATGTAACAGTACTGCATGGTCTGCATCCCCTTAACAATTGTGTGTATTGCGCTGTACTGCATTCTGCAATCTGTTAATACAGTTTTCAATCAATCCGGGCCTGTGACGTCACTGTACCCATTCTGCAATCTGTTAATAAAGTTTTCAATCAATCAATCAATCAATCAATCAATCAATCAATCAATCAATCAATCAATCAATCAATCAATCCAGGCCTGTGACGTCACTGTACCCATTCTGCAATCTGTTAATAAAGTTTTCAATCAATCAATCAATCAATCAATCAATCAATCAATCAATCAATCAATCCAGGCCTGTGACGTCACTGTACCCATTCTGCAATCTGTTAATAAAGTTTTCAATCAATGGAACCAATGGAAGCAAGCGTCCTCAGACCGCCGGATCCTCAGACCGCCGGATCCTCAGCCCGCTAGGTTCTGCAATAGTCCTCAGCCCGCCGGGTCCTCAGCCCGCCGGATCCTCAGCCCGCCGGGTCCTCAGCCCGCTAGGTTCTGCAATAGTCCTCAGCCCGCCGGGTCCTCAGCCCGCCGGATCCTCAGCCCGCCGGGTCCTCAGCCCGCTAGGTTCTGCAATAGTCCTCAGCCCGCCGGGTCCTCAGCCCGCTGGGTTCTGCAATAGTCCTCAGCCCGCCGGATCCTCAGCCGGAGACGTGGTTCTGCAATATCAATGTGTGTAGCCTGAGAAATAAGATACAATAACTTCCTTACAATAACCATATAATATATAAATAGCCAACTAATAGGAAATAGGAGTCATTCCAGATATTGATACATACATTGATGAATACAAAAACGGGGCGTATGGCAAAACTTTTATTTTATAAACGGAAAGGTAAAAATAAACACAACACATGATGTATTCTTAATCTTACTAATAGGCTACATAAAAGCCTAAGAACAGTTTAATAAGCCAATCATATGGCGAATCGACATGGGTTTAATGCCTACACCCCCCTCCCCCCCAGTATCCACCCCCCTCCCCCCCTGTAGAGGACGACTGGACGAGACGTGCGGTGACCGGAAGCCCGCTCTTCGTCAGCGCGTCGTAGCCGCCCCCTCCACCACCAGGAGTCTGATTCCCAAATCAGCCAATGCCCGCAGTGCAACACTCCAATTCAGCCATTGGACGTGACCCAAATCAAATCAGCCAATGGAAGCGAGGGTCCTCAGCAAATCAGCCAATGGAAGCGAGGGTCCTCACCCCGCTGGGTCCTCAGCCCGCTGGGTCCTCAGCCCGCTGGGTTCTGAATTGCTGCAGCTGCATACTATTGGGCTAGCCGGCTGCCTCCGTGTTGTTGACATAATGCTACGGTCGCATCCTAGTGACCTAGTCTAGTGTGTGACATCATCAACTGTCGACGGCCGCTCAGACGGGGAGGGGCTCTCTCTCTCTCTCTCTCTCTCTCTCTCTCTCTCTCCCTCTCTCTCTCTCTCTCTCTCTCTCTCTCTCTCTCTCTCTCTCTCTCTCTCTCTCTCTCTCTCTCTCTCAAACTGTCAAAAGACAGTTTATGCAAAAGTCTTCTTAGGCACCCAAGAGTTTTTAATTATATAAATTGTCTTACAGTAGATTATTTTATTTTTAATAATAATATAAGCTGCATAAGGAATACAACCAAATCCTCTGTCATACCATAAAATTGTATTATTTATTATTATTATTATTTTGCATCGTGTTGAATCGCATCGTATCGCCCCGAATCGCATTATGTTGAATCAAATCGTATCGAATCGTATCGTATCTCAACAGGGGGTGAATCATATCGCATCGCATCGCCCGGTGCTTCAAATGTATCGTTAATGTATCGTATCGTTGGCACCGTATCGAGATGCACATCGCATCGGCCTCAGTGAGGAGATGCACATCCCTAGAGCCTTCTATTTCCGCCATTGGTGTCACCGCGCATGGCGGAAATAGACGGCTCGCTCTGTAAGTACCACTCATTTTGTAACAATGATTTAAACTGTTTATTAGCAACTCCGAGCTTCCAGACCCCACTGTAAAGCTGTGTTAAACCCATATTGTACGCTGGGTATCTTTGAAATTCATATCTGTACAGTCATTTACCTAGTATGGTTTTGTCAATAGTTCAATGTACAATTGTGTTTGTTTGTACAGTGTCTCCCCCCCCCCCCCCCCTCAATGTACAGTGTTACTTGTTTATACAGTGTGCCCCCCGGCCCCCCCCCCAACCACCTCCAATGTAAATTACCCAGTATGGTTGTCAATATCCCAATGTACCCAACCCCCCCCACCCAACCTCCTCCAATGTACAGTTTCTACGTCAAATGTATATACTCCCTTTTCTTGACTCCTTCTGTATCACAAACAGTACTGTATTTGCAAATCTGGTATGTCATAAATGTATAGATGTAGCAGTACTGACTATCTGTATGTCATGTCTGTCATATATGTCTATATGAATTGAAAATGGGGGACCCTGATGGAAACAAGACAAACGTCTTTCTCAGGTCTGCATCCCCTTAACAATTGTATGTATTGAGCCGTACTGTATTGTACCCATTCTGCAATCTGTTAAATAAAGTTTTCATTCATTCATTCATTCATTCATTCATTCATTCATATATTTTTGACCCACCCCGAGCCCCCCGATCACGCTTGGTAGTTTATTTTTAGCCTGGTCGCGGCGTAGCTGAGAGTGACTGTGGATTCACTCGGTGCATCACAGTCACGAAAGGGGCTACTCGGCCTAGAGATCTGTCTGATGAAAAAAAGCTTCAATCATAGTAACACGCCGCATTTTTTGGCAGTAACGATAACGGCGTTATTAAGATTGGAAGAGTAATCCGTTAGATTATTCGTTACTGAAAAAACGAACGCTGTTGCTTATAACGCCGTTATTCCGATCACTGCTTATTACATATTAATATGATATTGTAAGGAAGGGGCAGGACCAGATAAGCTTTGCTTCTTTCTGTCCCTTCTCGAACAAAACCATTTGTCTTGAGCTACAGTATGTTGACAATTGCTTCCATGTCTAGGAAGATATATTTTAATTTTATTTGTATTTGTATTTTATTTAGTTTTTTTATTTTATTTTTATTTATTTTTTGTTACCTTTTGTTATTTCAAGTTTGTGTGTTTATGGTTGTTCGAGATAAATAAAGATCAAATCAAATCAAATCAAAGTTTAGTTGTTAAGGATTTCCAAAAACAAGTTACCGGTGGGCAATCCCAAAACATGTGCATATAAATGCCAGTGGTCCCCAGAGCAGAGCGCACAAAGTGCACAGAGAGTCGTCCACCAGTCCCATAGCATACAGCTTCCTAGGTGTGAGATACGTCCTATGAATATAATTAAAATGTATTTGCTGGTGATTAGGGTTGCGGAAGGCTAATGAAACATTAGTCCCAATATCATCCCAGTCAAACTCAGAGTCTAATTCCGGGATGTCCCCTTGCCAGACTGTATCCAATGATATGTTTTTTTTTATCCACTTCTTCTCCTTATTTTCTTTTTTTATCCACTTTTTCTCCTTATTTTTCAATTTTTTCTCCCATCCCAATTTCGCCTCGCCAATTCTCCCTTCAATTCTCCTCTCCCCTGTCTCGAACGTTGCTAGACTATGCCTCCCACTGGTCGGCTGCAGTGAGGACCAAGCATTGCATCACGTGTCCCCTCCGGTACACGAGGAGGCAGCTGTCGCATTTTTTCATGTACAGCGTGATATCTCAGTGGCGAGGAGTAACGCGTGGGAGGCTCACGCTGCCCCCAATGCTTCCTGATTCTGCTGTACAGGCGCACCAACCGACCTGTAGGAGTCGTTGTCCACAACGTCCAATCCCCACCCATCGACTTTCCACCCACTACCTCTGGCAATTGAGATAGTATGACGACTGGCCTGTGGAATAATAGAATGATTCCCCAACTCTCTCATGTAAAGACATTCCCCTCCCCTGTATCTATCCTGTCCCCCCCCCCCCCCCTCCCCCATTTGACCTATCAAATTGGGCCACTTCCCCCCCCCTTTTAACTATATAAGGCTCCTCCCGAGAACAATTCAAGGTCTTTTACCATGGGTGATTTCAGCTGACTACCTGGGGAGAGCCCCTCAGCCATTCTCTCTATGTACTATATATATTTCTATCTGTTTGGTTAAATAAACCTTGTTATTATCCAAACCTCGGTTGACCGAGAACATTCTTCTTCAGGATATCCACGAATATCCCACAATGGCCCAAGCCACAGGCAAGACCGGAGTCTCTTGCATTGGTGACGAGTGCAATCTCCGCTATGCCACCCAGCCGCCCAATGATACGTTTTTATATGTAGATTTGATTAAGAGTGTATACAAATCTGAGACAAACCCTCTTGAGGTTGTTCTGTCCCTGATAAGCTTAATAAAAGGGTGTGGGTGTAGTGCTTGAGCCCACGGTGCCTTGAGCACCGACCTTAGTTGTAAGTAGAGGAAGGACACGCCTGGGAGATCATACAATTCTCTTCTCAACAGTCCTGAAACACTCGAAGGCCGTTTTAATCATATATATCCCCCAGAGTATGAACTCCCCTTCTCTCCCATTGAGGAATACTAACGGGTTTGCGCCCAACAAGTTGTTGTTGGTTATGAAAAATCGGAGAGTCAAGGTGCCATGGGCATTTGACAGCACAAGACCTCTGTATATTACGCCATGTTTGAATCACATGGGATATGATAGGGCCATATATCGTAATTGGCATTTTGATATAGGGGTACTGGAGTATACTACATATTGTAATCTTTGCAGTGAGACCGCTGCTGCCTCTAAGGAACGCCATGATACAGCAATTTCAGGGTCAGACCAGCTTATCAGGGGTCTCAGCAAGAAGGGCCAGAAGTACAACTTAAAATCTGGATTGCCAAGCCCCCATCCTGTTTCCTACTTTGAGTGGTAGTTCTTTTGACTCTTTGTTATTCCAAATACATTTCGATATCATAGTTTGTGTCTTTAGCCAGTGGTTTATTGGAGGAGGTAAGGGGAGCATTGAGCTAACAAAATGTATCCTGAGCAGTACGTTCATTTTGACTATGGATGTTTGGGCCTGTAATGAGTTAGGAAGGCTCGACCATCTATTTAGATATTGGTGTATTTGATTATATGTGCCTGTGAAGTTATATTTAGTTGTCTGAAAATCTCTATGCCTAAGTATTTAAAGTGTTCAACTATGGGGATGTCAGCCGGTAGGTGCACCGCTTTGGCCAACTCAATAATATGGGTTAACTGGTATACAGCAAAGATACTAGGTGACCACCTGACAGTGTTCTTATAAACAACAGCTAAGTGGGGTGGGAATCAGACCGTCGGTTCCTAACTGGGTGGCCAACAACCACTACGGGGTCAGGGATCGCTATCGACTGGGTCACCTGCCGGTCCGATCACAAAGGGGCTACTGCACGTGTTGGAAAAGCTTTGGGAATGAATGGAAGAACTAATGCATGTCTGCAGCTCTGGATTAAAACTGGTGGTCTGTATGAGTTGTATTTGATTTGATTTGATTTTATTGATGGATTAAAAACACACAACAAGGATCCAAAAGATAACATGAGAAAGAGTAAAACCCTTATTTCCGTCATGGTCCCAGGGCTGTTAGGTCACAACAAAAACACGACAATAACACAACACTCATTGATTGATTGATTGATTGATTGATTGATTGAAAACTTTATTAACAGATTGCAGAATGGGTACAATACAGTACAGCTCAATACACACAATTGTTAAGGGGATGCAGACCAGAGAAAGACTTTCGTCTTGTTTACATCAGAGTCCCCCATTTTCAATTCATCAGGACATATATGACATACATGACATACAGATAGTCAGTACTGCTACATCTATACATTTATGACATACCAGATTTGCAAATACAGTACTGTTTGTGATACAGAAGGAGTCAAGAAAAGGGAGTATATACATTTGACGTAGAAACTGTACATTGGAGGAGGTTGGGTGGGGGCCCGGGGGGTTGGGTACATTGGGATATTGACAACCATACTGGGTCATTTACATTGGAGGTGGTTGGGGGGGGGGGGGGGGGCACACTGTATAAACAAGTAAAACTGTACATTGAGGGGGGGGGGGGGAGGAGACACTGTACAAACAAACAAAATTGTACATTGGACTATTGACAAAACCATACTAGGTAAATGACTGTACATTGGAGGGGGTTGGGTTAGGATATTTACAGGGGCCAGTGTTGAATTGCAGTCTCCCGTAGGTGTCCCTTGAGAGAGGTTTTGAAAGTGGGTAGTGATCCACATTCCTTTACAGCTTTGGGTAGGGCGTTCCACATTGATGTGGCATAATTGCGAAACGTGTTTAGTCCCTTATTTGAGCCGAATCTGGGTTTAACATGATTTGTGGAGCTCCCTCTGCTGTTGTGATCGTGGTATTCACTGACCTTTGGGAAGTATTTTGACATGTACATGGGTACCTTGGTCGTGTAGTGTATCTTGTAGACCAGGCCCATTGCAAGTTGCTGTACTCTGTCGTCTACTCTAAGCCATCCTAGGTTGTCAAAGTGGGCAGGGGTGAGGTGGGTTCTAGGAGTAAGGTCAAGCAGTAGTCTGACCAGTTTGTTTTGAGATGTTTGTAATTTTGTTTTTAGCGCCTTTGAGGTGCTTTGGTACCATGAGGTGCAAGCATAGTCGTAGTACCCCTGAATGAGTGATCCTGCCAGAGTCTTCAGGGTATTCTTGTTTACCAGAGAGGAGATCCGGTACAAGAATCGAGTTCGTTGGTTGACTTTTTTTATTACATTGGATGCCATTTTGTCACAGGAGAGATTAGCCTCTAGGATGGAACCCAGGTAGGTAATTTCATCTTTCCTTGTGA
Organism: Notolepis coatsorum; assembly: GCF_963971535.1. NCBI lineage: Eukaryota > Metazoa > Chordata > Actinopteri > Aulopiformes > Paralepididae > Notolepis > Notolepis coatsorum. The sequence continues at coordinate 151,144,985 of NC_140165.1, read as the reverse complement.
CAATATTGTCACCCACTGTAACTGAGAAGCCGTCGGTCTTGCTGAGTTTGTTATTTGAACCGAAGAGAATGGACTCTGTTTTGCCCATGTGTAATGATAGTTTGTTATCAGCGAGCCATATGCAGATTCTGCCTAGTTCCGAGCTGAGGGTTTTTTCAACCTGTAACTTGTTCTTGTCAGAGACCAGCAGGGCTGAGTCGTCCGCAAACAGGAACAAGTTGCAGTCACAAGCTGACGACATGTCATTTGCATAAATTAGGAACAGTAGCGGTCCTAGTATGCTTCCTTGTGGAACACCACAGCTCACTGTGAGGGGGGGGGATAGGGTACCGTTTACCTCCACCATCTGTTCCCTCCCCTCAAGGTAGGATTGCATCCAGCTCACTGATAGACTATCAAAACCAATTGCTTTTAGCTTGTCAATCAGAATGGAGTGATTGACCGTGTCAAAGGCCTTTTGTAGGTCCAGCATGACCATGCCGCAGTATTTACCTGCGTCCACCTCTTGTTTGATGTGGTCATTCAAATAGAGAAGGCATGTGTCAGTGGAGTGGGATGTTCTGAAGCCAGATTGGAATTCGTAGATTAGATTTTTTTCCGCTAGGTACTTTTCGACCTGTTCGTAGACTATTTTTTCCATGACTTTCGAGATGGAGGTGAGAATAGAAACAGGGCGGTAGTTGCCTGGGTCTAATTTGCTGCCCTTTTTGTGCAGAGGGGTCACCCTCGCAATTTTGAAGTCCTTGGGGACGTGTCCCTGTTTTATGGAGAGGTTTATTATGTGTGTGATGATTGGGGTGATGGCGGCTGCTGAGTCTCTGAGGAATTTGGAGGGGATGTTGTCATGGCCAGTGGCCTTGTTAGGTTGGAGGGCGCTCAGTTTATTGAGTACCTCATCTGTTGTTACCATTTCCAGCTTGAAGTCGTCCTTGCGGACCCCTAGGTTTTTGTAGTAAGCTACTATGTGTTCTACCCCATAACGCCCTGAGTGGGAGGGTAGTTTGTTTACCAGTGTTGTGGCTATGTTTGTGAAGAAAATGTTTAAGTAATTGGCTACATCCAGCTTGTCTGTGATGAGCGTGTTGTCCGTTTTTATGTTTATGTTTGAGAATCTGGTTTTAAGTTTTTTACTGCATCCTAGTTGATTATTGAGTAATTTCCAAAGTTCACGTGGTTTGTTTTTGTTTTCCTCAGTTTTGTCATTGATGAAATTCTTTTTTGCAGTTTTGATCATGGAGTTTACGTCGTTTCTTAGTCTGTTTCTTTCTAGTTTGAGTTCAGTCACGTGGGCTTGGAATTCACTGCTCGTGCTTTTAGTAAGCTTTGACTGACTTTTACGAAACTCAGAGAATTTTTTGTCTCTGGTTTTCATAGCGGCCAGTATTTCGGAGTGCATCCACGGCTCAGCGCGATTTTTTACCCTGGTGGTTCTTAGGGGGGCCATGTCATTTAGTATTGTTGAGAATTTGGTTTTGAAACCAAGCCATGTTTCTTCAACCAGTGTACCATTGAGTTCATCTGACCAGTCCAGACTCTCCAGTTCAAGGTTGAAGGCCTCACTAGAGTAGGTTTTGAGGTCTCTAGATGTGACTGTTTTGTGGCAGCCAGCCTTTTGTTTTAGTTTTTTTCGGGTACAGAATATCATATAATGATCACTTAACCCGCATGCTATAACCCCTTTATTGGAGATCTTGGACTTGTCGGAGGTCAGAATGAGGTCAATGGTAGTCTGAGTTGATTCACATACACGTGTGGGTTGGGTGATTAGCTGGCTGAGGCCGTGCAGATCACAAAACCTACTGAATGACTTGAAGACGGGTGCATCTTTTCGTTGCATATCCGTGTTCCAGTCTCCAATAAGAATTTTGTCTACATCCTCAACTCCAGCCAAACACCCATCCAGTGTATCATAAAAGCCACTATGATCTGGCGGCCTGTAGACTGTGCCAACCAGTAGGGATTTCGCCCTTTCGAATAGGATTTCCACCCATACAGTTTCAATTGATTTATGATTCAGGTCATTTCTGTTGATGAATTTGGTGTCCTTGTGTATGTACATACAGACACCACCTCCATGTTTGTTTCTATCATTCCTGATTATTGAGTAGTTCTCAATCTCTATCTCTGGATCTTTTACAGAATCGTCAAGCTTAGTTTCTGAGAAGCACAGTATGTTTGCCTTACCATTTATGAATAATTGTTTGATTTCATCCAATTTGTTTTTTAAGCTGTTAATGTTAATGTGAAAAATGTTCAGTCCATTGGCGTTGGTTATTTCATTGATGTTGGCAGGTTCGAAGTATTGTTCGTTTGTGATCTGTTCCTCTGTGTGGGGCTGGGGAGCTTTGTTGTTGTGGGTGGGAAGGGGGGAGGGGGGGGTCGGGTCCCGCGCTGTGCTGGAACAGTCTTAAAACATTATAAGACTAACCTATCGCTAAAATTGTATACCCCACAATAACTAAAAACTGATTGGAAACCCATTCAAACTATAGGGGGCTATTCTTCTAGGCTCAAGCTCTGCTTGATGGGGATAGGCAGCTTGTTCCAATCCTGGGCTCCAGAGAAAGTAAGGGAGCACTGGCCCAGTTTGGATCGGAAAGAAGCAGGCTTCAGGTTTGCTATGCTTGCTCTAGTTCTGTGGTTGTGGGATTCGTTGACCGGGGTGAAGTAGTTCTGGAGGTATCTAGGGGACCTTTGGTTTATAATATTGTCCACTATGTTCAGTCTGAGCTGGGTAACTCTGGCCTCCACAGGAAGCCAGTTTAGCTCCTGGAAGTGACTCCTCCCTATGTGGGTGAGAGGGCCAAGACCCATTACCACCCATACCAGCTTATTTTGGGAAACCTGAAGCTTCTTTTTTAGGTTCACTGTCAGGCCCTCGAACCACGACACGCTACCATAGTCAAAGTGACAGAGTACTAGGCTATTTGCTAGTACCCTGAGGCTATCTCTGCCAAGGAGGTTGGCTTTCCTAGCTAGGTACCTGGTGCAGGCGTTGACTTTGCCCAGTACTTGGGAGGCCATAGCCTCCCCATCTAGGCTCCCGTCTATCATACAGCCTAGATCAGGGCTATTCAACTGGCGGCCCGCGGGCCAGATCCGGCCCGCGGGATGATTCTGACCGGCCCGCCAAAGATTACATGATAATAAAAAAAAAAAAATTTTAACACGCACAATTGAGCCAAAAGTCACTCAATTAATGACAGATTTCATTGATAAATTGAGGGAAAACTTTGCAAGTCGATTTGATGAATTTGACATGTCCAGAGAATTGATGCATTTTGTGACCCATTTGCCAATGTAGCTGCTATTTCCACAAAAGGACAAGAGTTCCTTGCATCACTTCACATTGATGAAGGTCTCCTGCAACTTGAAATAATTGACATGCAAGCATCATCTGCTCTGAAGCAGGCACTTGAGAATGAATCCACCACAACATTTTGGATAAAGTGTATTCATATCAAGACATTCCACAAAATAAAAACGCTGGCAATATCTGTGCTAACAATGTTTGGCTCAACATACACCTGTGAATCCAGTTTCTCTCACATGAATGCCATTAAAATAAGCAACGTGCCTCCTTGACAAATGAGCATTTGCATCACTGTTTGCGGGTAGCCCTCACTTCCTATGAACCCTCTTTCTCTGCCATTGCACTGTCAAAGAAGTGCAATCGCTCTCATTAGATGTGTGTATGTAGGCTAGGCCTGTCTGCCCCCCACCCCCCTGATGTTTGAGAGTTAAGAGTGGACAATAAGTGCTAATAAGATGCTGTGATTTGCTGTTGTTGCACAGACATGAAGCACTTTTTCATAAGCTCAGCTGCACTATAAATGTGTTTTTTTGTTCAAGTGTTGATGTTAGAATGTTCAGATGCACATCGTGCACTTGTTTGTTTTTTATTTTATTTTTATATTGAAATGTTGAAGAGGAGATGTTGCAGTTGTTGCACAGTCATAAATGAAGCACTTTCTGCAGGAGCTGTTGCAGATGTGGCACATAAATGAAGCACTTTTTTTTAAAAGTATACTACTTTTGCAATGTAGTTAAATAAAAGTTGTGAAAATGTGGTTGCGTGTTGTGTCAAGTGTACATATATTCATAGCACGGGGAGGCGCCGTGGCAGTCCGGCCCCTGGCCCCTTGGGTTTCTGACAATGTGGCCCCCTGAACAATTTAGTTGAATAGCCCTGGCCTAGATACTTCGCTTTTTTTTGCTGTTTTAGGGTTACAGCTCCTAGCTGGATATTAAACTCCCGTGCTTTCCTGAGCTTGGGCTTGGAGCCTAATAGTACTGCTGTCTTACCTAGGTGAAGAGAAAGCCTGTTGTCCGAAAGCCACCTGCTGACCCCTGCAAGTTCTTCTCCTAGCATCTGTTCTAGTGTGTTCTGATCCTTGTGTGAGACTAGCCGGGCTGAGTCGTCTGCAAATAAAAACAAGTTACATGAGCATGCTGCTGACATGTCGTTTATGTACAGTAAAAAAAGGAGAGGTCCTAGCACGCTTCCTTGTGGGACCCCACATACAATGGGCTTGGCCTCTGACATAGTGCCACTGACCTCAACCCGCTGCACCCTATCAGCAAGGTAGGAAGAGAACCATCTGACCACTGTCTCAGACATACCCAAGGCCTTAAGCTTGGAGAGCAGTATGTCATGGTTCACTGTGTCGAAAGCCTTCTGTAGGTCTTGAAGAACTAGCCCACACAGCTTACCTGAATCTATCTCCCTCCTGATACTGTCTGTAAGATAAAGAAGACATGTTTCAGTAGAGTAGGACTTCCTAAAGCCGGATTGGAGGTCGTACAGGAGGTTGCTTGCATATTCCTGGACTTGTTCATGGACTATCTTCTCTAGGACTTTGGATAACACACTTAAAATTGAGACTGGTCTATAATTGCTGGGGTCATATTTGCTCCCTTTTTTATATATAGGGATGACTTTGGCATTCTTGAAGTCGGTGGGTACCTTGCCTATGTCCAGGGAGAGGTTAATAATATGGGTTACTGATGGAGCTATAACTCCGGCTGCATCCCTCAGAAACCTGGCACTGATGCCATCTACACCTGTGGCCTTCTTGATTTTGAGCTCACCCAGCATTGCAGCCACTTTGACTACTGACACCTTGCTTAAGGAGAACGAGTTTGCCTTAACCCCTCGTTGGCTATAGTAGTTGGAAACAAAGTCATCACCAAACTGCTCTGTCTTGGGAGGTAGGTTAGAGACAAGCTTACCTGCTACCGATGTAAAGAAGTTATTAAAGATTGTGGCTACATTCTTTTTATCAAACTCCATTCCCTTGTCTGTGGACAGGCCTATGTAGCTACTGTAAGAGGATAATTACATAACCTCTAGGCAAAATAGCCCGCTTGGTATTGTCCATGAGTTATGGGTTGGAGTTTAGTAACTTATTATACCGTGAATTTCTCCAAACCACTCTTCGTAGAGCCTGAGGTGTAGCAACCCCTCCCCTATCCTACCCACTGAAATCTAACCCAAACAGACCAAAACATTTCTTTTTAACAAAGTACAGTTGCATGTTGTCATCTTTTATCTAGAGGGCGCTGTTTGATGACATTATAGACTCTATAGAAAGGGGCACTTCACCCAAAAACAAGCTAGAGGACTTTTAATTTGAAACAACAGACACAGGAAGTGGGTAGCGACACTCAGTTACTCACTATCAGTCAGTCAGGGACAGACAGACATTTACGCTTACATGACTGGTAATGTTAGTTAGTGCAGTACTCAAGAACTAGCCTAACATTAGCCACAGCATGGCCGCTCGATACGCTTAGAAATATATTGTCATATGCGCTATTAATTAAGCTAGTGACCGGGGACTGGGGACTGTAAATCACCTCACTTACTTCATGTTTAACTTAATGTGTATTTCTCTCTATTTCTATTCTCTCTATATCTATTATGTCTTGCTTGCTGGTTGTTCAGACACATTCAGAATCATTACTGCTTTTGCTGGTGTCATTAAGTTGGCTCTCTTCATGTGTGCGCTTGTAAAATTTATATTTTAAAGGCTCATTATTATGGTTTTATATTTCTCTATAATGTAGCACAGTTAGTTATAACATTCTTCTCTTTTTTTTCCTTTTTTTATCATAAATGTGTGAAGTGTGAAGGGGAATACCAGTATTTTAAAACCTGGACCCTATTTTTCCATAATTTGGGGTCTAAATGAATAATAGGGCAACATTTTGGTAATTGGTCCAGTATTGAGGGAGATCGCTTCAGCCGGCAGCCGCAAAATGCAGGGCTGCAATGTAATCACACAGGTCATTCATGCACATCAAAGTACATTCACTAAAAGTGCTTATTTTTGCCACTGACTCAGACTCTTAATAGTGTCTGAAGACTCTTCTATTTATTTTACTACAGTCGGGCACAAACAGAAATATTGCTCTGAAATCCTGCAAGGAGTGAGTTGTTGCAGGAAGTGTACGGTGGACACTTGAGTGAGTTGATGGGGAAGATTAGGTTGTCTTGTTATCTAAAAGATATAGAACAATGTGTTTGCACATATCCAAATCGTACCAACAATATGTTGAGACACACTTTGCACAGTTTTCATAGACTACCTTTGTTGGATAGGGACACACTGAAAAGAAATGGATGAAAACACTGCCCCTTGCGGACCATCGGGTCTGTAACCATAATTTTTACCCTGATGACTACTGCCAGTCCAAGAGAAGAAATAGTATACCAAAGCACCTTTTCCTAAAGAAAAGCGTTGCTTTAAGAGTGGAGAGACCTGCCAAGAGTGGAGGTTATATTTTTTTTGCTAAAGTTATTGTGTTGACCTGGCATCAGTAGCCTACACTGTACACATGAAAGCTTGGCAGGATAACAGCAAAAACAATCACCCAATAAGCCAGTAGTATGTACAAAATATCAACTGAGTCATGATTGATTATAAAATATATTTGCCCTTCATGACTTCTTTTGTAAACATCAGAAAAAACACACCCCTGGCCGCACAAATGGAATATATAAACAGAGACCGGAAGAAGCGTAAACACAAAGGTCTATCTCTGTAGGGATCCTTTACAGAATGTTGTCAGACACTAATGTCAGTGTACTGTAGTTATTTCGAACCAAAACCAGATTTATCTAACATCTAGTGGCATCATACTGATCTTTTCTGACTGAAACCTTTTCAATTAGACCATTTAAAAAAAAATTATGAGCAATAGCTCTGAAGGTACTGGTAAACTAGCAGTGAGAGGATGGAATACATACTGGGAGATGTCTCCAGTCATTGTTTTTGCATTTCAAAAGACCTTGTTCCAACCCATTAGGGGAGTAGGCAAACAAGATGCTCCTCTCCAGTTGGGCTAATTAGGGCTTCTTTTTTGAGAGAGAGAGAGAGAGAGAGAGAGAGAGAGAGAGAGAGAGAGAGAGAGAGAGAGAGAGAGAGAGAGAGAGAGCCTTCCATTTTCTTAAATTGTTATGGGGATCCAGATGTGTAACTAGGCTAATGACTGACTGGCTAACAAAGAAAAATGGGTTGTTATCCTTGAGCAGCGTGATAAGTCACCTTCTGGGAGGCATAGTGGATAGTCACTGTCCACATAGCTCTAGCTGCCTTCAGTGATCTACTGTAGACAAAATATTATGCACAAACATTGCAATAACATCAAATGGAATGATAAAAAACAAACACATTGTACACGTGGCAACACTCTCTGTACAGAGACAGAATGGCTGAAAGTGACCATGAGAGGGTGGGCGTGGCCCCTGGGTGAAGGGTGAGGAGGCGAGGAGGAGGCAGTCCTCTGGTGAAGGCGTGTGTGTGTGTGTGTGTGTGTGTGTGTGTGTGTGTGTGTGTGTGTGTGTGTGTGTGTGTGTGTGTGTGTGTGTGTGTGTGTGTGTGTGTGTGTGTGTGTGTGTGTGTGTGTGTGTGTGTGTGTGTGTGTCTGCTTTGAGGAGGAACGGAGCTGACAGAGGCCACCTCAGGAGACTCCTCACTCCCCGTCAACAAGCTGAGAAGAAGAGGCAGGGTCTGTCAGGGGTCCCCCATGCCTACAGAGCACCCACATGCTACACCTCCCACCTTTAAACACCTCCAGTCAGTTTCACCGCAAGCTCCCCCACTTCTCCACCATCCTCCAGCCTCATTGGCAATGCATGACCAATCCCCAGCACAGCCACCCAAACATCACAGGAGTTTAGCACCTAGAACATGACAGACATTATCTACATGCCTCATGTTCCATGCAATCCAGAAGCATGCAGTGTTTTATGCTCTATATGCAACATTAAGAAATAAGAAATGTTACTTTAGTTCATATCTGCAAAAAATTATTACAGTACTACTGGCATATCGACGTTTATCAAACAATATCAAAATATCAAATAATTCCTAACCTTTTGAGACAACCAGGATAATATTTCTCCCTTCTAGAGAAGCACCCTGGCCGTATTTGGACAACCAATTTGACTTGCTACACCCCAGCAAACTGAGATTCCTTCACCTGCACCGACCCCACTTCGAACAAGGACTATCAGTTTTAATTTTCCAAACTTTCTCTTCCCCGTCAAAATTGGGAAGGAGGGGAAAAGCACTATAGAGGGAGAGACCATTCCAAGTTTTATCTGCTCTACAAAATGCTGTTATCTTAGTGTGGTGTCAAGAACTCTATCTCTTTTTTTCCCCTTCCAGGTGACAAGCACAGACGAGAGATAAGATTGGAAAATAATCCCTCTTCACTGAGTAAATAAATAATCAATACTCATCTAAATGTAAATGAGAAAGTAGCCCCCTTTGATAGGAGGGTTTTTATCAACCAACCAATTTTCTACAGGCACTCACTGGGCCTCAACCAAATCACCATCATTCAGCTCCCATGTAATGGATAAGAAAAAAAAACAAGTGGGAGGGGGGGGGGGGGGGGGGGGGTGAAGTGGAAGGGTCATCTGAGATCAAACATGTCCAGAAGGATGCTGCCAGCAGGCACAGTTCCAAAGACTACTGTACACACAGGCTTTCTTTTGTAAGCTTGTTAAACACATTGGGGGCTTCCTTCATTTTGGTGGCAGACCAGCAGGAACCAAAATGCTTCCTGGGGGGGGGGGGGGGGGGACACAAATACTTTGGGGTTCTGTGTAGCAGGTTGTTTTTGTGTTGAGCCTGGCATGAGCAAATACATAATCTAACCATAGCCAGAGCTGTGCGTCTAACGTTAAATAATCTGATAACAAATTGTAAGGTTAACGAATTATATTGATCTCTGTCAAAGAAAAAGTAGCAGAGGTTTCAGAAAATTGAGAAAGATAGCTCGTGGGGATGCTATGATTACTTCTCATGTTCCCAGGGTTAACATTTTTGATACCTCTGCACTTTTTAAAAACCTATTTCTCTTTTGTTGTATATAGGCTACTGTATATTAGCATTCCTTTGTCACCAGAATGTACTGCCTGGACTTTAAATTGATCTAATAAAAACCCTCAAATACTATTTTCCTCATCCTCATTGCATTAGGTTTTATTTCATAACTCATGGATGTCAATAATGGAAGCCATTATATAGCAGTATACTCAATAACAGAATTTCCCTGCTTGAAATGCATGCAGTATTGATTTCATGTTTTCTGAGTCCATAAGGGCAAGTAGCGTGGCGGAGGTTGTTTTACTGTACTTAGTCAGCAATGTAGAGACCAATGTGGATAGTAATGTGTGCACTACTGCTACAAATGTAAGGCTGTGCCTGTGACAACATGGTAAATGAATAGAATCAAGAAGTAGTCTATTACTAAGTCATGTAGGCTCAGTAGAACAGTTTTGAATACAGGGTAACAAGAAAGGTGATTCAAATACACTGCTAATGAGAGGTTATTATGAAGTGTTTTTCTGGAAATGCTCCACTGTTATTAAAGTATTTCCAGATACAACGCAACGCAGAGGCAACCCAAATGCATACAGTCAATGGAAAGACCCAAACGGAACGAGACAGACACAGCTTCACTCTGAGCGGCACAAACCTAATTAGCCTGTTAAGCTGTAGCCCTATTTTCAGAAATTCCGCCTAAAGGTGCATGCCCAAGTAAATGGAAGATTGCTCCACTTCTACATGGTCAATTTGCATGTTTTTGGTATCTAGGAACATCTAGGGACCTGGGGGTATGTATTTCAAGTGTCAGAAATATTGTGTCTGTTACTAGGTTTGAGTAAATTGTGATGAAACAAAGGATAATATAAATAATGATTATTGTTGCATCTTTGCCGGTGAATAACACCATGAAAACATTGAGGTTCTTTTGATTACGCTCACTATGAGCTCATTCAGGACCTTCTTGAGATCAAGTGTACAGAAGATCTAAGCAAATGAATAAAGCGAAGACGATTAAACAGAACGATTTGTAGATACAGTAATAAATTATAATCCATTTTAATTATGAATTCATATTTGACCTTGAACTTGACCTTGACCTTATTATGGCCAAATCATACATCTATGGATAGGGGAACATCTCATCTTTCCAATGGATTTAGTCATTTCCTCTCGGTTTTACCATAAAAGAGGGATAGAATTTACTCTTGGCTACATTTGAAAAAGAAACACAACATTAATTAATACGGTCTGTATTGATAGATGTATGGTAAAAACAGCAGGGTCCCTGTATTAGGGGACCCTACAGCTTAAGGGGAGGTGCTGCCAATGAATATGGAAAAACAATTCCTTGCATCCTATCCAAATGAAACTTTATATTCATATGGATACAACATTTGTGTTTTTTGTGTTATATGACTTTTATATATTTTGTTATTAACATACTCAAATGAGCTCATATTTAATTTACAATGAGCACATATGACTTAGAAAACCTTTTTCTAAATGGATTAAATCAGAATACATGTATCAAGTTATGAGACAGACCAGTACAGTAGCACCTCTTCTTCTGTCGAGAGAGGGAGACTCATCACTGGATTTCTGTCTCCATGCAGTATATAAGTGTTGTGTCACTTCTTTATTGATTGACTTGATTTTACATTTAAACAAATTCTATAATATCAAGAAAACATCAAGGATGAAACACAATAAAGTCAAGACTTATTTCCATTGTGGTTTATACTTGTACATAGAGTGAAATTATTTAGTTTTGGTTCCTTGACCTTACAGAAGAAATTGCACTTAGTTTGAATAAAATAGAATAAATATAAGGCATCAAATAACATTAAATAAAAAATAAAAAAAATAAAGGTACCAGCACAATTAGCAGCATAATAATAACAACGTTAAAGGTACCATTAACACTTTCAGTGCCAGCCATTACCCTCATCCCTGTAGTCAATGCAGCTTTCCATTGCCTATTTTCACTGTGCGTCACTATGTTTGCAGAGCTATATCTATATTCTATATTATAGCTATGGAGACAATACTATGGCTCATTTGACAGTCACTATCTCTCGTGCAACATGCAAAGGAGCAAATTTTTTCATGGATACGTTCGCGCGTATAGTTTCAGAGTGATCCGGGCTAATTCCTGAAAAGCTGAGTCATAGGGTGCTATGGGCATTTTGCTAAAGTCATTGGCGTTTCTCGCCTGGACACGCTACTATTTCTAAATCAAATGTATATAATAGGTATTATGTTTCATCATGAATGCATCATGCATTGGTTTTGAATTGCTGATCGGCTGGATCGATATGAAATCATTATAGGATCAAGGTGGAATTGACGTCAGATAGTCCTTACCTTTGATCAGGGTTATTCCAAAAAGAATATTCCAATTGTCTGATCGCAATTTCCAGTATTGATGTCCATCTGGTCCCGGACATAATTTGGCACAATTTATGGATTGAGTGTGCTAGACGCGTTTCAAGTTGCTTGGGTGAAGCGTTAGACTTGCCTGGACCAAAATTCTCCCCCCGAACGACATTAGATGTGACACACAGTCTGGAACAGTGTTTCAAAGGGTGGGCGATACTGCCACCTAGCAGGATCTGGCCGGTACTGCACTCTCGGGGTCTCAGTATGGCTTTCAGTGGTAACATATAGGTCTGTGAGTGTAATATTGATATTAAAATCGAATAAAAAAAAAAACAATCTAAAAACGTAATATTACACTTTTGGCGCCCAACGGTTGGCGAGCAAACGCGTAATATTACGTGATTGGCTGTGAATGAGTTAAGGATATGGCACAATATATAATATATAAACATATTGATAGATTACAGTGTTTTTCGGCCTCTAATCAACTCGTCACCTACTGTTCCGTGACTTCCCTCTGCGTTGTGTTTGTGTCATCTGTTGATGGTTATCTTACTGGCTGTCACACGCTGTATCACCCCGTTGGTACATCCGTAATCAGAAGAATCAACACTGGAAACATGGTCTTTTCCCTTGATGGTTATGTTAATTTCATAAACATAAGACTCGTACAAGATGGAACAAATTGAAAGTCTTTGAAAGGTGAAGAAACTACCGTAAATCCTCAAATATAAGACGGGTCTTCTATTTACCTCAGCTGCAAAGAGCACCAGGCCTTTTTTAGAGAGAGGCTTATATAAGAGGCAGGCCTTAATTTCTAAAAATGACACTCATGGACATAATCCCTTCATTTTCAGACTTTTATTGCATTATTATTATTATTATAATTTTTTTTTAATACGTACATTGTCTGTCTACATTTATTTAGACTAGCATTTGTATTTAAATATTGAGTGCAGTTGAGTAATTGTGGGATTAACGTAATTCACACACTGAAGTTGGATATAGGTTGTGGGGTCCGGGGACGGTTTAGCGTGTGGTACCTTCTCGACTTCCTCAGTTGAATCGAGTTGTTTACATGCAGTAGCTTTAGCTACTAACATTATCATAGCATCATGGTCTGTAATGTGTCAACTGGACAACGCCAGCTTCGTCTGCCAATGCCATATAGATAGCGAACGTTAACGTTCGCAAACGAAGTCAACGTCATCCAGCTGACACCACATAACTAGATATTATGACAATGTTAGCTAGCGGCTAGCGCTAAAGCTAACCAGAGGGAAACGTTAATGTACGGTAGTCAGTGTAGCGGGAGGCAGCACTTGATTTCCATTGGCAAGAGTTTATCTCATTCTATATCACAGCACGGAAAATAAAAAAAATACTTTTTTTGCGACCTTATATTAGAGCCAGGCCTGTGTTTGTCTAAATGCATCAACCCCCCCCCCCCCCCATTATAAGAGGCCCCTCCTTTATCGGAGGTCCCTCCTCTATTTGAGGATTTACGGTAATTAAATCAAATCAAATCAAATTTATTTATAAGGCCCGACAACACACGTTAATGTCCCCATGGGCCGTACAGGTCTTCTTTAAACAAGTCAAGAAGAAAACATAACAATAAGTCAAGAACAGAACAAGAACACCATAAGGTCCAAACATTTTTAGATGAATGCAAAAAAAATTTAAAATTAAAGAATGCAAGCACTCCCAGACATACCCCACGCGAAGGTAAGGAAAAACTCACTAAAACCTAACAATAGGGAAAAAAGCTCCACAGGCAGTGTGGAGGAGAGAAACCTTAGAAGGGCCATTCAAGGGGGGATCTCCCTTCTTAGATGTTGGTGATAGTAGTGTTGCAGACGGACAGTTGGTAAGCATGCACTCATATGTGTAGTGAAACACAGATGAGTGCATGCAATAGCAACTGAACATTTTGAAAGATTAAAGATAAAGCTAATAGCGATAGCAACTGAACATTTTGAAAGATTAAAGATAGAGCTGATAGCGGATCTATTTGAGGCACAGGGGCGGCGCAAAGAGGGTCACGTCCTCCCCGTCTTAGTCACGGGACATTCAACACTCCGGTCATTGCTCAGGGACAGCCGGAGACAGGGAGATAGGGGGCGGCGCAGAGAGGGTCGCGAACTCCCCGACATCATCGCGGGACGTCCGGCACTCCGGTCACCACTACGAGACCTCCGGAGACAGGGGGGCACGCAGAGGGGGTCGCAACCTCCCGGCCTTCATCACGGGATGTCCGACACTCCGGTCAGCACTCCAGGACAGCAAGTCATAGGGGGACAGGGAGACGGGACAGGCGTTAGACAGCTCATGTGATTGTAGTGGGCGGACATAGCAATAGATACAAGTGGTAAGCATATATGTGAATGGAGTAGATATATGAAGTAAGCATATTATGTGAATAGAATAGAAGTACTTAACCCAGCAATGAAACCGCGTTGACTGTTAATCTGTTAACAGTCTGTTAATACTGTTAATCAGATGACAGGACCACGGACAGACGACGGTAAATAACTGATCCAAGGCCTCGGAGGTGCATGTAGAGCAGTCACTACAATCTTGGCCAAGACCCCGAGGCATCCATCACCTTAGTCAGCGCCAGGAGACGGGCACTCAGAGAGATGGGGGAGGGAGGGGGGGAGGGAAGGGGGGAGGGAAGGGGGGGGAGGGGGGAAGAGTTAGAGAGTTCCCATGTTTGTGGTGCTGCAAAAGAGCAGACATGTAGTACCCTGTAGTGCCATGTAGTACCCCGTAGTACCCTGTAGTACCCTGTAGTACCCTGTAGTGCCATGTAGTACCCCGTAGTGCCCTGTAGTACCATGTAGTACCATGTAGTACCCTGTAGTGCCATGTAGTACCCTGTAGTGCCATGTAGTGCCATGTAGTGCCATGTAGTACCATGTAGAGCCATGTAGTACCCTGTAGTGCCATGTAGTACCATGCAGTACCCTGTAGTACCATGCAGCACCCTGTACCCTAACTAAACTACCCTGTAGTAAACTACCCAGTGGTACCATGTAGTACCCTGTACCCTAACTAAACTAGACAGATTAATCTAAAGGTCAGTCCCCGACCAGGTGAGATCAGGGTAGGTTGAAGGAGAGAGAGAAAAGATGAGTCTGAAGCAGGGATTTAAAAGCTTCGACAGAGCAGGCGCACCTGATGACGGCAGGTAATTTGTTCCATTAATAATTCTAATAATCTCTCTTGATGGTTGCGGCCTAGCTCCATGGCCGAAGCCTGTCCTGTTAGCCGGAGCTGGCTATCTGTCCTATTAGCCGAAGCTAGCTTGTCCTCGTGGTCATGGTTTCCCTTCCCCCTCTCCCAACCCTCGTCCGAGAGCTGGGAGCTCCGCTCCTGTCTCGCTGTCAATGCTCGTCTGCTAGTCTGACCCAAACTGGAAGAAACTCACATCTATAACGTTTTTTCCCTAGCAACGGCGGCCAGCCCCGTAGCCACGGCCTCTCTCTCGTTACTAAGCGACGCGGCGCCAGCCGCTGTTCTTTCGGTCTGCCCTGCACCCCTCTCTTGAGAGTCTGTCTGGTTCAAGAATGTTGATATAAAGCACTGTAGTATAATTCCCTTCTCAAACTGTTATGAAATATGGGAATATTTGTTGAGTCTTGATTCCCAAAGGTCAACGGCCCCAGGAAGAGGTTGAACTTGGTAAGGACCAGTGCACAAACATTTTAGATAGTCTCTATTTTCTCCCTAAAAAGGTTATTAAGATACATGTGTTCTAAACTAAGGATAAGTACAAATTGGACTTCTAAAGTCAGCACAGATAATAATAGTGTTGAACAAATTCACCATTAGACTGAAAGGCTGGTCATGGCCAATACTGTGGGGCTTGTTCATCTGGAAACCACAGGTGGGGGAGAATCAAACCCCATAGATATAAATACAGTCTTAAGATGACTAAACTTCCCCCTTCTCTGTAAACATTCAAACAATAGACTTTTGGAGCCCCCAGCCAACTGGTTTGTAGAGAAATGTCTTAGTTTGGGGGGGATGAGGCAATCATCCAATTTTCTATTCAACTATAGATAACACCTCCGTGATTTATGGCGTTCACTTAATCCCACGACCCGAAAGTACTCTTGTAGATCGGCGAGACATAACTCATTATCCAGAATTGATTATGTCTTTGCATCCCCGATACTATTTGATAAATATGAAGTGGAAATGATACCCAATGCACTATCAGATCACTGTTATTTACTCCTAAAAGCAACATTTGGTATACTATCTTCCCGGGCCCCAAGATGGCGTTTTAATTTGATGCTGCTTAATAACAAGGAATTCATTACACAACTCAAAGAAGCTCTCACAGTATTCCTACGGGAGAATGCAAACTTGGTGCAAGACCCCAGAATAATATGGATGTCGGTAAAGGGTATGATCAAGGATTTCACTGATAGATTTTCCTCCATAATGCGCAAAAATCAATGCACAAAACTGTCTGAACTGGAAACGCTTTACTCAACGTTATTTAATTCTTTAAAATACAACAACTCAACTAGACTAGAAAATCAAGTTAACGTACAAAAAACAGAGATCAATGCCATATACAGACAACAATCGGAAATGCAAATACGCAGCACAAGACAACAGCAGTACTCCCAAGGTTCTAAACCTAGTCACCTATTAGCCATGCGATTAAGAATTAATGCAAAATTTGCAGATATAACTGCCATTAGAAAACAACAAGTACTTGAAACAGACCCCAAAATAATAAACGATACATTCAAAGAATTCTACTCCGACTTATATAAATCAGAAACGACCTTTGATCAAAACAAAATGGACACATATCTTAATCAAATTATTCTCCCTAAACTTTCGGAGGATGACGCTAAACAGTTAGAAGCACCGATCACACTAGAGGAACTCAAGAAGGCCATATCCGAAATGAAAAATGGTAAGGCTCCTGGAAGAGACGGTATCCCATCAGAAATGTACCTTTCTTGTTGGGACATAATTGGACCCTTATTACTAAATATGATCTTATACTCAGTCAAGGAGGGGAGCTTCCATAAACACGACAATATTGCACTCATTTCAGTCCTTCTCAAAAAAGACAAAGACCCCACCGAGTGCGGTAGTTACAGACCCTTAAGCCTCCTCTGAACCGATGTCAAACTGTACTCTAAGGTATTAGCCATCAGATTACAAAAGCATATGACGTCTTTAGCTCATCCGGATCAAACTGGCTTCATAAGAGGTCGCCTGATCACTGATAACATAAGACGAATACTGCACGTACTGGATGCAGACAAAGAAGACACCATACCTAAGGCGATGCTGTCCCTGGATGCTATGAAAGCCTTTGACATGCTGGAATGGTCGTATCTATGGGCAGTATTAGAAAGGATGGGGTTAGGAAAAGGATTCATTGATATGATTAAAGTATTATACAAAGACCCATCGGCCATGATTACAACAGGTACATTCATCTCCAAAATCTTTCCGGTATCACGCTCAGCCAGACAGGGTTGCCCTCTTAGTCCCGGACTATTCGATCTATCATTAGAGCCTTTAGCACAATATATAAGACAATCCCAATCCATAGAACCAATCGTAATCAAGGGCACACAACATAAAATTAGTTTATATGCGGACGACGTAATATTGTTCATGCAAAGCCCCAACACCACATTGCCTCATCTACTCAAGTTGATAGAGAACTTTGGTGATTTATCGGGATTTAAAATAAATTGGCCGAAGTCGGCTTTCCTTCCACTTAACACCCATGCAAAAAAAGATACAACCCTCCCAGGTGAGATACCCATGGTAAAACATTTTAGATGCTTGGGTGTGGAAATATTTCCCACCATAAGACAAACGGTGAAGCACAATTACACAAAAATAGAGAACAAAATCAAAGACGACCTGGACAGGTGGGCAAAACTTAAAAACTCAGTACAGGCAAGGGTATCAATAGTTAAGATGGATGTACTACCTAGAATCAACTTCATCAGTTCAATGCTACCGTTACCCCCTCCAGAGGGTTACTGGAAAAGATTACACTCCTCCACATACAAATGTATTTGGAATAACAAACCACCTCGCATAAAAAGTGGTGGCATGGCAGTTCCAGATTTTTTCCAATATTTTAAGGCATACACATTAAGACCATTGACAATATGGTTTGATCCCCAGGCATTGGTATCCTGGAGAAAATTGGAAGAAAACATAGTAGCCCCACATAGACTGAAGGACATAGCACACACTAAACTACCAATCAAGCACTGTGAGCGGAAATTTGGCCCCATAATTACCCATGCAATCCGGATATGGCGTGAAACACAAAAAAAATATCCTAACCCACAAGAATGGCATAATCACACTCCCTTATTCAATAACAATGCACTCTTAATTGAAAAACGTCCTATAAGATTCCCTATATGGGAAGAGCAAGGCATACACTCATTAGGGGATATTTTTAATAACCAGGGTTTTTGTAGTTATGGAGAAATATGCACAAAGTTTAACCTCACCGAGTCCACATGGCTTTTTTACATACAGTTACGCCTATGTTTGAGGTCTCACGGTGTTCCATTAGACATACCAGTTGAACACCACAGATACCACAAATTCTTCTATGAAAGAGAAACATCGAGAGGTTTTGTATCAGGTTTTTATTATCAATTACTAACGTCCTCGTATGAAACCCTCCAACTAGACTCTGTCTGGAGGAGGGATATACCAGACCTGGAAAGTGACTTTGATTGGCAAGAAGCATGGGCAAATGTCCGTCTTACATCAAGGAACCCGGACCATCAACAAATCAATCTTAACTATATTCACAGGACATACTTGACTCCTATAAGACTGAACAGAATGGGCCTTAAACAAGACTCAAAATGCTCCCAATGTACAAATGGAGACGAAGGGACATTTATGCACATGTATTGGGACTGCCCACCAGTTAAGGCATTCTGGAAAGATGTGACCCATCAATTATCAAAACTCGTATCTTGGAATATACCAGTACACCCCTCTGTATTACTATTGAATGATGTTTTTGAGTTTGCAGTAAATCCACAGCTAAAGAGATTGGTTTTATCGGGTATCACAGTAGCTAAAAAACTGATCGCATCAAGCTGGTTTCAACCGGAAAAAATTTGCCGGAAGGTTTGGTTTCTTACATATCTCGATGTGATTTATCAAGAAATATCTACAGCAAGAATTCTGGGTCTCAACGAATCCAAAATGTCAATGTGGTTAGAAGTGGTGGAGAGAATAAAAGCTAGCTTATAATGGTAGTGTCTGGTTAGGAGTGAGGGATAATGGAGGTACTATCCAAGGAGGGGTCCGGGAGGGGGGGGGTTCGAGCTGGAGCATATGTGTGTAGGGTTTTAGAAAATAGGTATTAGGGGTATATCCTGTATAAGGCATTTGTATAATTGGTAATTTCGTTGGATATACACTGTATACGGTAAAATATTATTATAGACTTTTTTTTTGTTTTCTGTTTCTGTACTTGCATGTCATTTTAGCCACCTTGATTGTTGGTTTCATTATGCATTGTGTGTTGAGTACTGACTTTTAATAATTTTTGTTTTGCAATAAAAAAAAAAAAAAAGATAACACTTCCGTGAGAGCATGTGGCTACATCACTTCAAAGAAGTGTCGGGTGTTCCGGCAAGACAGAGAGGCATTGCATGTAATCACATGGCTCCTCCTGTTTGCTGGGCAGATAAAAATAGCTTGGTTTAAAACTGTAGTTTTAATGTAAAATAGACATTTATAATAACAGTAAAATATAGACCTTTTAATTTCAGTCCATTTAAAACAAAATAGAGCCCATGTTTATCCCGTCATTTTAAGACTATATAGGATGCGGTGGACCATTTGTAAAGTCTAATTAATACAGTAATGTAATTAGAAAGTTAATTTAACGTCAAAGATAAGGTTATAGAATTAATAAATGCAACAGGATTGTCTCAAAACCAAAAGGGACAAAAATAGCTAACAGTTGAAAATCCTATATTCAACCAAAAAAATAGGTTTCTCTGTTCCATTGTGCTTATCAAAAACCACAAATAAGGCTAAACATAGTTTTTAAGCTCCAATTTTGATCAGAAAAATGGTAACATTCATGATTAAAGTATAGTCATTACTAATTCTTAAACTGTTAGTCAGTAAAATTAGAAACTGGATTATAAAACGTTAACTAAGTGGAATATAACATATTCTCTTAAAAATATTAAAGACGGCCTCTTAAAGGTAGTCAGATGTACCGCCGGCTCTAATCAAAATGGCCGCGATATGTTTCAACCAATCAGGATGTAGAGACACCCTCCTCTGACGTAGGAATCTGGCATATTCCAGAGGACGAGTTTAAGCTTTAAAAATAGCATGCAAGGTAGATAGCACACACACGCTTTTTGGAACCATCCCTGCACAGGAGAAACGGCCAGATGAACTGCTTGAGCTGAGAACGAGAAAACGAATCTCTTTGTCTCTAGGGGCAACAAAGAAAATCAACAGATCGACGAGGCTCCACCATCGAGGCTCCATTGAAGACCATTCTTTTTAATTGTATTTGATTAGTCTAGTATTAATGACAAACGGCATAGTGTTTGAATTCATTGATATTATTGCACAATCCATTTTTAATTGAACCAGACGATCCTTGTTCACTGTTGGACTTTGAAATAAAAACGGATCTGAACAATAGAATCCTCTCTTCTCCTCATTGCTGCTTTTTCCCGTGGCCATCCTACAAGACAATGTTGGTCTTATCTAGTAATAGGTTTTAAGGTGAATACAGAACACAACGCAGAGTAGATAAGATAGAGGGTTTTAAGATAAAATCCTTATTCCTTATTACGATAATTGGTGCCTTGACCCTCCCTGTTACGCTTTGATTTTTTTCGACGAAACGAGCAGTCGGCTCGTTGAGAATCGGCGCCTGGAATCATCACAACAACGTCCTGCGAATCTACGTAAAATCAGGTGAGTGGGATACGGGGCTGTGATGAATGACAAAATGCAAAGCGTTCAGTTCTACTGGGGTTGTGGAAAGCCCCGCGATGACCTCATAACATCTCGCCGAGACGGAGGGGTCTGTCTGAGGTGGGGTAGATGATGAGGGAGCGAGGGTGCGTAACGTTCGGTCATATTGTGCAGGATCAATTTTAAACGGGGGCCTTAGTAGGTTGCTCGTAATTGATGGAAGCATACTGCGTTTTGATGGTTGGTATTTGATCGTTGCCAAAATCCATCTATAGCGTTTTGGAAGTATGCTAGGGTACATTCTGAAGTACCAGCCAGGATGGGGTTGTTCGAGCCACTGGTCGTCTTCAGGAGTTGTATAGGTATGATGTGTTATTTTTTTCGTGTACTGTACAGTGAGTGGAAAATGAGGTGTGTGACTGCTGGGGTAACATCAGGCCTCCGCCGACTGCCGCATCTCAAAGCGGCAGAAAGCGGATGCATAGAATGTCGGCATGAACGCAATGGTACTTCCAGGCTTCAATCCAACACTGTACAAATCGCAAGATCAGAAGGTTATGTAAGATGGCTCACAGTATGACAAGATCGTTACGGGTCGTGGAGATCCCAAATGGATATAGACGAACGGGGGCATACTTTGGGTGAACATGTGAAGCTTAGAGGTTCGTCCAGGCTAGCCGATACTCTGTGTTTCTACGGGCGGGGCCTTTCACTGGACGTAGCAGCTGACCTACCGTGATCTCGCAGTTTAATGCTTGATTAAGGAAGGGATCGAATTTGCCTGCTAACCGTGAGAAAGTTAGTTAAACAAGGCAATGTTCGGCATATATCCCAGAAGGGCATGTTCGACCTGAGGCGTCTATATTACTGTTTCGGCGCACGGCTTTAATACAGTAAGCTCTTAGCAACAATCGTTTAATTTAGGCTGTTTACAATGTAAATGTTCATTGCGTGTATTGTAATACGGACGCTCTTAGCGCGATAGAAATGTGTGCGTGGAAACTATTGAAAAAAGTAACAATGCGTGGCAATGCTAATGCTAAGCTGGGATAATGCTGGAGCTAACGGCGGAGCTATCGGCTAGCTAAAGGTCAAGATAGTCTTTTCGAGAACGGATGACAACAAAGGCATTGAACCGGGAGTCGTTCTAAGCAAAAGCTAGAATAATGGCGGATGCTGACGACTGGTCAGGTTTGGAGTTCAAACTAGCAATCACTTATCCGGTGTCAACAGAGGTTGGCCCGGAAGTTGTTCGCGTATTAAATGTTTTTATATTTTTAATCTGTAAAATAGAGTTTACGTTGGATTAAAGTCCAGTTAATGGGTGACGTCATTGTAACGCTGCCGTCGCGGTTTGCTATAGGTGCTCGGTGAACGGAATAGACTGCCGTTTACGCTGGTAGCTAATGTTAGGCTAGGCTGGCTACAATGCTAAGCTAAGCTGCAAGCTAACGAGCGGTGCTGGGAGCTAATATAGGCTACTGCGACTACTGTTATTAGATGGCGGACGCTATAGCATGGCTAACGGTGGCTAAGGCTGCCTAGCAGTGCTACCTGCGGCTGGGACTATTCAATGCTAATATTGTGAATGGGTGATATTGTTGTGTGGATGGGTATGACAATGATATTAATGCGTTGTGTGTGTGTATTGCAGTGTGATTGTGTACTTTCAATGTTGTTTGGCAATGTGATTATGGTTAAGACTATTTGATGGGCCGTACAAAAGGCCCGCGCATGCGTACTAGGTTGTGAGTGAAATGTGTGTGGAGAATGTAGGCCATGATCAGTAAGTATGGTATGTGGTTAGGAATGCACTATGGGGCGGTAGAGCTATGGTATGGGCTCCCGTTCTAGATTAAACTTAATTCTTCACATATCGTGTTATGTTCATGAGGTCTTATCTTTTGAGTTATGATGGCTATATTATATTGATAGAAGGTTAGATTAGTGAGTGATAGTTGTGCTTGATAATGTTGCTGCTCTTAAGTGGCTGACTGCAAGACCTCACAGAGGTGTGGAGAGGGTCTCCCGGGGTAGGGGGATTCTGGAAGTTGTAGTTTCATGTTAAGTGAACACGTAGGTTTGACGTTGCGTGATGGTTGGCTGCGTGATGACGCACTTGTTGTAAAATGGGGAAGACACCTCCTATGGGACGTTGTGGGTATGGTAGCGTGATAAGTGTGATGTTAGGACATTACAGCAGAGGGCGATGTTGCCTACTATGTTCTAAGTCACAATCTTTTCTTTTTCTTTACCCCCCTTTCCCTCCCTCTCTCTCTTTACGGCCCTTTCCCTCGACTCCCTCCCTCCCTCCGTTCGCCCCTTCTCCCTCACACATCCTTTCCCCTCACTCCTTCCCTCTTCCTATTCCTCCTTCCTTCCTTCCATCCCTCCCCCCCTCTCCTCTCCCTCCCGATTCCCACTCCCTCCCTCTTCCTACATCCCTCTCTCCCTCCCAATTCCCACTCCCTCCCCCTCCTCTCTCCCTCCCTATTCCCACTCCCTCCCTCTCTCCTCTCCCTCCTGCCTCCCAATTCCCACTCCCTCCCCCTCTCCTCTCCCTCCCGATTCCCACTCCCTCCCTCTCCTCTTCCCCTCTTCCCCCCCACATCCCTCTCTCCCTCCCTTTTCCCACATCCCTCTCTCCCTCCCTATTCCCACTCCCTCACACATCCTTTCCCCTCACTCCTTCCCTCTTCCCCTCTCTTTCCTTCCATAAGTGGGGTTACTTCATTTAGTCGGAATGTTGTTTACCCCCTCCTCAATATACTTTCCTTAATTCACTTAGGGATAGTGTTCTGTGCCCCCCCCCTCCCCAATGTGCCTTCCTTAATTCACTTGACTATGATGGTGTTTGCCCCCACGCCCCATGGATTCCTCTCACTCATTTATCCTTGTTTGTAGTACCCCCCCCCTCTTTCCTTAAGCCCCTAATGTTTCCTTAAGAAGGTTCCCTTTCTCCCTCTGCCACATGCCCGCTCTCTCTCTCGCCCTCTTCCTTTTGAGGGCACCATACAACCGTTGTGATTATCTAATGCATGACTGATTTGACCAGTAAACGATGGTGAAAGGCGTAATGGAGGGACAGCAGTCTGCAGCGCAGGGCTGGTTCGCGAAGGCGGTCGCCAGGTTGAGGGGTACCAGTACACCTTCTGGACTACCACTGGCACCTCGTGGTGCTCAGGTCCGGACGAAGAGGCTTATGAGGGAGCTCCAGGCGATCCGGCGGCTAGGTGACAGTTTCATCACGGTGGAACTGGTCGAGGACAACCTTTTCGACTGGCGAGTTCGGGTTTTCCAGGTAGACGTAGACTCTCCATTATGGCAGGAAAGAAACAGACACAGTGTGCATATTGCTAAGTGTCTCTTTCCCTGATAATTTCCCATTCTCTCCACCTTTCATGCGGGTACTCGCCCCGCAGTTGGAGAATGGTTACGTGAGTGAGGGTGGGGTCATATGCATGGAGCTGTTAACACCGAGTGGTTGGTCTAGTGCCTATACAATGGAGGCCGTCATAAGACAGTTTGCCGCAAGCCTCGTGAAAGGGAAGAGTCGCATTAGTAGGGGGATGGGGAGACAGGTGGGGTAGCCTTGAGCCAGAAGGAGGCGGAAGCCGTTTTTGGGGCTGTGGTGAAGAACCATGAAAGATATGGGTGGAGGTCTCCACCTAAGTCGGAAGGCTGATTGGAGGCGTCTACCTCTCTCTGTACATGGGTTATTGTTGTGGTATGCATGGTGTTGTTTTGGTTTAAGTTACCCCCCCCCCCCCCCTCGTCCGAATAGAGTTTTCTTTTCCTTTTCCTCCCTTCCCGTCCTGCGTCCTTAGCTTCCTTCCCTAGTTTCTTTCCTAGCTCCTCTTCCCTTGATGCTCGTAGTTGCTCCCTCCTTCCCTGGCTCCTCCCAGTTACTCCCTTCCTCGCTGGCGCTCCTTGTATGTACGTGCCCCTCCCCGGCCCGGCAACACCCTCCCGTCCCCTCTCTTCCACTCTCCTCTCTTGTGTGGTATTGGAGGTATAGTTAAGGGTGGGATGAGACGTTGTTATTTGTTGTTTATGGGTGGACGTGTTGTTGAAAGGCGTGTTGTTATTTGTTATTTGTGGGGGTTACAGGACGTAATAGGAAACACGCGGCTGAAGGAGGAAGGCAGTGATAACGCAGAGGAGGACAGGCCGGTCCGAGGATGTGTTCTGGTTTGTGCGGAGTGCGCTTTAGTGACGTGCACTCTGGTAACAACTTTTATGTTATGTACGGCAGGGGTTATTCTGTATTTTTGGGACCAGACACCCGAGCTTATAAATATAGACGTGTACAAGCGGGCATTGCCGGAGCCTCACAAAAATGTGTTTATTAAATTGGCGAGGGCAGTGGCGAAGAATGCTAATAGGACTGATTGTTATGTGTGCGGCTTGGCGCCCCAGTCAGCAGCCGCTGGGTTGCCCCTGATGGCTCACCTGTTGACTGAGTGTCATAACTCAGTGGTGAGGGGGTTTAATTGGCCTTTTCTGTGTAGAGGGGTAGGGGAGGAGAGGATGGAAGGTTATCGTAGGGCGGGGCTGGCACTAGGGGAAGGGATGGTGCAGGCTCCATTGGATGTTGGGCCTATTCCAGTGACGATTAGACCGGAGGAGTTTAAGAGGTGTCTAGATGGTAAGTCACAGGGTACGGTTGTGGGTAATTTGGGAAATTGTGTAGGCGGTGTGAGTTTCTGGGCTAAGAGTGAGGCTTCGCCAGCACCTCCTGGGACGTTTTGGATCTGTGGGGACTATGCGTACGCCGCGTTGCCTGCGGATTGGAGTGGGAGGTGCGCGTTGGGGTATTTGGTGCCGGCTATGAGGGTGACTGATGTTTTGCCGGCGCTCCCCAGGGCGAGGAAGGCACGGGATGCGGATAATTTTTTCAGGGTGGCGTTTCCCTGGTATGGGGCATATGCGAATATGGGGGAGATTGATCATTTGGCTAGGGTATTTGAGGACATGGCTGCCACATCAGCGAAGGGCTTTACCCTGGAAAATGGGGAGATACGGTCTTTGCGGCTGATGGAAATGCAGACAAGGGTGGCTATGGACTTCTTGTTGGCGGCGTCGGGAGGTACATGTGCGTTGATTGGTCAGGAATGCTGTACTTTCGTGCCTGCGAATGATGAGATGGGCATGCCGGCCATAATTGGGCATTTGATGAACATTACGAGGGATCTACATGAATCTCAGGAGGAGTCATGGGATGATTGCGGTCAAGGGCAACTGGGCTATATAGGATGGTCGGTTGTCAAGTATCTGCTCTATGCCGTGGTAATGTTTGCAGTGGTAGTTGTTTGTGTGTCTGTGGTCAAAGTGTGTTTTGGGTATATGTTCAGGACTCTCTGCGCAGCTGGTCCTGCGAATTGAGAGGTCGCTCTGCTCGGCTGCACCTGCGGTTGCGATGGTGATGGTGATACAGGAGGATGTGGCGGGGGCCGAGCAGGGGTGGGCGTCCCGTTGATGCCAGGATATCAGGAGTACGCCATGGCTACCATTCTGTGATCTGGGTGGTGGACATTCTGGGTTGGAGGATGGTGAAGCCAGGGTGTGCGAAGGGTATGACATAGGGGACGTGCCTGGGGATGTTATGCATTGGTTTTTGTTGTATGTATGTGTATGAAATTTTTCCATAGTAGGTACGTGATCGATGACTGTATTGTAAGGAGCTGTGTACCCGTGGTTCAGTGTTGGGTCCGGTCGTCTATGCATGGCCGTCCGGCAGGGCACTGGATCCTGGGGATTGTAGCTTGAGTGGTGGGGTAAGGTGCTTGGACGCTGACTGCCTTGTACCTGTGGTGAGGTGTGTTCTGGTCTCTGTGGGGGGTCTGTGATGGGCTCTCCAGAGAACGGGGGCTGGTACCTCACAGCGTGCAGGGCACAGTGTCCTGTGCATTCTTTAGGTTATCGCTAGTGGACACGAGTCTGGGTGATGAGTGTCCACTGGGGGGAATGGTGGTACTGAATAAATGGAAAAACATGAATGAATGTAAATGTAATTGAAAAAGGGTAAAGCTCTAATCAAGATGTTTTTGTTTTCCAAGGAGAATCAAAATTGGAGTGGAATCAAAGCGGAATAGTGGAGAGCCGGGATTCAACGAAAATAAAAAGCCAGTGTGTTGACGGAGATCGAAAGAAAAATCAGGGAGTAGAAACTGGCGACATCAAACACATGTATCAATCACAAATATCTTGTTTTTAAGATTGTATGAAGAAAGTAAAAGGATATTCATACTGTTTAACGAAAAGAACCTCTCAAAAATTTGATTGTAAAGACGGAGTAAAGTGCAAGTCCAGTTGATAAATTAAAAATAACTGTTGTCTTTGTGTGCTCTTGTCTTCAGAAGTTCTATTGGGCACGTGGAACACCACAAATCAGGTAAGAATAGGAATTTCAGGTGAAAAAGGGAAAGAAGAGAATAGTTAGGGCATACAGTGCCACTATTGGCTGTTCGAGTAGGAGTCAGTCACAAAAAGCATAGACACCTACATTTAGACAGGGAATACAAAAAACACTTTCTTGCCTGCTGCCATTTGAAAAAACAGAGAAAGAGATTTCTTAGATTAGGAAACAAAAAGAGAAATTAAAAAGTCTAGTGAATGAGAAGAAGAAATGCATATAAGAAAATGGAAACCGTGGCAAACAAAGAGACGCCTACCCTAATTGGTTGGATGGAGGATAATCTGGTACAAATTATTGCTAAAAATAATCATTTCACACAGGACAATCCTTATTATTTGGCAAAAATTACTAGGTTATCAAAGAAATGGAATAAAAGATGGCTACACATCGCAAAACCTTGGCCTATTGAGGGCTCTTTTGATTTGACTATAATAGCAGATCTGCATGCTCTAATTAGGACTTATAGGACGGAGGAGAAAAAGGGGAGGAAAGGGAGTAAAGCGACGAAAAGAGGGGAAAAACGCATGCAAGAGATAACCACTTTAGAACTCTTCTCTCGGGAAGCTGAGAGGAGGAAGAGTGAGGAAAAGGGCAGTTCGACTGTCAGTGAGGAGGCCCAGCCGACAGAGGACATCACGATCACTCCCCTGGCCCCTGATAGGACAATAGTCACCTCCCAAAGCGCAGCTGAGGTAGACCCGCTCACCCAAGGACCCCTACCGAGAGCAGAACAGGTAAGAACTGAGGTAGCTATAGCACCCCCACCATATGCCAGCAGGAATAGGGAACCAGTATACCCTATCCTGCCTGTAATAGAAATGAATAGCCTGTATGATATAACGAACAACAGCGGCCATAAGACAGAGACGTGCAGTGACAACAATCACCCTAACGCCTGGACCAGACGAGCAAGAGGAGGTGAGACGGAGGGAGCGAGTAACTCAGCCCCAAACTCCTCCTCATACCAGAGCGGCGAAGATATATCTAGAAGAGAGGATGCAACAAAGGAGAAATTTACCGCTCTCTGCCGGACAGAAGGAGATCCTCTGGGCGGAAGGACAGGGACGCCTAAGGGACGAAAGGAGGACTTGGGATGAAAGCATAGAAAGTCAATATGGCAGAGACCTCAGCGACAGGGGAAACTTCCACCAGAGAAAGTCAACGAAAGGTCCCATCCATCGCCGTTCCCCCCCCCCCCCCTCAGCCAGCAGACACCCGGACGAACTAGAAGAAGACTTAGAGGTGGGGGAAACACTGGACCAGTACCAGGAAAAGGTCAGGGAGCGAGAGAAAGAGGAGGAAAAGAAGCAAGCCTTCGTGGGGACGACACCAAGAAGAAGAAGATCTGCTCCGACCTTCTCTCCCCCACCAGCCGCCGAAGAAAGCAGCGAGATGCTGAGACTGACAGATGCCCTGGAGGAATTAAACGTACAGCACCAGGGAATGGTTAAGGGAAACCGTGAGATGGAAGCACAGATACAGGTCTACAACGAGGCCAAAGACAACGTTTCCGAGGGATACCACGCGATCAACGCAACCTGGAGAGAGGCCGAAACCACACGAACATCGTTGGAAAACGAAAGGGATAGAATAAAGGATGACATCAAAGAGTTGAGAAAGACTGAAAATAGAAGAGTGACAAGATCCGCTACCAGAGAGCAAACGGCCCGCATATTCCCAGTAATGATAAAACAACAGGGATTGGAGTATCAGCCCTGGAATGCTTCAGATATGACCCAAATATCGGAGAAGTTGCCCTCCCTCCAGAACGGGGCCTTTCCGTGGATTGCCAAACTGGAGGAAATGATGGTAGGCCAACAGCTGGCTATCGGCGATGTCAAGCGATTGCTCTCTCACAAAGTAGGAGTCTTGGCCATGGAAGAACTACTAAACAAGGCTGGTATGATGAGGTACGTAGTTTCGAGAGTACATGACCAGGACCTATTCGCCGCCCACAGAGGAGCAATGTGGCAAGTCCTGCGGGAAACCTATCAAACCATGATGCACCCAGACAAGATCCACATTGGTACCTTGGGGCCTGATACCCACCCCAGGGAGTATGTGGCGAACGCCTACGCCACCTGGAGAGACATGACTGGCCAAGACCCAGAAGCTAATCCAATGGGGGAGGCGATGCTCAGAGAAAAGATACAGAAGGGCCTCTCCAGTGAAGTGAGACAAAGACTGAATGAGGTGGTATGTCTGGGGAGTCTTCCCTTAGACCAGTACATGGAAAACGTAAGCCATCAAGTGGAGCTGCACAGGAAGAAGGAGCAACAGGCCAAGGAAAAAGAAACGGCAAGCCAGCGAAAGCTCTTGTTCCAACAGCCTGTCGAGGCAACCAAGGTAGTGGAATACCTACAAGCCATGGTACAAGCCGCACAGCCCAAAGCCGAGACGGGGACTAGTGGACAACTGAACAACCAGGAACCAGCACAGCCCGGAAGACAGGAAGGACCGGCACTAGTACAACAACAGAACCAGAGGGGGCCGAACTGGCAGCCCCGAGGAGTGAATGGACGTCAAAGAGGAGGAGCGAATGGATTCAGACCTCAGCCAGGGTCAATGGAGTGCTGATGGTGCGGAAATTTTGGACATATGTCTAGGGACTGTGACCAAGAATATCAACCCAGAGGAGGAGAGTATCGTCCTCAAGCCAGAGGAGGAGGTCCTCGATGGAATAACAGAAGAAGAGGCGAATACGGGCAAAACCAGGGTCGGTATCAAGAAACAAACCAAGGCCAGAACCAGAATGGGAACCAAGGCCAGAACCAGAATGGAAATCAAGGCCCGGTGAACCCATCAAGAGGGCCGGACCAACCACTCTGAAGAGGCCCAGAGAATCCAATGGGGAGGTGTCAGCTGTCAGTGTCGTCTTTGAGGGAGGAGCCTATTGTGCGCATATCTGTGAATGACAAATCTGTCGAGATGATGGCAGACACCGGAGCAGCCTATACGGTAGTACAACCATGTCCGGTCGATATGTAAGGACAATTGGATTTGAGGGAATCAAACAGCTGATCCCAGTGACCGACCCTGTGACCCTGAGATATCAAGGCAGGGAAGCGACTATTCCCCTACTCGTCTCGGAAAGCTCACCCATTAACTTATTAGGCCGAGATGGCCTGGGTTTGCTGGGGATGGATATTAAATGTACGGCTGATGGTTGTGTGATAAATGTACGAGAGGACCACTACTATCAGATGGTGCAAAGGATCGACAGCCGACCACCGGAAGTCTATTGGCTAGGGGGACTGGGCCAAGACTTGCTTGGTTCGGCCTTGAAATGGGAGACATTTATCACAGCCAACATGCCGGAAGCCAGTGACCCAAAGACACCATACCATTGCACTCTGCAATACCATAAATATGCAGATCCGTCACAGGCTAAGGAGTGGCTGAGTGTTCAACCAGAAGAAGTACAGCTTAATGCCACCAATATCATATTGGGTCCGCAAGGAGTAGCGCTACGTATCTCACGGAGCGACTATTTGCGAAAAGAACGCGAGATTACGGATAGTGTTCCCCATGTGACGTTAAAGGTAACTAACTTGTGTGATCAGCAGCACATTGGCGAGATGATGAAGAAAGCGGAAGGAATCAAATTTGAACAGACGAAGGAAAACAAACTGATCTGGATAGCCCCGACAAAAGGTTTGTTAAGATCATGGTCCAAGGCACAGGGATGGGTCGTCCCCAAACTGTGCAACTATCCCAAGAGACAGTGGGAGAGGTTCCTAAGACATTGAGCCTCCAGGAGGAGATGATGGAGGCGGTTCCAGAAGAGCTGTGGTCGAAACACAGCACTGACATTGGATTAATCAAGTCCGCTCAACCTGTGAGAGTGGAGCTTAGGCCGGGAGCAACCCTGCCTTGGAAAAATCAGTACCCACTGAAGGAAAAAGCGGTGGCTGGAATCGAGCCACAAATCAAAGGACTTCTGAAAGCAGGAGTACTACAGAAAACAAAAAAACCCAGAAGCAACACGCCATTGCTTCCAGTGGAGAAACCTGACACCTCGTACCGATTGGTACATGATTTGAGGGCTGTCAACAAGGTTTTAATTGACTATCCCGCGGATGTCCCAGATCCCCATACGTTATTGACATTTATACAACGGCATGCAAATTTCTCGATTCTGATTGGCTGAAACAGTCATTTTACACGTCTTTATTGGCAACGATCCACGCTGCTGGCCCAGGACCCGCCCACAACCGACCCACATCACATCACTCCGCCGGATCACAAGAAGGTGGCCAATAATCTTTACAAATGGATATGTTAATGGCGACTAAACGACTAAATATCAAGCGATTCTGTCACAGCGAATGTCTTAGTCGTTTAAACAATGTTGGATGATGTAATTGATGGGTCTTGAATCATTCTGTAACAAAAGAAAAATCGCGGATTGATTGATGGATTAATTTGCGATTTTTTTTTCAATTTCTTTTTCCTTTCGACTGTCAGCGCTCGCTCTAGTCTCCACCCACCGCCACACACCCCCCCCCACACACATACACACACACACACACACACACGCACACACACACACGCACGCACACGCACGCACACACACACACACACTCTGCCTGCAACGCGGGGGATAGTCAGAGAGCTGGGTGCTGCGCTGTTCTAAGTGAGCATGGCCTATTGAGTTGATTGATTGATTGATTGATTGCTAATTTTATTACTGTACGCTTGGTTTCCAACTGGTTAAGTTTAGGCCCTCTACAGTAGGTTTAAAAAAATAAATAAAAGAATAGGGCGAAGAAAACGTTTTTTTCCTATAGGGCAAAGAAGACTTTTTAATTTGTTTTACCTACTTTATATAGAAGCATCTAAGAATGAAGTTCTATGGAAAGTAGGTCTGCATTCCCTTAACAATTGTGTGTATTGAGCCGTACTGTATTGTACCCATTCTGCATCTGGTAATAAAATTTTCAATCAATCATTCCAATAATACACAGTTGGATGTGTTAGTTGGTTGGATGCACTTCAAGCTGCTTCCACATGAGGCAACTTCTCTCAATCATTCCAATAATACACAGTTGGATGTGTTAGTTTGGTTGGATGCACTTCAAGCTGCTTCCACATGGAGGCAACTTGTCTTTTTTGTAGTTGTGGGAACTACTTTTTCTGGCGGATGGTTTTTTCAATAAATCTTCGATTAATGTGTGTTTATTGTATAGAAATAAGGTTGGATGAATCTAGCAGTTGTATAAAAGCTTTACATCACTTGCAGTCGTGATTTGTGACCAATAAACCATGCCTCGGGCCTAACGACCACCCCTAGGCATGGTTTATTGGTCACAAACCACTCCTGCGCGTGATGTAATGCTTAATTATCCCACCGCAAGCTGAATATTTTACGGTTATCGATTTGTGTAGTGCATATTTTTGAGCAAGGAGTGCCAACATTTTTTTGGTTTTACCTATAACAATGAGCATTATGAGTACACTAGGATCCCTCAGGGATTAAAGCATTCGCCACACATATTTAACAAAATCCTAAGGGAGGATTTAGACGGGTTGGATAAAATATTGACCGCTAGGGTCATTCAATACATGGATGATCTTATTTTGTGTGCAGATGATCAGACCACATGTCACCGCGAATCTGTTAAGCTGTTGCAGTTGTTAGCAGAAAAAGGCCACAAAGTGTCTTTGAAAAAATTATATTGTAGACCTAAAGTGACCTATTTAGGACAAACAATTTCACAGGGCCATCGGGCTATTTCGGAAGAACATTTGGTGTCTATTAAGACGGCTCCCAAACCTGTGACGGTAAGACAAATGATGGGTTTTTTGGGTATTGTGGGGTACAGTGCCCCATGGGTCGAAAACTATACTGAGATAGTAAAACCTTTAAGGGACATGATGAAAGAAGCGGGCGTTGATAAACTGAGTACTAAAGTGACTTGGACTGAGGATGGTCTACGGGCGTTTGAAACAATCAAGTCCAGAATGTTAGAGGCGCCAGCCCTGGTTTTGCCTGACTATACCAAGAAATTCATACTTTATGTCTCTTCTTCTCCAGATCAGAAGCAGGCATGCGCGGTGTTGACCCAGGACACCGGGGTGGGGGCGCGTCCACAGCCAATAGCGTACTACTCCATTGCCTACTCAGAAGTTGAGATGCTGATGGCTCCCTGCTACCGGGAAATGGCGGGAGTCTACATAATGTACGAGAAAGCCGCAAGTATCATGATGGGATATCCAGTGGATATCATGGCGGAGTCCGGTAAATATGCACTAACGATGCCTTGTATTAGACATTATTACAGGCTTTTGGAACAGGAAGATGGTCAGGTGTTCCACAACGAACCCGGCAGCGGACATCCCTACGCCTGAGGATGGAGAACCTCACAACTGTGTGGCCGAAGCAGAGAGGTACTCTAAACTCAGAGCAGACTTGCAGGCTTTCCCATTTAGCAGTCCAGATCTGGAACTATGGACTGATGGCTCTTGTTACCGAGTTGGTGAGGGACTAAAAGCAGGCTACTCTGTGGTAAGGTCACAGGACGAAGGGTTTGTGGTAGAGAAGGCCGAGGCCTTGGCACAACCCTGCTCAGCTCAGTTGGCAGAATTAGTCGCTCTGACTGAAGCATGTAAAATGGCAGAAGGCAAAACCGTTAATATTCATACTGACTCGGCCTATGCGCAAAATATTGCATTCTTATTTGGCACAGTGTGGAAAGGGAGAGGATTCAAGAAAGCCGATGGGAGCGCCATACGCCATTGTAGCCAGATTGAGAGTTTGTTAGAAGCGATTATGAAACCAAAACAGATTGCGATAATCAAGTGTGCTGCACACCAGTCAGACGAGTCCAAGGTGACTCGAGGGAACAATAGAGCAGATGAAGCTGCCAAGCAAGTGACAGGTGCCGACAGGGCAGGTAAGGTCTTGGTTATCACACACGAGGTTGAGTTAGAGGATAAGATAACTTACAAGGATGTTTTGACTTTTCAGGAAGAGGCTAGTCAGGTAGAAAGGAACCTCTGGGAAACCAGGGGGGCTAGTCAGGATGTTACAGGTTTATGGCGTAGCCACAGTGGATTTGTGGTGGCTCCTGCTGGCCTGGTCGGACTGCTGATCCAAACGGCTCATGAATTCTGTCATGCTCATCGAGGAGAGGTGAGTAGAAAAATACGAGAATATGGCTTTTGGGCGCCAAATTTAATGAGTCAAATTGATCATGTGATAGGTAGATGTACGATATGTTTGAAAAAGAATGTACGTAAGGGGATTAGTGTGTCACCAGGACATATCCCCACACCCAATGGTCCAATGCGGGAACTTGTGATTGATTACATTGACATGATTAAACCAATTAATCAGAAGCGGTATATTCTTGTCGTTGTTTGTCGTTTTTCAAGGTGGGTGGAGGCGTGCGCCACCCGTCACAAGGATGCGGCGTCGGTGGCTAAGTTCTTGTGCCAGGATGTCGTGGTAAGATACGGAATCCCAGACCGCATAGTGTCCGATAACGGGAAAGAATTTGTAGACAAAACTGTACGTCTAGTACTTCAGCATTTGGGCGTAAAACAGCGTTTTGGGTCCGTTTATCACCCTCAGAGCCAGGGGATGGTGGAACGCATGAACGGCGTTCTAAAGAACAAATTGGTTAAGATCTGTCAACACACTGGTTTAAATTGGTTAAGTGCTCTCCCATTAGCATTAATGGCGTGTCGTTCGAGTGAAATTCGCGGTCTGCGTCTGACACCACATGAAATGATGATTGGTCGTTGCATGGTAGTGCCAGGCTTGCGCGCAACAGGCAAAGGTCCGTGTTTGGACATCCTGGACAATGAGATGCGCGAGTACGTGAAGTACATGGCAAAGATCCACAAGGAGATTTTTGTTCATGTCTCCAGTAGACAGGAGACAGAAACAGAGGAGGAGGTGAGTAGGCTAAGTACACCTCAGATCCTACCGGGCGATCACGTTTATGTTAAAGTGTTTAGTCGCAAATGGTATGGGGCGCAACGAGAAGGACCCTACAAGGTCGTCCGAGCCACCGAAAAGGCTTTACAGGTAGAAGGATCACCGATGTGGTATCATCTTTCGCATTGCGTAAAAGCTGTAGAAATTGGCCAAGAATTGGAATCTGAACCGCTGGCCCTTGAGCAAGAAACGGGGGAAGCGCAACTCCTAAACGGAGGAGAGGATGCGGACGATTATGGAGAGCCAGACAGAGGGCAACACGATTGTCCATCTGTAGGGGATGAGGGACTCCTACAGGAGCCAGGCAGAGGAGAAAATTATGAATTGGAACATAATAATTTCTCCTCTGTGGATTTTGATGGTGTACCAGACGAACCGGAAGGAGCAGTGATTAGCACAAGTTCAGAAGAATGTCCGCGACCACAACGAGCTATCAGGAGACCTCAGAGGTATAGATAGGGATAAAAAGCGAGTGAAAAGCTAACACTAATTGGGATCTCAGTGATCCATTGGAGGGAGAGAATTGTACATATTTCTTGATTTTTATGCTCTCTCTTTTCTTAGAAATGTTTAATCTTTTTGTGCGATGCAATAATCCTTTTCTTTCAGAGTCAGACACACAAATAGACATGTATGGTTAAATACACGATAAGTATAGTATAATAAACAATTGGGTTAAAAAATAGCAGTGTTAAAATAATTGTGGGTTAATGCGTTAATAAAGCTTTAACTTTGACAGCCTTAGTTATTACACATTCTTACACATCTGTTGAACATCTGAGGTAACAAAGGAAAAAAGCCAAAAGCACTTACTCCTCAGACATTCTTTGACAATTTTACAGCCCAAAATACAAAAAAGATCCAGGCGGAATAGGTAACAAAGGGTTGAAGAAATATTGTCTGAACTGTCTGTTGCAAACTGGCTGTGTGACATAACCGAGCATCTCGCTCAATTGAATAAGAAGCTGTAGGGACGCAAACAAGTCCCACCCAAAACTTGACCAATATAGTTGTGAACTGAGACAACCCTTATTTTGTTATTTTTGAGTACAGTTACAGTTGTGTGTTCATGCAGACACATAATAGCAATTTCATTACGAATTGAAAATGGGGGACCCTGATGTAAACAAGTCGAAAGTCTTTCTCTGGTCTGCATCCCTTTAACAATTGTGTGTATTGAGCTGTACTGTACTGTACCCATTCTGCAATCTGTTAATTAAAGTTAATTAAACTATCTTCCATTAGTTGGATGTATGGCCTCTGCAAGGTTGTGTGCAGCCATTTGTTTTTGTAACATCTGCTACATCTGTCCCACGTGTTCTTTGCAGCTCACAGTTGTTAGGTCTGCCCCTCTTGACTGTGACAAAAAGGTTTTGAACAAACTTAATGTCATAGCTTGTATTTGATGATATTCTTCTTTGTTATTTACTTGAATGGTTTGATCATTGATTGGTGGAGTAATATGGGGTTCTGATAAACTAAAATTATTTGTTAAAATAACATAAGCTAACATATATTTTTACATTTATGCAAATGAATATGCAATATGTATAACTTGAATAAGTAATAAATACAGAAACACCATGTTTAACCATATGTAAATGTGTAGCTACATTTATTTTACATTACATTAACATTTATACGGTCTTTGGCCCTTTGAGGGCAACCATAATGCTGATGTGGCCCTCTGTGAAAATGAGTTTGACACCCCTGGTATAGAGGAACGGACCTAGACTGGATGTCACCTTTCAATAACTGATAAATGTGTGTGAAAGTGAATAACGAGGGTGGGGGGATGAATGAATGGTGAGTTGGTACTGTACAGAAATGAACTGTTTTTAGAAATTCTTTCAATTTTGTGTTTTTTTAGGTGATTTTGCTAAAGTTAAAAGGTTATGGTATCTGTGCGGTGTACAAACAGTTTGATTGAGACGTTAATAAGAGGCATATGGGGATGTAGAAATCCCCAACGGGGGACTGTAGTATAATTCCCTTCTCAAACTGTTATGAAATATGGGAATATGTGTTGAGTCTTGATTCCCAAAGGTCAACGGCCCCAGGAAGAGGTTGAACTTGGTAAGGACCAGTGCACAAACATTTTAGATAGTCTATATTTTCTCCCTAAAAAAGGTTATTAAGATACATGTGTTCTAAACTAAGGATAAGTACAAATTTGACTTCTAAAGTCAGCACAGATAATAATAGTGTTGAACAAATTCACCATTAGACTGAAAGGCTGGTCATGGCCAAAACTGTGGGGCTTGTTCCTCTGGAAACCACAGGTGGGGGAGAATCAAACCCCATAGATTTAAATACAGTCTTAAGATGACTAAACTTCCCCCTTCTCTGTAAACATTCAAACAATAGACTTTTGGAGCCCCCAGCCAACTGGTTTGTAGAGAAAGGTCTTAGCTTGGGGGGGATGAGGCAATCATCCAATTTTCTATTCAACTATAGATAACACCTCCGTGAGAGCATGTGGCTACATCACTTCAAAGAAGTGTCAGGTGTTCCGGCAAGACAGAGAGGCATTGCATGTAATCACATGGCTCCTCCTGTTTGCTGGGCAGATAAAAATAGCTTGGTTTAAAACTGTCGTTTTAATGTAAAATAGACATTTATAATAACAGTAAAATATAGACCTTTTAATTTCAGTCCATTTAAAACAAAATAGAGCCCATGTTTATCCCGTCATTTTAAGACTATATAGGATGCAGTGGACCATTTGTAAAGTCTAATTAATACAGTAATGTAATTAGAACGTTAATTTAACGTCAAAGATAAGGTTATAGAATTAATAAATGCAACAGGATTGTCTCAAAACCAAAAGGGACAAAAATAGCTAACAGTTGAAAATCCTATATTCAACCAAAAAAATAGGTTTATTTGTTCCATTGTGCTTATCAAAAACCACAAATAAGGCTAAACATAGTTTTTAAGCTCCAATTTTGATCAGAAAAACGATAACATTCATGATTAAAGTATAGTCATTACTAATTCTTAAACTGTTAGTCAGTAAAATTAGAAACTGGATTATAAAACGTTAACTAAGTGAAATATAACATATTCTCTTAAAAATATTAAAGACGGCCTCTTAAAGGTAGTCAGATGTACCGCCGGCTCTAATCAAAATGGCCGCGATATGTTTCAACCAATCAGGATGTAGAGACACCCTCCTCTGACGTAGGAATCTGGCATATTCCAGAGGAGGAGTTTAAGCTTTAAAAATAGCATGCAGGGTAGATAGCACACACACGCTTTTTGGAACCATCCCTGCACAGGAGAAACGGCCAGAGGAACTGCTTGAGCTGAGAACGAGAAAACGAATCTCTTTGTCTCTAGGGGCAACAAAGAAAATCAACAGATCGACGAGGCTCCACCATCGAGGCTCCATTGAAGACCATTCTTTTTTATTGTATTTGATTAGTCTTAATGACAAACGGCATAGTGTTTGAATTCATTGATATTATTGCACAATCCATTTGTAATTGAACCAGACGATCCTTGTTCACTGTTGGACTTTGAAATAAAAACGGATCTGAACAATAGAACCCTCTCTTCTCCTCATTGCTGCTTTTTCCTGGGCCGTCCTACAAGACTGTGTTGGTCTTATCTAGTAATAGGTTTTAAGGTGAATACAGAACACAACGCAGAGTAGATAAGATAGAGGGTTTTAAGATAAAATCCTTATTCCCTATTACGATAGCACCTATGTGGATGACCTTGGCCAGTGTCCTATCTGCTAACAGGCCGCTGTCTGTGACTTCCACAGTCTAACTTGAAACACACACGTCAGCGTTTATAGTTTAACAAGTATAAACTAATATCTATAGGTTATAAACCAAATGCAAATCATTAATTTCCTTCAATATAGTGCAGTGGTAATGGTCTGGATATACTGTGTATAAAGTGCAGTGTGTGTACAGTAGATGTTCTTATGTCGTTGTGTGGTTGTGTATGCATCTGTGTGTATGTGTATGAGTGGTGGGCAGACTGGTAGCAGGCTGTGAGTTTGCTGTTCTGGGCCTTGAAGCTGCATTCAGTAACGTTTACCAAACGGCATCAGCTGAAATAGTTTGTGGTTGGGGTGGTTGGGGTACCGCCTGTGCGTGTCATCATCGTTTTCCCTGCACCTATGGCAAAAATGAACGGTGTCTCCCTTTCCTGTTTGCCAGTCATTTTGTCCTTTATCACACAGGTCCAGCTGTACTATAGGGAACCTTGTCTTGTTTATGTATGTATGCCCTCTGAGAGCAGAATGGGTTATTGATCAAAATCATTTTCACTTTCCAGGACTAGAGAGAAAATAAATGCATTTTTTGGAGAATTTACTTAAATTACCTAAATTATCTCAAGCTCTGTCCTCTTTTCTTGAACCTCCAATCACAACTGTTGGAAAGCATTGGTCCAAAGCGGTATATCCAGGGACATGAGGTACCAAGGCCAAAAATGAATCCTTTGTAAACAGGAAGTGACATATTACTTGTGAACACTTTATCCTATAGTGAGGCTAAGTCCTTCCCCTACCGCCGTCCCCCATGGGACTTTAAATCACATGATAGGGACATGACATTTGCCACACCGATAGATATTGGTGTGCCAATACCTCACAGCCATTATCACACCAATCGGCCAGATGTACAACTTTGACAAGACAACGTGTACACCATAAGTCAGATTGACACTTACAGTAGTATCAGTAAACATTTGAGCTATCCTTGGTCTACAACTTTGTCACTAGATCTGCATAAAGATTTTAGGTACATTATAAAATGTATCTGACATAGTATCCTCTACACACACTTTACTAGGTTGTTGATGTGATCTCTCTTCATCAGTCAACTTTGAATACAATAAGAAATACTGTATGGTGACTGGAGCAGCATAGGGATGGCTTCAGGTAAAATTGTTCTGTCTACAGCCCAGGCTGAATTTGATTCTTATTGTGTGGAATGGGAATGACAGAGCAAAGCGTCTCACATTGTGTGTGTCTTCCGTTGCGTCCCTGGTATCCCTCCAAGCTAGCCTCTCTGGTCCCACAGGGACTAGGCCCATCCAGCTAATATGCCATAAACTGACAGGCCTCCTCTGCAATGTGTGTTAAAGAGGTGGGTTTGGAAACATAAAGGGATTCTTCAGAAACTGATGAAATTCCTTTATACGATCACAATTCTGAGTATACAGTATGTGAAATGCTTCCTAGCTCAACGGATAGGAAAATGAACCCCCCCCCCCCCCCCCCCCCCACCCACACACACACACACACGCGCGCGCGCGTGCGCACGCACGCACACACACACACACACACACACACACACACACACACACACACACACACACACACACACACACACACACACATACACACACACACACACACACACACACACACAGACACACAGACACACACACACACACACACACACACACACATAGTTTGAATGAGCCAAAAAACAGTATGCATATATTATATACATAATAACACATAGTATGTATACATGTACAGTAGCATGTTTTATTTAATGAGCGATGTCAACTGACTATTGATGTAAATGTATTTGTGAATGAACAATTGTGATGAAGATAGAGGGACAACAGCAATGCTTTTAATGAAAGAAAATAATCAACAAAAAACAGACGTTGAAGTCTCTGACTCACTGATATCTGAGCAATTTAGCAAACACATGAAATTGCCCCAGTAAGTTTTCCAACCTCAGGTGTAATCCGCTCAAGGATTTCCAGAAGATTTCCCCAAACAATTTAAAACCAGACACAACCATGGGGTGGGGGCTTAAATTGAAAACTGAAATCTTGACAGCATAGTACAACCTTATTGTTACGCCACATCTGTTTTTGTTTAATTCCAAGGCGGTATTGCATCACCCCTAGCCTATAATCTCTGACTCTGCACAATTACAGTCTCGTTGAGGGTCTAGAATAAACATCTTAATATTTTGAGTTGTTTCTGTATATTATTATGTTATTTCAGTATAGCAGCATATCTAATATTCACAGTATTGCACATACTGCACAGCTACACTGAATTGCAACTCTTAGTTACACTACATCCACCACAAGTATTGACACTTTTTTGTGTCTTTATTAAATAGTCTTTTAGTAGGATACAAGAGCATTTCATACAGCAGTCTCCCACAAGCATATTTCTGACTGAATCCCCATTTAAGACCAATATACCAGAGACCATAATGCCTTTAAAGTTGGTGTTGTCAATTACTGTACATTTTCAAATGTCACCCCACTCTCCAGCTCCTCTATTGAAGTGTCATCTGATCTGCTGAGTTACTGACAAGGCCGCCGTCATCGCCGTATTCCCTCCAATAACACCCATCACTGGCTATCTTACACTTTTATCTGACCAAGGAGATAACCATTCATTCAAAGGGAAAAAGCTGTCTGGAGTCTCAAGCTCCCTCATAAATCAGTGTTTCTATCTCTAAAGGTGCTGTAAATGGTATTCTTTTGTTAAAATAAGTGTTATGTAGCTCTACATTCCAGCCATCACTGATATAGAGAGTTTATAGTAACATGGGTCTCCCAGTCCCTCCACTCTGCAGTAAACAGAAAATAATTGTTCTGGTATCCCGTTCCCACTTTATCCAATCAGGAGAGAGAACTCCACACTGCAAAAATGCCAACCCAAATTAGCTTACTGCACTGGCAGATTATTTTATTATTTTTAATCACTATTTGCTTAGAACTAGTTTTTATTCATTATTTTTGTCAGACAATTTTTGCTGTGTGGAGTTCTCTCTCCTGATTGGATTAAGTGGGAACGGGATACCAACAAATAAATGTTCTGTTTACTGCAGAGTGGACAGACTGGGAGACCCATGTTACTGATCAAACACTCTATATCAGTGAATCTGAAAAAAACTAAATTTATGATTTTTAGCAATCGAAAACTAGATGAAAATATAGTACTGACAATAGATGGAGTTGATATAGAGAGAGTTAATGAATTTCGTTTTCTTGGTGTGATTATGGATGATAAATTAACATGGAAATCGCACATAGCACACGTTAAAAAAAAGATGTCCAAGAGTATTTTTGTTATGAATAAAGTAAAGGATGTGTTAGAGTATGAGGCAATGAGAACACTCTACTGTTCACTCATCTCACCTTATATCAGTTATTGTGTTGATGTATGGGGGAATACTTATGGGACCAATATAAAACCATTATATATACTACAGAAGAGGGCCATAAGAATCACACATAAAGTGAGTTATCGAGAACACACAAATACATTATTTATTAAATCTAGAATAATTAAACTTGAAGACATAGTTAAGTTTCAAACAATGTTAATTATGTTTAGGGCAAGAAATAATACACTGCCAGAAAAACTACAAAATCTTTTTCATTTAGAAAGTGAGTTTAGTAGGAGAAAATACAATTTTAAACATCAGTTTGCACGTACCACACTTAAACAGATGTGTCCTTCAGTTATTGGTGTAAAGTTGTGGAATTCTCTCCATAGCGAGCTTAAGGGATGTAACAGTGTTTATCAATTCAAAAGAAATTATAAAAAAGAAATATTTAGTCGGTATGAAAATCAAATAATGATCTGAATGGTGAGATCTTTTATTTTTTTTCTCTCTTTCTTTTATTCTTTATTATTATTATTATTATTATTATTATTATTATTATTATTATTATTATTATTATTATTATTATTATTATTATTATTATTATTATTATTATTATTATTTAATTTTTTCCTTGTTTAACTGTGGATTGTGAGTTTCTTGTATAA
Source organism: Notolepis coatsorum (assembly GCF_963971535.1). NCBI lineage: Eukaryota > Metazoa > Chordata > Actinopteri > Aulopiformes > Paralepididae > Notolepis > Notolepis coatsorum. The sequence goes on along the minus strand of NC_140165.1, from coordinate 151,102,137 downwards.
TGGTATAAATTATTATTTGTATAAATTAGGTTGTACGCCGACCATTAAGAAAATACTTCTTTAGTTTAGGAATAAGGGGCAGGTAACTATAAGATTTATTCTTCTTCCTGCTCCTTTTGTCCATGGAATGTTATTTATGATTGTGTAATGAAGAAATTCTGATTGTATGATTCCATGTGGCAAATAAAAACTCTGAACTGAACTGAACTGAACTGGCTGTCAGAATGTAGAGCTATTATTTTAACCTGTAGACCACTTCTTTTTTTCCCTACAAAAATAATCCTTTAACACTTTGAATGCCCATCACGAGCTACATACCATTGAACATTCTTGTTAAAGTAGTCTGGAGATCCAATGCAAACCTTGAATTATTGTAACTATCCAGTGTTTTTGAGCAACAGCAAGAGGTTTTATGAAGCAGCCATCGTCTTGCTTCTGTTAATAAACTTGCCACAAATCAGGAGCGCATGTTTGGACATCCATTTTTACAGTTGGATTGATACCAACGCAGGTACATAGAACATTGTATCTTTATCAGATACTACAGCGCCTCCTGTTTTTTTTTTTATCAAAACCTGTACCTCCCCCGCCGATAACCAGTTTTTTGAAGTGGTGCGGCAGCGTTGGAGGACCCGGGACTCATCCTGGTCGCGCCGGACCAGATCAGTTCAACCCGGTGTCCGGGAAATGCCAGAGCGGACCGGTCGCCAGGCCCCCCCCCCCCACCCCCCCCCATCGAGGTACTGTTTTTAGCAGTCAGCCCCTCTAAGCGCTCCTGTGTAGTTCACGGTCCTCCAGGCACACCCCATGGTTGACAGCCTGGTGCGTGGGATGACAAGGAGGTTTTGGCTGCCAGACCTGAGTGACCTGGATGCAGGTTGAGGGGAGAGGAGGTCCTGGAGGTAGGTCGGGCCGGAGTGATTAATGGCCTTGTAGACCAGCAGGAGAACCTTAAAGTTAATCCGCTGGTTTATTTGCAGCCAGTGAAGGGAGTGGAGGACTGGGGTGATGTGTTGGGTTTTCCGGGTTTTGGTGAGGACACGAGTGGCACTGTTCTGGACGTACTGTAACCTCTGGATGGTTTTGGAGGAGTTACAGTAGTCGATGCTGGAACTGACAAAGGCATGGACCTGTTTTTTGGCGTCAGACTGGGAGAGTGAGGGTCTAAGTTTGGAGATGTTCCTCAGGTGGTAGAAGGAGGTTTGACAGACCGTTTTTATGTGTGCATCGAATCACAGTGATGAGTCCAACTTTCCACCCAGGCTGGTGACAAGTGAGGAGAGGGGGATGGAGTGGTTGTCAATGGTGATATGGGTGATACCGGCCTGTTTTGTTTGATGGGGATTGCTGATGAGGATGGCTTCGGTCTTACTGCCATTTAGCTGCAGGGAGTTACTACTCATCCAGTGGCGGATGTCGTCAAGGCATCTGGTAGCCCGAGTGAGAGCCAGGTGTGAGTCAGGGGAGGTTTGGGGGTACATTTGGGTATCATCGGCATACGAATGGAACTCGATGTTGTGGCTTCAGAGTATGTTACCAAGGATCATGTAGATTAAAAAGAGCAGGGGCCCCAGGACTGACCCCTGGGGTACGCCGGAGGTAACGCATCATCATGATGAAGGTGAAGTTCCCCAGCATCACGTATTCCTAACTCCCCGAGAGGTAGGAGTGGAAGAAGTAGAGAGCCATCCCTGTAACTCGAACCTCCCGGAGGCGCTGACACAGAGTGCGATGGTCCACCGTGTCAAAAGCGGCACTTAGGTCAAGCAGGATCACTAAGCTGGGGGAACCGGAGTCAGCTGCCATGAGTAGGTCATTTAGGACCCTGACCAGGGCAGTCTCTGTGCTGTAGGAGGGTCTAAAGTCAGTGTAAGAGCCAATTTACATGGTTGTATTGACATCTGTTATATTTTATGCATTTGTTTTGTTTTTATGCATTTGTGTTGATTGCTGCCTGTAGACAGTCATGCCTGCTATTGGTTTATGGCATCAGTTCCCATTGCTCACCAGTAGGTGACTTACGTGGCTACTTAGTGGATAATGGGACTGATGACAGCCAGGTGTGTTTTGGTTACCGACAGAGAGCCAACAGTTTTTGACCGTCGCCGTCGTACGTCGCCATTGTTTGGTGAATTCGTTTTGTTTGTAGATAGTAATGTGTTGTTGTACAAGGTAGTATCGTTCACTTTATATATTATATGCAAATTGTGCATCAATTATTGTTTAGTGTAAATAAACCCATTTTGGGGTGTTATTGCAACGGACCTTGTGGACATTCTATCTTTGGATCAGACGCGTCAACTATTATGTTCTAGTCGGTATCAGCCTCCAGGGCTTTATAGATTTATTGTTTTTGTTAAAATCAAGTTAGGCCCTTACACAAGTCAAAAACTTGTGCTCGTTGAGAACATATGGAGCATTAGTCAAAGGTGAATCATTGGGAACCACATGAAGAGCAAGTCAAAAACTGGCTCATTAGTCAAAGGTGGATCATTGGGAACCACAGCAAGAATAGCAAAGTTATAAGTTAAAAGCTTTGCGCATTGAGAAGACATTGAGGACAGCGGGGGAGCGTTTCAGCCTCGCTTTGATGCGTGCACGGAGCTGATGCATTGAGGACGGCGTTGGATTTGTTTGCAGCGCAGTTCCACGTGTGGATGTCAACACGAATGAGTGGAGAAGCGCAAACCGTCTGTTGTAAATTATGCTAATTATAGCTCATAAAATGTGTTGAGAAATGTCCCTAAAGCTTTACTATGGGCAAAATGAATGCAATACACTTTTAGTCTATAAAAGTTAATGATTAATAATTGACACAGTAAGAATGCTAGAAACATGATGTGATTAAAGACTTTGTTCTCAGAATAGAGTGTGTGGGTTAGGGAGTTTGGAATGTGACCACTGAGTAAATTTACATACAAGTGTTGGCAACAGCTAGAACAATAGAGCTGGGCACATCACGTAACTCTGTTATCTCGCTGGAGTCTCCTGTGACACACACTTAGAGACAGAAGCCTAAGGAGGAGTTTAAGTTTTACTATTGCTGTAACTAAATGTATGTTTAGATCCTTAATTTAAGCTCCAAACAAGCTGTAGATATTTCTGGTATATTGTACTTGTAATATTGAACGTGAGGATATGAAACATGTTGTATTTATGAAGAGGATCATTGAGTTGTACAAATCAAGCCATTTTGGAATCTAATCTGTAATAATTAAGAGGATACTAAGTATAACTGTTAATATAGATATTAACTTAAGCTAAAAGGAATGATTAAAATGCTATAAAACTGAGATTGATGATACAAACAGTGATTCTCATCTGAAACCAAATGCTAAGTCAGGAATAATATGGTTATGTTTAGAAAATGCCTCCCAGTTCAACTAAATACATCCTGGAGTTTAATGCCAACTGTATTAAGCATATTTAGACAGTAATATATTTCTCTGATTGGGAAAACAAAGCAGAGGTCAGATGGTCTGTTTAAGACAACCCATTTTTACTTTCAAACTGAAAGCCAGTGATTGGTGGAAAACGTCTAGGGGACGGCCTTTGATGACGTCACACAGACGTGTCTTTCTCATTGATAAAAGGGAGCGCTGGGAACACAGGACAGGAACACACCACCCCAGCGTCAGGATGGCAAAACGAGAATAGACGGAGGAACTCATCACCATAGCAACGAATCAAACAACAACAAAAGAGATCACCTCGGACAAAGAACTTCCTGGTTTCTCCAGACAACAAAGAACTCGAATTAGCTAGATAGATTCAACGCTGTTTTGAACAACATTTATTTGGATATAGACTCTTTTCAACAAAGACTCAACTTTGTGGGACATTTCAAACCTTTTAATATAGAAATACATTGTGTTTTATATGCAATAAATGCAACAACTTTAGATGAGAGCTCTGCATTCTGCCTGATGATTCTTCCATCACCGTACTATTCTCCTATGGGTAACGCAGCAAGCCACTTAGATACAGAACAACAGCAGAGTACTGTACTGTTAAGATAATACTATACTTCATGAGACAAGTCCATTAGAGGATACGACACGTCAAACCCACTCATCAGAGCTCCCCACTACAGCCAACGGTACCCAACGTCAGCTGCCAACATCTTCTGTGGTAGGCTACAAGCCGAGGTATGTGGTAGCGCTACCCTGTTACTGGCCATTGTAATTGTGTGCACACAACTTTGCGTTTTGCGAGCATAAATTCCAATGCATTGGTAGCTGAAAAAGACTGTGTGTTCTAGTCTACTGTTGACTTTGGATTGAATCCTTCGTGCGCGCCATACATAACTACTGTTGACTTTGGATTGAATCCTTCGTGCTCGCCACGCATAATGTTACTGTTTCAAACAATTCACTGCAGATTGTCAACATGAACGGTTCTTATGACAATCATGACAGTAATGGTGACCAACTCGTCGGGACAGAGTCCCATGTGGAAAATGTCACAATGGGAAAAAGGGAAATTAAACCGACCTATAAGGTTCTAAATGAAAGGTTGGGAAAATTGCAAAATGAAAGATCAGATCAATTAAATCAAGCAAAAAAGCTGTTGCAAATGATGGAGGTATTTATGCAGAATACTGACGTGACAGGGGTACAAGGTGTATTGTGTGAATATGTTAGGCTGTGTGAGACAGCCAAAGGTGTACAAAATAAATTCATGTGTGTGTTGCCTATGGCCCCGGATCAAAGTGCAATACAAACTGCCTGGTTTGGGTCAAGAATAGCAACGTTGGAGAGCTTCCACATGCATGTTGAAAATTGACTGGCACAAAATATGGCAAATACGAGTACTATGGGTGAAGTGCACCCAGAACCTGTGCACACAAAGGAGGTGCACACAGAGGAGGTGCACACTGTCTGTGTAGCCACAGATGATGTGCACACAAAGGAGGTGCACACTGTCAGTGCACCCACAGAGGACGTGGTCACAGACAACATGCAACCAGTGGATGATGATGTGAAACCAGATGACAGCATTTCAAATACTTCCTTTGGACGCTCACAAGGCAGCAGACAGAGTGGTAGCAGTGGCAGCTCTGAATTAAGCATTACATCACGCGCAGGAGTGGTTTGTGAACAATAAACCATGCCTAGGGGTGGTCGTTAGACCCCCCTAGGCATGGTTTATTGTTCACAAATCACGACTGCAAGTGGTGTAATGCTTTTATACAACTGCCATATTCATCCAACCTTATTGCTATACAATAAACACACATTAATCGAAGATTTATTGAAAAAACCATCCGCCAGAAAAAGTAGTTCCCACAACTACAAAAAAGACAAGTTGCCTCCATGTGGAAGCAGCTTGAAGTGCATCCAACCAACTAACACATCCAACTGTGTATTATTGGAATGATTGAGAGAAGTTGCCTCATGTGGAAGCAGCTTGAAGTGCATCTAACCAACTAACACATCCAACTGTGTATTATTGGAATGATTGATTGAAAATTGTATTACCAGATGCAGAATGGGTACAATACAGTACGGCTCAATACACACAATTGTTAAGGGGATGCAGACCTACTTTCTATAGAACTTCATTCTTAGATGCTTCTATAGAAAGTAGGTAAAACAAATTAAAAAGTTTTCTTTGCCCTATTTTTTTATTTATTTTTTTAAACCTACTGTAGAGGGCCTAAACTTAACCAGTTGGAAACCAAGCGTACAGTAATAAAATTAGCAATCAATCAATCAATCAACTCAATAGGCCATGCTCACTTAGAACAGCGCAGCACCCAGCTCTCTCTCAGTCTGACTATCCCCCGCGTTGCAGACAGGATTGTGTGTGTGTGTGTGTGTGTGTGTGTGTGTGTGTGTGTGTGTGTGTGTGTGTGTGTGTGTGTGTGTGTGTGTGTGTGTGTGTGTGTGTGCGTGCGTGTGTGTGTGTGTGTGTGAGTGTGTGTGTGTGTGTGTGTGTGTGTGTGTGTGTGTGTGTGTGTGTGTGTGTGTGTGTGTGTGTGTGTGTGTGTGTGTGTGTGTGTGTGTGTGTGTGTGTGCTTGGGGTGGGTGGAGACTGAGCCAGCGTCGGACAGTGTGAGAGTGAGGGCTGCAGTCAGAGAGAAGGAAAAAGAAATAGATTTTTTTTTTTTAAATTAATCAATCAATCAATCCGCGATTTTTCTTTTGTTACACAATGATTCAAGACCCATCAATTACATCATCCAACATTGTTTAAAGGACTAAGACATTCGCTGTGACAGAATCGCTTGATATTTAGTCGTTTAGTCGTTATCAACATATCCATTTGTTAAATTATTCTCCGGCATCTTGTGATCCGGCGGAGTGATGTGATGTGATTCGGTTGTGGGCGGGTCCTGGGCCAGCAGCGTGGAATTGTGAAGAATAAACACGTGTAAAATGACTGTTTCAGCCAATCAGAATCGAGAAATTTGCATGCCGTTGTATAACGCCTCATAGCAGAGGCTAAAAGAGCATCACTGCTGGTGAAAGCAGAGTACTTGAAGGAGAGACAAGCTCTGAAGGATCAAAAGGAAGAGTTAAGGAGGAATAATGAAGTGTTAAGGAGGAAAAAGCAGCAACTTGAAATGGATGCTGAGTTGGCTGCATCCGCTGCTCAAATGGCTATTCTGGATACTATGTCAGAGTCAGGGAGACGGTCACGAACCTCTAACCAAAGGCATGTGGGAAATCACACTGGACCTCCTCATTCAAGCCATACTGTGCTAAGTCTAACAGCACAGCCCGTCAACATTCTTATGCCAGAGACTGTTGTAAAATCAAAGGTATCACCTCACCTCTTCCACAGGCCACCACAAGGTGGCGCTTGTTATGTTGTACGTACGTAGTATTTTGTATGTAGGTGGATGTTACGACCCTGGCTCAAAGGCCCGCAACCTATGTGCAAACCAACACCAAAACCCTGTGCTCAAACTCAAAATTCTACTCTATTAAGGAATTACTGGTGTAAACTATAGTACAAGGACAGAAGACCGTGATAGCTATCTGTTACCCAACACTTCTCTAACCACAGACCCTGCATGTGTGTTTCCAGGGCTGCTTTTAAAGCTCCCAGCAGGTAACCAATCAGCACTAATTAGCTAATTGGCAGCCCTCACCTGCATGCCCCGTGACACAGGAGTGATCAGGCCTGCACGCACAGTGACACAGGAGTGATCAGGCTCCTGGTACATAACACCTCCCCCACCAAACTGGTTGCCCCAGAGGCAACCACCACACAACAACCCATAAACAAAAACAAAAAAAACAACTGTGACCCATTAGTTGTCAGGGCCACTACCACAACAGCGATAGCGGGTCGGCCCCTGTCGAACACGACCACCAACCGTGTTGTATGCTCCCTTTCAACAGGCCCCTCCACCGAATAGACTGCAAACCAAAATCAATCTGAGAACTAATCTCACTGCGCTCAACAGAACAGAACACAGCAAAACAAAAACCATAGATCACTGATACCACCACCGCGCCCATATCCATCCCACCTGGCACTGGCAGTTCAGGATACTGCAACCCGTGAACATCCAGAGTAGGATGTACCGCCTCAGGTACAGCCCCACCGTCCCTGGAACATGGCAGTACGTCAGTCACAAAAACATCTGGAACACCATCTAAAATGGCGTCACCCAAAATAACATTGTCCTGATCAAAATCAAAATGGCTGCCACTCACCAGACCAGGTCGCGAAGACGCCTCCTGCTCCACAGGACACAGGTAACTAGGTTGACCATCACACCTAGTGCATGGCAGAGAATCAGTGTGGACATGTGGATCAATGTCAGAATCATCAACTGACATACTGGGACCATCCCTGCCCACAAGTGAAACATTAGGGACAATAGAGCTACTGTGGGAAGGCTGGCAGCCTAAGTCAGGCTTAGTAGCCTCTCCAACTAGAACGGTGTCACATGAAACAACAGCACCTCTCATAGCATCCTTCCCACCCTCATCCTCCAATTCGTTCGTGGCCTCAGCCACCGTACAGGCTTGGAAGACCTTGAGACACTGCGCTGCCATATCATCTCCTGCCACATGCTTCTCCGGCACGCATGTCAACTCTGGTTTCACCACCGGGCCTAACACAAAGGCACAATCAAGAGAATCATTATGCAGAGGTACATCCACAGTGTGCTTTCCAAAATTCTCAACAGGTACACATTTGAATTCAACAAAGAATGTGTCACTAAGTGTAATGTCCCAAGTCGAAGTATCAGCAACATCACTTTTGTCCTTTGACATTTCCCGTGCCACAGCACACACAGGGAACACTCCTGGATGTTTCTATGCCAGCTCATTAGGGACCTCAGAAACCACAGGAATGGGAGTTACAACCGGAGTAGCCAACACTTTGTCACCAGCCAAATCATTCCCTAGAATGAAGGACACCCCCTTTATGGGAATGTGAGAACATACCCCCACAACAACATTGCCTGATACTAAGGGAGAATTGAGCGTGACCTCATGCAAAGGTGCATCCACAAATCCACCCCCAAAGCACCGAACAACGACACCGGAATGCAAAGAAGAGTTTTCTGAAAACGGCAAAACCCCCTCCAGAATGAGGGACTGAAAAGCACCGGTATCTCTCCAAATTGTTATAGCCTGTTTGGACTCTAGTGCATTAGTCAGGGCAACAAATCCATCCATCATAAACCTTGAGGAACCCTCGAGCTCTTTGTCCACACGTTTGATACTTCCCCCATCACCATCTAACGTTGGCATAGGCGTTCTGCATATGGTTTCTACCAGAGCCACGGTTCTGACATTTTTCTGCTCAAGCACCGGGCACCCAGCAACGATATGACCAGGTTCTTTACAGTAGAAACAGATAATCCCTTCTGGGAATGCACCAGCAGAACCACCCCGCCTAGGAGGTGAAGTTAACTGACCAGCAGACACAGGTTTTGGGAAACGCCCCCCCCTGAATAGGACGCCTATCCCCGGACTCAACACGGTAGTCCTCCAAAAACACGGACTTGTGTGTCAACACAAACTCATCAGCGAAGACAGCGATACCTTCGATACCTTCGATACCTTACGCTCATTTAGATGTGTGGAAACGGTATCAGGAACACATCTTTTAAATTCCTCTAGGAGAATCAACTGCCTAAGCTGCTCTCTTGACTCTGCCTTCTGAGAAGTGCACCACCTGTCAAACAGGTTCTCCTTCTCCCTTCCAAATTCAACATAAGACTGTCCCTCCGACCTGCGATAACCTCAAAAAAACGCTGACGATAGGCCTCGGGGACCAACTCATAAGCCCTCAATATGGAAGCTTTAACAAGCTCATAATCAGCGCTTTGTTCAAGGGACAGGGCAGTATAGGCTTCCTGTGCCCTACCAACTAAAACACATTGTAGCAGCAGTGTCCAGGCGGTATCAGGCCACTTCAATGTGGTTGCCACCCGTTCAAAAAGGGGAAAATATCTCTCCACGTCTTTCTCAAAAAATGGAGGCACCATCCTAATATTCCTGCCTACATCAAACCCGGAACGTGACTCTGAATGCAGAGCACCCGCCTGTAAGGCAGCATGCTTAAACTCAAGCTCTTTCTGCGCACGCTAATGCACCAGCAACATTTGTCTCTCCTCCAGCAACATTTGTCTCTCCTTAAGCTCCCGCTCCTCTTTCCTCTCTTTAAGCTCACGCTCCTCTCTCCTCTCTCTCTCCTTAAGCTCACGCTCCTCTCTCCTCTCCTCACGCTCGTGCTCTAGCTGCCTTTCCTTAAACTCCAACTCCAACTCCCTAATCCTCCACTCACCCTCTGCACCAGGTAGTAGCGGAGACGCGTCAGACAAAGGCTCCTCCACCCTCTCCTCAAGCACCTGCTCTCTAATGAGTAACACCCTTAAAGCACTCAAGGCAGTTGGCTTCAAACGTTTCTCACTTGCAGTAAGCTCTACCCTGTAGTGTACAGCAAGTTCCAGAAGTTGTTCTTTGGAAAACTTCCCCAACATATCATGAGACGGGTGATCAACAAAGTCCTTGATGGAAGCCATCGTTACTGTACCAGTCACCACAAGCTACTCACTTTACTTCACAGTCACGAAGAACCACTAACGAACCACGAAGAACCACCAAAGAACCATGAAGAACCACTGAAGAACCACTGAAGAACGCTAATGCCAATAATAACAACCATAAAGGGACGCGGTGGAAAAGTGTGCCCTACCGAGCGCACCTTTCTAATTTGCAAAAAAAAAAAAAAAAAAAAAAAAAAACCACCCTGAAATAAATAGACGTGACATACACGCAGGGTGTCAGGTGCTAACCGGTATGCTAACCAAACACTCAAAACAAACCAAACAAATACAACAAACAATTTCAAACAGGTGGCCCTTCTAACCTGATATGACTACTTATGCTTCTACATCTAAACTGCAGTCACAACCGGCCCACCACATGTCTACCCTAAGAAACACTAAATCAGGCCCTACCACACTACCTGTGTTTTCTGGCCCCCTAATCTACCTACCCTTAAGCTAATGCCCTGTAGACCTAACCATCTTCAACCACACCTGCTACCAGCCAAAGATCATACTTGACCATCCACCCGTCCAGTACATGATACGGTACCAGACAAGTAGATGGTGCCAATCCCTTCCCTGACTGCCCCAGGAGTATGTGGTGCACAGGAAGCTAACCAACAACCAGAAAATAATGTCCCTATCTACATGTGGTGCCCACTAAACTATATATTTTAACAGCATAAGTAGTCACATCAAATTACAAACAAATAAGGCATACTCACCTGTTTGACGAAAACGGCTCAAGCCCCCACGTTACACAATATGTAACGAACACCACCCAAACCATAATACCATGACACCCCGTGTAACACAAAAAAAAACCACCAAACAAATTTCTAGGGGTAAAATATCCCGGACGAGCGCCCAACTGTTACGACCCTGGCTCAAAGGCCCGCAACCTATGTGCAAACCAACACCAAAACCCTGTGCTCAAACTCAAAATGCTACTCTATTAAGGAATTATTGGTGTAAACTATAGTACAAGGACAGAAGACCGTGATAGCTATCTGTTACCCAACACTTCTCTAACCACAGACCCTGCATGTGTGTTTCCAGGGCTGGTTTTAAAGCTCCCAGCAGGTAACCAATCAGCACTAATTAGCTAATTGGCAGCCCTCACCTGCATGCCCTGATGTAGTAATAAGACTCCGGATACAGGATTACTCTTTAGTCTTTTAGTCAAGCATAGCAGGTTAGGTTACAACATGGTACACTCTGTTCTATTATCATTCTGCGTGTACTCTTCTTCTGCATGTATCCTCATACAGCATCGTGTACTCTTCTTCTGCACTTCAGCTGTAGGCATAACAGGGCATTGTATTAACTGCACCCCATAGTGGAGACTCTTGGGAGTACAGCTACAACATGTAATGTGAGGACACAACATCTCCCTTCTCTGTGGAAAGAATGTTACTTGCTACTCAGCATTATGCAAATTTAGAACTTTTGCTTTTTCACTTTCTTACAGTAAGTAAACTGAACCAACAGTCAGTATCATAAAATGTGTAACTCAAGGTAATCATTAAACAAAGGGAGCACAGGTTATTCAATCATTATCAAGATATAATTATATATGCTCAACCAATATTACTCTTAGTTCTCACTCAGTGTGCAACAAAGTCCTGATGCCAACTAGGCTTGTTTATTGCACGCGACTGTGCTGGAGTGTCACCGCTGAGCGCTGTCAGGGCAGGGCGGATCCCTAAGTCATGCTCATCTAATGTTAGAAGTGTGAGCCAGACGGGATGCGTTCCATTTCTTTCCATCACTGAGCAGAAAGGTGCTTTTGCCAATCTTCTTTTTTACTGTCATTGGTGCACTGTATCTCGGGTGTGCTTTGGAGACGTGATGTGGTATTCTAATCCTGACTCTCTCCCCCTCCCGAAAAACAGGTGCACGAGCGCCACGCTTAGCATCTGTGTAGCGCTTCATTTCGGCTTGCTTTTTTTTTTTTTGACCATTTCTCTCACAGTCTCGTCCTGTGCACTCACAGTAGGCTGCAAGGGCAGTACGTCCAGTTTGGTGCGCATTTTACGACCGTAAAGCAGTTCATGTGGTGAAACGCCAGTGGTGGCGTGGGGAGTGGCTCTGTATATTTACAGACAACCCAACACAGCCTCTTTCCACGGTTGAGACTGCTGGATCGCTGTCTAAATGCAACTCCTCAGAACACGATGGAAGCGTTCGACAGCACCATTAGCCGCCGGATAGTAAACTGAAATCCGATTGTGAGCAATGTCTCTTTCCTTGAGGTACTCGGCGAAGGCTGCTGATGTAAATTGAGGTCCATTGTCTGTGACGATGCTCTCTGGGTTACCATGGCGACCGAACACAGAGCTTAGGAACTTGGTTACATCCGTAGTTGTAGCGTTGTGAGAAAAGGCTACCTCTGGCCACTTAGAATAGTTGTCCGTCAGTGTGATCGCGTAACGGCAGGCTGGCACAGCTGACTCGAAGGGCCCGACTATGTTGAGGCCTAGCTTCTTCCACGGGCCGTCTGGCAGTGGAACTGGCTGTAGAGGTGCAAAATAAATCTTGGCCGTCTTGTCATTAGACTGACAAGAGACACATTTGGATATGTCGGCCTGAACCTGAGAGTCCATCTTCGGCCACCAATAGAGATCCCGCAGATGCTGCTTAGTGCGTACGACCCCCTGGTGGCTCTTGTGTGCCAGTGTGAGCAATGTATGGTGTAAGGACACTGGTGCGATGAGGCGGTTGCCTCTGAGGACGTAATTGTCCTTGACTGACAGTTCCTCTCTGATCTTGAAGTATGCGATCAGATCTTGGCTCACTGATTTTGCTGAGTGAGGCCAACCCCTGTTAATCTGACCATGCAGTGCAGTCACTTCAGGGCAGGTAGAGCAAGCAGCCCCAAACTCAGTCACCGACAGGCATAGGCGGCGGGGATGTAAGGCACGGGCAGGCTATGCCTTCCCAGACCAGTCGACACATTATAAAAAAAATAAAAATGTTACCTTTATTTTACCAGTTTAATGTACAAGTTTAATGTTTAAGTTTAATGTACATTAAACTTGAAAACAAGAGATCTAATGTACATTGAACTTGAAAACAAGAGATCTAATGTACATTAAACTTGAAAACAAGTTTTCATTCAGTCTGTCTCGTCTCTCCCTCCATCCCAACAGGGGGGTAGAGTGACTATACTGTGTATATGTAGGTGTGACATTGGAATGCGGCACAACCCCCACACACACACAAAGACACACCATTGAAATGCTAATTGTTGGCGCAGCAGGCACACAGGTTGCTTGTCCTCAAAGATTGTCCAGTGTAATTTCCACATTCCTTTTAATAACTGCACTCTATTTTTTGTATCACAAACAGTACTGTATTTGCAAATCTGGTATGTCATAAATGTATGAATGTAGCAGTACTGTCTATCTGTATGTCGTGTATGTCATATATGTTATGATGAATTGAAAATGGGGGACCCTGATGTAAACAAGACGAAAGTCTTTCTCTGGTCTGCATCCCCTTAACAATTGTATGTATTGAGCTGTACTGTACTGTACCCATTCTGCAATCTGTTAAATAAAGTTTTAATTCATTCATTCATTCATCAGCTGGGTAAAAATGAGATATCTTACTTACATAAAAATCATTAAAATGGCTGGCAATATCACATGGTTTGGTTAGGACAATTCCATATGACTCAACAAAAGGTGTACAGACATTGGATTTTCTACCCATAATTTGATTTAAAACATTCCATAGATTTTTACCATAATTTCTCACCAGTTTGTTTATTTTGTGTGTGTTGGTGTTTCCCCCCCAGCATACCACAGTGAAGAAGAGGGCACCAGCAACCACAGACTGGTAGAACATCTGCAGCAGTTTGCTGCAGACATTAAAAGACCTGAGCCTTCTCAGGAAGAACAGTCTGCTCTGTCCCTTCCTGTAGGGCCTCGATGTTGTTCGTCCAGTCCAGTTTACTATCACATGACCCAGGGTTGTTCCCAGCCTAGTGCGACTCAAGGTTCTTTGGTAGACTATTGCATTGGTCCATTCATTGAAGATGAACACAATGCGACATCCTTTACTAGGCTCACCCACCAACAGTGCAGGTGCTGAACTGCTGATCCGAATGTATAGGTAAAAACAATATTATGCGTTTTCATCAATAAATAAATGGCCAAACATTTTTTTTATCGCGCGCTCGCATTACTTGGGGGCCCACTAATAAATTCTTTCATGGGACCCAAAATCTACAGCTACGCCCCTGCACACACACACACACGTTGTCTGTTTTGCCTCAATACTGTATATATATATTGATGCAAAACAGAATTATTTGTGTTGTGTGTGCGTGCGCGCTGCGGTGGCCAGGAGCACGCAACAAGATGGTGTACTTTATGGATTATGAATAGTATATTCCACTATAGCAGTATTATATGGTGTGCTGTACATTTGAATCTAATCTAATGTGCACGCGGCCATCGCATTATAATGAGCTGGACAGGTGTGTACAGTATGTGTGTGTGGTGGTGACGTGAATGCGTATCTGCCATGCGAGACTAGACGAGCAGGCTGTAGTCAAATCTGAAGTGTCCGACGTTCTGACTCCTCCCCCGGCTGCACTCGGCTATTCTCGTCTATTTTCGAGGCGAGTCGAAATCAATCTCGAACACGCCTACTTCCGTACTTTCCGCGAATCAGCGCGTGTCCTGTGGCTGGCGGAAGTTGCCAGTGAGCGGATTCTCCGGGATGCAGCTGGAGGCTATACTCGTTTAACTTGTCCGTGTCCGCTCCTTTCGACAGCATCATTTGCGTGCAACCAAAAAAAAAGGAAAAAAATGTTGCGTTCCGGGCAAGTTCCATCCCATAATAGCCTTCCCTAATCTCCAGCTCACCCGCCGCCTATGCCGACAGGGCAGAGTGTAGCAGAGGTGTGTGCTACTATCTCGGGCTCCACATCCATAGCAGAGTCAGTAGAAGCAGTAATAGTAGCAGCAGTAGTAGTAGCAGTAGTAGTAGTAGTAGTAGTATCAGTAGTAGCAGTAGTATCCGCAGCAGCAGTAGTAGTAGTAGTATCAGTAGAGACGCGGCCGTGAAAGGCAAGCGGCGTAACTTCTGGTGGACTGGCTTAACAGTAGGGTACATTTTTACACACTTGAGCCTGTAGGCACCCCATGACAGGTATGCTAGCCTTGGTGTACGACACCAGCCGAACAGTAGGTGCAGATAGGGTAGTTTCACTGAAGTATTTCTCATAAGTAGACAGTGGCATTATGGATACTGCTGAGCCTGTGTCCACAACCAGTCTCAATTCCTGAGCCTGGTAGTAGGTGTGTGTACATGCACATTGCATACAATCATTTTTGTAATGTCAGAAGCTTCCACGCATAGCACTGTAATTTCAGGAATTTCCACTGTACTCACCGACTGTGTTTTAGCACGGCAGACACGAGCAAAATGTCCTGTTTTCTGGCATAATTTGCAAGTCTCTTTTACCGCTGGACATTGTGAAGAGTTCGCCAGGTGGTTCCCCGAGCCACATCGGTAGCAAGAGCGAGTGGAAGCAGAATCAGTAGCAGCAGCAGGTTCAGCTGGACGGTAGCGCTGCCAGTCCCGTTTCTTGAAAGTAGTCTGAGACCGCGGCGTCACGGCCTGTACTGGAGCAGCACGCTCGGTAGTTATAGCTTTAGCGTGGAGTACAGCCGCTTCAAACTGCGTAGCTAGATTGATAGCCTTGTCCAGCGTCAAACCTGGTTCAAGCAGCAGACGTTCCCTTATCTGTGGGCTAGCTACATGTTCAATCAACTGATCCCGGAGATTTTCCTCCGTTTTATTATCAAAGTCACATCTGGTAGCTAGGTCACGCAAAGCAACAACGTATTGTGCAATGCTTTCACGCGGTGCTTGTGCACGCTTTCTGAACGTGTGTCGCTCGACTACTACGTTGATTCTTGGAGTAAAATGTGCATCCAGCGCTGCCACGGCGTTAGCCACCGAATCACCTGTATCTGGCAATGTGTAGAAAATCCGCGGACCCTCGGTACCCAGGCAATGTAGAAGGGTAGCTCTCTTCCGAGCTTCGGACCAGCCATTTCCAGTCGCATTTATTACCAGCATGTAATTCGTGAACATCTGGTGCCAAGTCTTGAACGGCATAGTAGGTTCCCCAGGGCAGGTTAAAAACGACGTTGGAGAAGCTACATGTAAATTAGCCATTTCTCCTGCAGTAAAAACGTCTGTTAAAATATTCCCCGGTTCAACTTCCTCGCCACCAATTGTTATGTTGTACATACGTAGTATTTTGTATGTAGGTAGAGGTGTAGTAATAAGTCTCCGGATACAGGATTACTCTTTCGTCTTTTAGTCAAGCATAGCAGGTTAGGTTACAACATGGTACACTCTGTTCTATTATCATTCTGCGTGTACTCTTCTTCTGCACGTATCATCATACAGCATCGTGTACTCTTCTTCTGCACTTCAGCTGTAGGCATAACAGGGCATTGTATTAAGGCGAGACACTACAGGTGAATAGGGTAAAAAATGTAACTAATAGATATCACAATGAAACTTCCCCAGTTGATTACTTATATTAAGACAAGACTTTTTTGTATTACAAGTTTTCTGAAATTGTATGTTTAAATATGCAAATGAGGCATGATCTACTTAAATATGCAATCATTTGCATATAATTCCAGGACAGAAATCTGAACATTGGATAAAGCCATTTTCAAAATTATAGTTTCATTTTGTTGACATATTAGAGCCAAAGGTTATTACAGAGGGGATTTTGGATATCTCTTTTTATCACTCCATAAATCAGAAAATACTCCATTCAGTCCATTTTTATGGTAAAATTCCATATTTCGCCATGTTTTTAGGAATAAAATGTGATATAAATCAGGGTATGAATGCGATATCAACAAACCCTTCTGTAAATACCTTCAGAACATAGATATGAATAGAACTGGAAGGTTTGGTGTATGTGAGTGTTACTGAAGTGGAGATGTCTGGCTCAGAGTATGAGGAAAAACTCTTAAAACTCATTTTTGGGAAAACGCCTTCAAAGTTCTGTATTGTAAAATGCCATACTTTTTTTTTTAAACAGATATTTACAAACACAATACCGAATCAAACCATTAGCAATAGACAACCTAAACACATGCCTGATAACTGAATAATAATAATGATGTTATTGAACTGAACAGAACTACACACAGGCTACAAACAGTGTAGTACAGTGTAGTACCCCCTAATAGGCAAAAAGTATTTGAATAGATATCACTATGAAACTTTCCCAGTTTGTTATGTACATATTGTGGCAATTCCAGGTGTAGGGGTGGCAGAATAAACAACACACAGACAGGTTGCAGTTCCCAAAATCATACTCTTTATTTTCTTAGTCAAATAATAACGGTTTGCTGTCGGCCGGGCGGCGTCTCCGCTCTGTGGCCTTTTGCCTTGCGCTGCTACGGGGGACTGAGAGGAGGCTCCTCGGCTCCATTAAGTCCCCCCTCTCCAACAGGCGCACCGCGCCGTGATTCGCTAATCAGGTAATCACTCTGATGGGTATTTAGTGACAGGTGCGTCCGGAAGCGGACGCCCAAACATGGGCAGCGCCCAGCCATTGGGTCGCCACATAGCGCCCATCAATCACCAAGCCCAGGGGTGGCTTGGGGTTGCCACAGTACCCCCCCTCCAGCTCCGACCGTCGGGGAAGAGCGTCCGACGCCCAACAGGCATCCTTCCTGGAGAGGGCGTCTGCGTTGCCATGCGCCACCCCTGACCTGTGAATGACAGAAAAGTTAAATGACTGTAACTCCAGAAACCATAGAGTCACCCTGGCATTGGTCCCCTTTGTCTTGGCCATCCAGACTAGGGGGGCGTGATCCGTCACCAGCGTGAAACGCCTCCCCAGCAGATAATAGCGGAGCGTCTCCAGTGCCCACTTAATTGCCAGACCTTCGCGCTCCACCGCAGAATAGTTGCGCTCGTGTGGCAGCAGCTTCCTGCTCACATATAAAATCGGATGTTCCTCACCCTCCAGTTGCTGGGAGAGGACCGCTCCCAGTCCCACCTCTGATGCGTCTGTTTGTACCGTCATCTCCCTGTCGAAGTTCGGGGAGATCAGCACCGGTCCCGAACAGAGGGCAGTCTTGAGGTCCTCGAACGCCGCCTCCGCCTCCGGTGTCCACTTCACCGTGAACGGCCGCCGCGCCTGGGTCAGATCTGTGAGGGGAGCAGCGCGAGCAGCAAAGTTAGGGATAAACCTCCTATAATAGCTCGCTAGCCCATTAAATGTCCTGACCTGCTTCTTGGTTAAAGGGCGAGGCCACTCCCTTATTGCATCAATCTTCCTCTTCTGCGGTTTCACATTGCCCCGGCCTATTGTGAACCCCAGGTACTCTGCCTCTTCTAATCCCATGTAACACTTCCTCCGGTCCTGGCCCTGTGGGACCAGGACTCAGACAGTATTCACAAGTACCTCCCATTAACAATAACCCTCAGTCTACATTGCCACCCGGTGGGCTGATGCCAATCTGGCATCAGCTCACACACCAACTTATTGTTATTTATTGTCAGTTGTGTTTGTTGTGTTTATTATCTGTTGTCTCCACTTTGTTAGTCTTGTGTTCCCCTGTCTGTGGTTTGTAATTATGTTTTAGTCTGGTTGTTTGTTATTGTTTTCCCAGTACTCTGTGCTCTATTGTTTCTGTCTACCACACCTGTGTCTTGTTTGTAAATTACCCTCTGTGTCTTGTCAATTAGTCTTGTGTATATAGTCCTGTCTGTCCTGCCCTGCTGTGCGCGGTCATTGTTAAATGTTACCTGTGTCGTGTATGTACCTTGTGTGTTAGTAAACTGTTCATCGTCACGCTCTGTCTCCGGTCTCATCTATACTCTGCCATCTGGGTCCATCTGTCCATCATGCCAAAGAAGCGTAGGACTAATCGTAACAGAATGACCGCGCCGAACTTGGACCCGGCAGAGAGGAGAGACGGAGCCAGCTTCGCGCTCGGGATCCTGGACGCTTCCGTCCTGCGTGCCGACCAGGCGACCGCTCTGGGTCTGGCACCATGGGACGCAGTGGCTGGGCCAGCGGCACCGATGATATCGGGTGCTTGCGCCGCGGCCACCCCGGTGCTGGATCCCTGGGTGGGAAGTCGCCTGGTCCGCAGGGGAGCGTCGGGGACGGGGCGCGGATCCCGACGCCACAGCCCCAGGGGAGGGGGTTTCCAGGACCGCAGGTCTATCCTCGCCGGCCTGGTCGAGGTCTCCTCCGCCCTGGGAGGTTCCAGAAGACGAGCCACCACCATGGCAGACCTGGAGGAGGACGTCGGATTCCGCTGCCAGAGGGACCCCGGTTGGGGGTCCTGCACCGCGTCCTGTCGCCAGGGAGCCTCCGGTTCGGGGTTCGGCGGGGGGTCTCGCCACCGTGGAGACCCCAGCCCCAGGTCGCGCTCCGGAGCCGTCGTCTCTTCCCCCCATCCTTCCCTGCTCCAGCCCTCCTCGTCAGCCCCCTCCCCCCGTTCCTGTTCCCGCAGGCCCCGTCCCTCGAACCCCCATCCTCCCCCCTCTTCTTTTCGCCGATGCGGCTTCCGTCCCCCCCACCCTCCCCGTTCCCGGGGGGCCTGTTGGGTCGCCTGGGAGTCGACCTTCGAGGGCGGGGTACTGTAACACTTCCTCCGGTCCTGGCCCTGTGGGACCAGGACTCAGACAGTATTCACAAGTACCTCCCATTAACAATAACCCTCAGTCTACATTGCCACCCGGTGGGCTGATGCCAATCTGGCATCAGCTCACACACCAACTTATTGTTATTTATTGTCAGTTGTGTTTGTTGTGTTTATTATCTGTTGTCTCCACTTTGTTAGTCTTGTGTTCCCCTGTCTGTGGTTTGTAATTATGTTTTAGTCTGGTTGTTTGTTATTGTTTTCCCAGTACTCTGTGCTCTATTGTTTCTGTCTACCACACCTGTGTCTTGTTTGTAAATTACCCTCTGTGTCTTGTCAATTAGTCTTGTGTATATAGTCCTGTCTGTCCTGCCCTGCTGTGCGCGGTCATTGTTAAATGTTACCTGTGTCGTGTATGTACCTTGTGTGTTAGTAAACTGTTCATCGTCACGCTCTGTCTCCGGTCTCATCTATACTCTGCCATCTGGGTCCATCTGTCCATCATGCCAAAGAAGCGTAGGACTAATCGTAACAATCCCAGCCTGCATTTCTTTGGGTTGGCGGTGAGACCCGCCTCCCGGAGGGCCCCCAACACCGCTCTCACCTTTTGGAGGTGGGTGTCCCAATCTGACGAGTGGATGATAATGTCATCGAGATATGCGGCTGCATACTCCCGATGGGGCCGTAGTACTCTGTCCATCAGCCTCTGAAAGGTAGATGGCGCCCCATGCAGGCCAAACGGGAGAACTTTATAATGGAACAGCCCATCTGGGGTGGAGAAAGCCGTCTTCTCCCTTGAGGCGGGGGCCAGAGGGACTTGCCAATAACCCTTCGTTAGGTCTAGTGTCGTGATAAATCTGGCCAGGCCCAGTCTGTCAATGAGCTCATCCACTCTAGGCATGGGATAGGCGTCAAACTTTGAAATTTCATTAAGCTTCCTGAAATCATTACAGAACCTGGTTGTTGAGTCGGGTTTTGGCACTAAAACAATAGGACTGGACCACCCGCTATGAGACTCCTCAATTACTCCCATCTCCAGCATGACCCGCACTTCTCTTCTGACTGCCTCTCTTTTTGCCTCTGGGATACGATAGGGCTTCAGCTTTACCTTGTCTCCCGGGCTGGTAATGATGTGGTGCTGGGCCAATATGGTGCGGCCCGGCGTGGCCGAGAACACGTCCCGGTTCTGTTGGACCAGCTCCCGAAGCTCCTGCCGTTGGGTCGGGGACAACTGTTCCCCGATGGGAACATCGGCCGCCTCTGCCACCTGCTGCGCAAAAGGGGGAAGAGGGGGGGGCGAGAGCAACACATCCCGGGCATGCCATTTCTTCAACAGGTTAACATGGTATAACTGTCGATGCTTCCTACGGTCGGGCTGGTGGACCTTGTAGTTGACGGGACCCACTTTCTCGATTATGTCGTAGGGTCCCTGCCATTTGGCTAGGAATTTGCACTCTGCTGTCGGTACCAGTACTAGGACTCGGTCCCCCACATTAAACTCCCGTGGCTGTGCGCCCCGGTCATAAATGCGCTTCTGTGCGTCTTGGGCCTGTTGCATGTGTTCTCTCACCACTGGCCAGAGCGCCTTCATCCTGTCTCTCATTACCTGCACATGCTCTATGAGAGACCGGTGGGGCGACGGCTGTTCCTCCCAAATCTCCTTTGCGATGTCCAGGAGACCCCGCGGCTTGCGGGCGTAGAGCAGCTCAAATGGCGAGAAGCCAGTGGAGGCCTGTGGGACCTCACGCACAGAGAACATCAGAAAGGGCAACAACTGATCCCAATTCTTCCCATCCTTCTCCATCACCTTCCTTAGCATGCTTTTCAGGGTCTTGTTAAAGCGCTCGCACAGTCCATCCGTCTGTGGATGGTATATGGAGGTTCGTAGCTGTTCCACTTTCATTAGTTTGCACATTTCTTTCATGACCCGCGACATAAAGCACGAGCCCTGATCCATGAGAATAGAGTCGGCAATTCCCACCCGACTAAACAAATGAAAGAGCTCCCGTGCCACAATTTTGGCCGTCACCGTGCGTAACGGGATGGCTTCGGGGTAACGGGTAGCATAATCTATGATTACCAGTATATACTGGTGGCCTCGGGACGATTTAACTAGAGGGCCCACTACGTCGAGGGCAATTCTTGAGAATGGGGTCTCAATGATGGGCAGCGGGATCAGAGGACTTTTATATTGTACCTTTGGTGCTGCGCGTTGACACTCTGGGCAGCTCCGGCAATAGTCCTCTACCGCTCTCTTCATGCCCGGCCAATGGAAACGCGCCCTTATGCGCTCCATGGTTTTGTCCACGCTAGGCCTGCCACGATAACACATTTTGCTGGGCGATTAATTGCCCCCGAAAATATCGCGATAAGCGATATTATTGCGACCGGTTAGAGCATTTTTTTGAGAAATTTATTTCCCAAAACTTTTATTTTGAAGCCCACCGCTCCGTCTTTTCCGGTGTTTGACTTTTATTTTGAAGCCCACCGACCGGACCGGAAGTATTGTTGTTATTATCCTAAGCAGAAACTATGAGCCGACAACATGTCTCGTCCGGTTCTGTTTTTGAGCTAATGATAAAACAAATTGTTGGTGAACAACTACCTTTCGGTTAGTTTTAACGTTAGCTACTAACGTTAGATGCAGCTACTACAGGCAATCAACGATGAGGAGGAAGCGTCAAAGCAGTAATAGAATAGCTGTGGTGCGTAAGCACTGCAGCACGACTCGAAACTACCGGAGTGTTATAATAAATTAATTCATGTTTAACTTGTCCCCGTGTCCAGTCCTTTGACTAGCCCCACCCGTTCATTGTAAACAATGATGCATGTAATTGTATTAACGTTATTCTGTGTTGTACTTGTAGCTATGCTATACGTTGTATTTCGTTTGTTAGATATTTAGCTAATGTTGTTAGCATGGAATGAGAATCAAAGCTCTATCTTTCATCTTTATTTAGCAGTCCAGTTTCTCCGGGCAGTAGCGAGTAACTACTTGGGTCTAAAAATAGCTAACGTTACACTACAAATAATGCTACTTGGTTAAAAGGAGCAACACTATTGAGAAATGTCTATGTGGCGTTGCCCCACGGAGCTCCCGTGCTGTACTCTAGTAACGTCAGCGGCCCGCCTCCCAACACGGACAGTGACTGAAGGGGCACTGGTTCCGCCTCATTAAAACAAACGCGCAAATAGCAATTAATCGCGCCCGTCAAAATCATTGCATTCATTTTAATTATCGCAGCAATTAATCGATTTATTGCTTATCGCGGCAGGCCTAGTCCACGCCCAGGTGCGCTCCGAGGATATGTGAATGCGCCAGCTGGAGTACAGTGGGAATAAAGAACTTCGGTACCAGCAATAGATCCCTAACCTCATCATTCTTTTTTACAACTTGGTACAGCAATTGTCTTTTTATTGCAAAGTGAGGATATGGCAGGTTACTCACCCCCTCCACGGGATTTCCATCTATGGTCTTGATATTCGCCCGGGCCTGCGTTAGGTTTGGGTCTTCCAGCTGGGCCGTTCCGAACTGACCCGCCAGGTGTCCGCCTGGGGGAACTCCGCAAAGGGGTCCTCGTCACTGTTATCCGTCTTGGGGCCCGCTTGGGGCGCTGGCGCGTCGTCACCCACACCTGATGCCGTCTCTGTCTCACTCCCCGGTATATCCAGGGGTTCCGGCGCGTCGTCACCTACATCTGAGGCCGTCTCAGTCTCACTCCCCGTTACGTTCAGAGCACACACCTTCGGCTGACGTAACCCTTTCTTCTTCCTCGGTTTACCCGTAGAGGGTGGGGTGCGCGGGGAGATGACGGCTGAGCACAGCTGGCGATACAGGGGGCAGTCTCGACCAATCAGCAGCGCTACCGGCAGGTTAGGTATGACGCCGGCTGTCATCGAGCAGACCCCCTTGGTGGTTGTCAGGGTGATCGGCGCTGTAGGATACAACTTTGTGTCCCTGTGCACACAGGACACTGACACTTGCGGAGCCTCTGCGTCGCAGTGTGCCAAATGGGGCTGAACCAGCGTTATGGCACTACCCGAGTCCAGGAGCGCTACGGCATCTTTGTCGTTGACGCGCACGGGTAAAAGTGTCGCCGATGTTTCCTTATGGGCCCAACAGGCTGCGCCATAGTTGCACGTCTTTCCGCGGGGGTCTGAAGCTGCCGCCGATGGCATGGACACATCCCGGCCTGGGCAGTTCCACGAGAGATGCCCGGGCTCGCCGCAGTCGTAGCAGCGTCTTTGGTCCTGGTCGAACAGCGGTCTTCTTCGGGGTAGTTCGGGCTCACCTGCGTTCCCTACCCGGCCCCTTGGGCTGGGCTCGTCGGGACCCCTCCTTGTTCTCGGCCGCTCTGGCTTTTCCCCTCGCCCCCCTTTGAGTAACTCCCGCGTTACCTGGCGGGCCTCCACAATATTCACCAGCTGCTCCACGGAGCGGGGGTCCGCTTGACTCGCCTGCTTCTTCGAGTCATAGGGGAGGGCTCTGACAAAGCGGTCCATAACAATCCGTTCCAAAACCGTGGGCCCTCCGGGGTCAGTCATTAGCCAGGCTCGGCTTGTGCGGACCAGGTCGTGCATCTGGGAGCGCGGGGAGGCCTGTGCGTCATACACCCAATCATGGAACCGCTGCGCGCGGGACTGCAGACTATGGCCGTACCGGGACAGAATTTCCTGCTTTAGCCGAGTGTAGTTCCCGGCTTGCTCCGGTGGCAGGTCCTGGTAGGCCTTTTGTGCATTACCCGACAGGAAGGGGGCCAGCAGTCCCCCCCAGTCGTCTTCGGGCCAGCCCTCCCGGCCGGCGGTGCGCTCAAACGCCAGGAGATAGGCTTCTATATCCTCCTGCTCCGTCAGCTTGGGGATGAAGCGCCCGGGGTTAGGCCGCGTCCCGGCGGCCCCTTCCTCCTGCCGGTGAGCGGCCATCCGCTGGAGCTCCGCGTGGATCATCCCCGTCTGTTTCCTCTGTTCGTGCAGGGCCTCTTCGTGCCGGGTCTGTTGTTCCATGCTCGCCTGTACAAGCTGCTGCACCAGCGCGTCCATGCTTTTTCCGTTATTAAATTTATATATATATATATATTTTTTTTTTAATTTCTTTTATTCTATTCTGATAAAGTCTATTGTTGTTTATTCTGCACCCCTGATTGCCAGTAGACTATGCCCGCATTCTCCACCACTGTGGCAATTTCCAGGTGTAGGGGTGGCAGAATAAACAACACACAGACAGGTTGCAGTTCCCAAAATCATACTCTTTATTTTCTTAGTCAAATAATAACGGTTTGCTGTCGGCCGGGCGGCGTCTCCGCTCTGTGGCCTTTTGCCTTGCGCTGCTACGGGGGACTGAGAGGAGGCTCCTCGGCTCCATTAAGTCCCCCCTCTCCAACAGGCGCACCGCGCCGTGATTCGCTAATCAGGTAATCACTCTGATGGGTATTTAGTGACAGGTGCGTCCGGAAGCGGACGCCCAAACATGGGCAGCGCCCAGCCATTGGGTCGCCACATAGCGCCCATCAATCACCAAGCCCAGGGGTGGCTTGGGGTTGCCACAATATAAACTAAGAAAAAATATATTGCAAGTTTTCAGAATTGTATGTTTATATATGCAAATGAGGCACTTCCCCATTAAATATGTGCACATTTATGGATGCAATAAGGCAAAATGAAGTAAAATAAACAACTAAATGTGTGTTATTGACGTTTTATTGTCACTAGTTTCATAGAAGACATGTTTAGGAAGCAAAATATAACAAAATCTCAAAATCAACAAAAAAAGTATATTTGCCTATTCACCTGCAGGCGTGTTGCTTATTAACAGCGGAAGAGTGCAAAAATGCTTCCGCATTCGTCACCGCACGCCACTACGGTAATGCGCCTTTCCTTTCACGCCGCTCAGACAAATGCATATGGCATTTCCGCGTACATTGCAACGAATCACTTCGAACCTCGGCTGTCTTTAACTATGAGTGAACACAACGCAACATTGTAACGTTAACGTGTACTTTACTATGGAATATACATGTATATTATCGCGACGCGTCGTCAGACTAAACAGTGTTGTGAACACAACACATTGTAACGTTAACGTGTACTTCGCGATGCGTCGTCACACTAAACAGTGTTGTGAACACAACACATTGTAACGTTAACGTGTACTTTACTATGGAATATACATGTATATTATCGCGACGCGTCGTCACAGACTAAACAGTGTTGTGAACACAACACATTGTAACGTTAACGTGTACTTTACTATGGAATATACATGTATTGTTAGAAAATGTTTTGGATCTAAATCACTTGGAGTTTGAAAGTGATATCAGAAGAAACTACTCAACCTCGGCTGTCTTTAACTATGAATGAACACAACACTCTAACTCACCATGTTTAGATAATAAAGTACTCAACCTCTACTTGTCTACTGTCTGACTGAACACACACGGTGACGAATGCGGAAGCATTTTTGCACTCTTCCGCTGTTAATAAGCAACACGCCACCTGCAGTGTCTCCCCTTAACTGCTCCCCATAGTGGAGACTCTTGGGAGTACAGCTACAACATGTAATGTGAGGACACAACAGCGCTGCTGCACAACCACCCCTCTTTCACATGTCACCACAAAGTGGAGCTGCTGCACAACCACCCCTCTTTCACATGCCACCACAAAGTGGAGCTGCTGCACAACCACCCCTCTTTCAAATGCCACCACAAGGTGGAGCTGCTGCGCAACCTACACAATTGTATCAACCTTCTCAAATACCACCTCAAGGAGACTTGAGTACAGTCCTGCAACGGCAGAATGAAATCACAAATGCTCTTGTGCAACAACAGCTCACAATGTCTCTACCATCCAGAGATATCCCTCCATTTGACAGTGACCCGCTTCACTATGGGAGCTTTATAAGATCCTTTGAGCATAATATTAAAAACAAGGCCAACAAAGCTGATTGTTTATATTTTTTGGAACAATTTACAAAGGGACAACCACGTGAGCTGGTAAGGATTTGTCAGCACATGATGCCTGACAGTGGTTACGACATGGCCAAGGGTCTCCTGAAGAAACATTTCGGGAATTAATTCAAAATTGCTTCGTCATATATTGAAAAAGCCTTGGCGTCGCCCGCAGTTAAGTCTGAGGATGTAAAGGTGCTGCAGGCCTATTCTTTGTTCCTGCACAACTGTTGCAACGTGATGGCAGAGATGCAACACATGCAGGAGTTCGACATGCCAACCAACATGCGCAGGATTATGACCAAGCTGCCCTACAGGTATAGGGAAAGATGGAGGACAACAGCTCATGATCTACTGGAGTGACAAAATCGCAGAGCTGTTTTTAATGATCTTGTCACATTCATGGAACGTCAGGTTACAATCCTTTCTGACCCACTTTACGGCGACATCCAGGATCAACCAATTGTAAAGGATGGATTGAGCAACAGGAACAAGTCTCAGCCTCAGTCCAAGTTTTCGCAGAGCTAAAGGCAACAGCTTTGCTACAACGGTAACATGTCTGGACTCCAAAGAACCAGACTTGGGATCTGTCCATAGGGGGCGTAATTTCAAAATAGAGAAAGTCCAGATCTTGTATGTGCTGCTTTCGGGAGCACTCTTTGGCAGATTGCCCGCGACTGAAAGGCAAGACCCACAAGGACAAAATTATCTTTGTGAAGCAAAAAGGGATTTGTTTCGGATGTTTGTGTTTCGGTCACATGAGTGGTGATTGCGACATACGCCTAACCTGCAAGGTTTGCGGAAAAAAACATCCAACCATACTTCATATCGACAGGCCATACCCCAGCACAGATCGGCAGCCTAAGGCAGCTGCTAGCGTCACAACAGCCACGCAGACATGTGGTCTTACTGGGGCCGGCGGAGGTGGTTGTAAGCTGTCCATTTTGCCAGTCCAGGTCAAGTCCACAAAGGCAGACAAGATATTGCAAATGTACGCCTTTCTCGACCCTGGCAGTTCTGCAACATTTTGTTCTGAACATTTAATGAATGCATTGAATGTGACTGGACGACAGACCAACTTCCTTCTGCGCACCATGGGACAGGAGAAGGTGGTCGCAGGTACCTCCCTGAAGGGTTTGGAGATCTCTGGTCTCAATGGAGACACCTTCTATAGCCTCCCAGAAGTCCTTTCACAAAGAAAAATGCCTGTGACCAGTGAAAATATTGTCTCACAGGAAGATTTAGTGAAGTGGCCGTACCTGTCTGATGTCCAAATTCCCAGCATAAAGGCGAATGTTGACTTATTGATTGGCACCAATGCACCCAGGTTATTGGAACCTTGGGAAGTGGTCAACAGCCGTGGAAATGGTCCATATGCTGTAAGAACTGTTCTGGGCTGGGCGGTCAATGGGCCCCTTCAAGCAAGCGATGGTCCTGAAAATGGGATTGCAGTGGCCAATGTCAATAGGATTTCTGTGAGCAAGATTATATGCTAAGCAACCAATACAACCATGATTTCAATGAAAGGAATTCAGAAGAAAAGGGAATGTCAAGAGAAGATGTTAGATTTCTGAAGATCATGGAGGAATCGGCACAGCTCATGGATGGACACTATAGTATGAAGATGCCCTTCAGGAGTGACCAGATTACTCTGCCCAACAACCTCTGTGTGGTCAAGCAACGGCTACTTGGATTACAGAGGAGGTTCAAGAAAGATGAAATCTTTCACAAGGAGTACACCAGCTTCTTCACTGACGTAATCAAGAATGGATATGCTGAGGAAGTGCCTCAACATCAGCTAGATCGTGGAGTTGGACAAGTTTGGTATGTCCCCCACCATGGTGTACATCACCCAAGAAAGGGCAACTTAAGGGTTGTGTTCGACTGCGACGCTGAATACCAGGGAACTTCATTGAACAGCGAACTGTTACAAGGCCCTAATCTCACCAGTTCGCTACTTGGTGTTCTGGTAAGATTCTGACAGGAGCCAGTAGCGTTCATCGGAGACATAAAATCAATGTTTACCATGTCAAAGTTCCTGAAGAACACCAGGATTTTCTTCACTTCCTCTGGTGGCCTAAGGGCAACACAAATCTGGAAGTTGTGGAACATCGAATGACAGTACACCTGTTTGGGGCAGTTTCCTCCCCAAGTTGTGCAAACTACGCACTGAAGAAGACTGCTGAAGACAATCACAATCACTTTGCTGCTGATGTTGTCGAAACAGTCAAACGAAACTTCTATGTGGATGATTGCTTAAAGAGCCTACCCACAGAGGAAGAAGCAGTTGTCATGATTCAAGCTCTTTCAGGGATTTGTCAGAGAGGCGGATTCACCTTGACCAAGTGGACCAGCAACAGCCGGTCAGTACTGCAGTCAATTGCAGAAGAGCACCGGGCAAGGGACTCGAAAGAGTTGAATCTGGACAGAGATGAGCTTCCGATGGAGAGAGCCCTAGGGCTACTGTGGTGTGTGGAAACTGAGACATTTAAATTCAAAATGGTCAGGAAGGAGCAACCGCATACCCGGCGAGGTCTACTGTCCATCGTAAGTTCAGTGTACGATCCCCTGGGTTTCATTAGCCCAGTTACACTGCCTGCCAAGTCCATGCTGCAGGAACTGTGTAGAAGAGGGTGCAGCTGGGATGAGAACATTCCAAAAGATATTGAACACCAATGGATAAGATGGTTGGAGGAACTGGAAAAGATGACATCATTCAAAGTCAACCGATGTGTTAAACCCAAAAACTTTGGACGCCCCACTCGGGCAGAATTGCATCACTTCCCCGACGCTAGCGAAGATGGATTCGGGACTGTTGCCTATCTTAGGCTGCAGAACAGCAGGAACAGTATCCATGTTTCCTTCATGTTGGGGAAAGCAAGAGTCACGCCCCTGAAACATGTAACCATTCTGCGTCTTGAACTGACAGCTGCTGTCCTAGCAGTTCGAGTGGACCAGATGTTAAAGACTGAGCTTCAACTGCCACTGGATCCATCAACATTCTGGACAGACAGCACGTCAGTGATCAAGTACATACAAAACGAGGACAAGCGCTTTCATACCTTCATGGCAAACAGGGTGTCAACCATTAGAGAAATGACTGACATGTCTCAATGGAAGTACATCAACACCAGAGACAACCCCGCTGATGACGCATCCAGGGGTATGAAAGTTGAAGAACTGCTGACGGGTGACCGATGGATTGAGGGCCCAAAATTCCTCTCTCAGCCCATGGAGAAATGGCCTTCTTATACAGCAGACTGCATTGTGGCCAGCGACGATCCAGAAGTCAAGAAGCCTGTTGCTGTGAATGTGATCATCACAGACTCACCTAGTGCTACAGAACATCTTGTCACTTACTTCTCTGAATGGAAGAAGCTCAAGACAGCTGCAGCATGGTTTCTAAAGGTGAAGAGGACTCTTCTAGAACTGGCACAAAGGAGAAAGGAGTTGCAGGCTGTTAAGGTCCTTGAGAAGGATACACGTGGTGCTTCCAGGCACATTGAGTCAGAGATGGAAAAGGCCAAAGGAGCCCTGAAAGGGCAGACCTTGGCATTGGATGACCTATTGAAGGCTGAAGTTTCCATCATCCGATACTGTCAGCAACAAAGGTTCCAGAAGGAAATGGCCGCACTATCAGCTGGAAAACCAGTTGCAAGAGACAGTGTGACCTACAAGCTGGACCCTCAAATGGATGATGGCCTTTTGAGAGTTGGTGGACGACTGAGTAGAGCGGCGATGCCTGAAGAAAGAAAACATCCACTCATTCTGTCTAAAGATCGGTACATTTCCACACTCATACTGAGGCACATCCACCAACAACTAGGACACAGTGGAAGAAACCATACATTGTCGAAGCTTCGTAAGAAGTTCTGGATCACAAACGCCAATTCGGCTGTGAGGAAGATCATTGGAAAGTGCGGTTTTTGCAGGCTCCATTGTGCAAGGGTAGGAGAGCAGAAAATGGCAGATTTGCCCAAGGAAAGGCTTCTGCCTGATTTACCCCCCTTCACGAATGTTGGAGTTGACTACTTCGGGCCATTGGAAGGGAAGAGAGGCCGAAGTACATGTAAGCGCTACAGAGTAATTTTTACCTGTTTCTCAAGCAGAGCTGTCCACTTGGAAGTGGCGCCTTCTCTGGATACAGATGCGTGCATCAACGCCATACGTCGATGTATCTACAGAAGAGGCCAGGTATCCCAGATGCGATCTGACAATGGAACAAACTTTGTGGGAGCGGAGCAAGCGTTGAAGGAGGCTCTTGCAGCTCTGAATCATGAACGGTTGCAAGGAGCTTTGCTCCAAGATGGAATTCATTGGAAATTTAACCCACCAGGAGCATCCCACCACGGAGGTGTGTGGGAGAGAGTTATCTGCATGGTAAGGAAGGTTCTTGCATCTGTTTTGCATTTGCAAACTTTGGATGATGATGGATTGCACACTGTCATGTGCGAAGTGGAGGCAATATTAAATGGCCGCTCCATCACCAAACTGTCCCGACGATCCCAACGATCTTGAACCACTCACTCCCAACCATATTCTATCACCTGGGCTCTTTGTGAAGGAGGATCTGTATGTGAAGAGGAGGTGGAAGCAAGCTCAGTATATTTCTGGACTTTTCTGGAAAAGATGGGTGCAGGAGTACCTCCCTCTCCTCCAAGAACGGCAAAAGTGGAGTCAGCCCAAGAGAAATTTTGTAACTGGAGATATTGTCGTGGTAGTCGACTCTGCAGCTCCTCGAGGCTCTTGGCTTCTCGGCAGAGTTTTGGAGACCTTCTCAGACAAGAACAGCTTGGTGCGCTCAGTGCATCTGAAGACCAAAACAAATGTTTTAGAGCGACCAGTAACCAAGCTTTGGAATGCAGCTGATCCTATGCTGAGGAAATCTCCATCTCTGCTTATTTTTTAAGCAAACTACAAAATAATTCTCATATCCAAAAGTAGTAGTAGTAGTAGGTCATACAGCATTTGGTTATGTGGGTGGGTAGGTTTGTAGGCAGGTGGGTGGGTTGTTATATATTATTATGTACACAGTATATGCATGTATGTACTGTGTGTATGTATGTTTGTATTAACACAAATCTTTTGAATGTATTCTGGTATTTTATAATATGCATATTTTTGTATTTTTGTATGTTTGATTTTATAAAACAGGGGAAGTTCTTGATAAGCCTCTAAACTTCTAACTTCTCCTTCACAATCGTTATAACTTATTATGTATTGTTTTTACTTCTGTTTAACTGTGTTAATAAACAAACAAACAAACAAGCTTTGTCTTTTGCACGAGGCAATAGTCTCAAAGATTTGATTTGTTTGTTGTTATGGCACACTTTGGCTCTTTGTTTTTCTTTTCATGTTAATTGTTATATGTTATGACATTTAACAATTAGGGGCCGAATGTGTAAGAGCCAATTTACATGGTTGTATTGACATCTGTTATATTTTATGCATTTGTTTTGTTTTTATGCATTTGTGTTGATTTCTGCTTGTAGACAGCCATGCCTGCTATTGGTTTATGGCATCAGTTCCCATTGCTCACCAGTAGGTGACTTACGTGGCTACTTAGTGGATAATGGGACTGATGACAGCCAGGTGTGTTTTGGTTACCGACAGAGAGCCAACAGTTTTTGACCGTCGCCGTCGTACGTCGCCGTTGTTTGGTGAATTCGTTTTGTTTGTAGATAGTAATGTGTTGTTGTACAAGGTAGTATCGTTCACTTTATATATTATATGCAAATTGTGCATCAATTATTGTTTAGTGTAAATAAACCCATTTTGGGGTGTTATTGCAACGGACCTTGTGGACATTCTATCTTTGGATCAGACGCGTCAACTATTATGTTCTAGTCGGTATCAGCCTCCAGGGCTTTATAGATTTATTGTTTTTGTTAAAATCAAGTTAGGCCCTTACAGTCAGACTGGAAAGTCTCATAGAGATGGTGGGACTGGAGGTGGTCATGCAGCTGTAGGATGAGTCTGACAACCTTTTCCAGAACTTTTGCCAGGAAGGTTATGTTTGAGATGGGGCGGTATTTAGAGAGAATGTCTGGTTCCAAGTTGTGCTTTTTTAGCACATGTTTTATAGCTGCTAGTTTTAGGGGGGGTGGAACTTCACCGCTGGACAGTGAGTGGTTTATTATTTGGGTCATGGTGGGGACAGTCGATGGAAGGCACATTTTCAATAGTGATGGTGGGAGGGGATCCAGGGAGCTGGTGGACGTTCATTTTGAGAACTATGGCGGATAGCTCGGCTTGCGTGACCTCAGCAAAGCATACTAGGGTAGGGCCATTGTGAGGGGCAGTGTCTGTGGAGGGGCCAGTTAAGTAGGGCCAATGTTGTGCCTGATTGTTTCGATCTTGGTTTTGAAAAAGTCCATGAAACGGTTGCATTCAACAGTGGAGGGGATTGTGGCAAATGAGTCCCTGGGAAAACAGACGCTCTGGGTTTGAGTGACCAGACTCAATAAGAGTTGAATAGTAGGAGGCCCTAGCGGCTCTCAGTATGAGTATGCCATCTGATGTTGTCGGTATGACAGCTGAAATTACATAAGAACATCCAATCAACTGGCATGTTGTATAAAACGTACAAGTTTACTATTTTCATCTGCGGCAGCGGCAGTGAACATGAAGAGATTTGACGCAACCATGTAGCCACAGTAAAATATACCGTAGAGCAGTGTTCGAATAAGGGGGAGGGCCAATGGGGGCATAGCCCCCATAGATTGTCTGAGCCCCCATAGTCAACAACAGCTGTGGGGGTCTCTCAAAAAATTTATATAATTTTAATTTTTTATATATACATTTATTTTTCAATGTACGAATTAGTATTATTTATGTTACCTAAATAAATTGTTAATAGATAATATTAGTCTTTTCAGTTTTTTAAATAACCGAGTAATTAATGTTGTGGAATAGGCTGCGTTTCACCTCCAAGCCCCTATGCGTCGCCCATGAGCGTGTTAACGCTACTTCTCCAACCCATTGGTGAAGAAGAAGCAGCAAGCTTAACGTTATGTAAACAGGAGGCTGCCCATGTCCTGCAACTGCCAGTCTGCGACTCAAGTAAAAAGTAAACAGTGTACACCACATGCCACCGGAAAAAATGCTTAACCCGCCACAAGGCTGTACAAGGCTGGACAGCTTCATCTTTATAAAAAGGCCAAAGACTAGTCAAAGACTTTGACTAATGCTGTTAGCGCAGCAGCTAGCAGCGCTACTGGTTGACACTGCTAGTAGTGTTAGCCCTGCTCCTGTTAATTAATGTTGCCGCGGCTGCCACTGCCAGACCAGAGTCTCCACCTAGACTGCGCTGCTGCTCAACCACCACAATGCTGGGGACCTGTTACGGGTGAGTGTTGACAAGGTACCAGTTGTGGAGGAAGAAAGGAGTCAGAGAGTTGTTGCTCTTCAATAGTGGTTCCTTTAATGATGACACCAGAGCTGAGCGTCTACTGAGAAAGCATACAAAATAATAAACCTAACTAATACAGGACGATCGGGTGCCAGGGAAACATCCGTGATCTAGGGTACCACCGTGTACCGACGCTGGAAGTAGAATGAAGAACCGACGATAAAACACAGGGAAGACAGGGGTTACATAAGGTCACATTCCAAACATTCCACACGCACCACAGTGACAGCGAATCAGAACACAGACAATCATTGACAGAGGGAAGCAGGTGTCAGAATGGTGGTATGGTTCTCAGGCAACAGCCAGAGAACCCAGAACGTTACAGGGACCGAGTCAGTGGACCTTTTGGAAAACTAAATACAGCTGGTTATTTGCCAAGGAGGTAAATGGAGGTAAATGCTGCTGTTATGTGCCATACAACTATTTATTTGGTCTAATTTTTTTAATTAAATTGTTGTCTCATTTGATCGGATGCAAAATGCAAATAAGTAAATATGGCATTATATATCAGAGGTGAGTACGAAAATGAACAAATATTGATGGTTAATAATGAGACTGAATAATGACATCACACAATGTCTAATGATTAGACTGTTTTGTGATGTGATTGATTGATTGATTGATTGATTGATTGAAAACTGTAACAGATTGCAGAATGGGCACAATACAGTACGGCTCAATACACACAATTGTTAAGGGGATGCAGACCAGAGAAAGACTTTCGTCTTGTTTCCATCAGGGTCCCCCATTTTCAATTCATAATAACATTTATGACATACACAACATACAGATATACAGATATCATGCCATTAATGACATACATGATGACATATAGATATACAGTACTGTTACATTTGTGACCTACAATATATACAAATATACAGTACTGTTAAACAGAGATCCTAACAGAAAATATATACATACGAGGGGGAGGAAACTGTACATTAGGAGGGGGTGGGCGGGTGGGAGGGGGGTTTGGACATTTACGGGGGCCAGTTTAATTAGTTTTCATTAGTATTAGACTCTAATCCTAATGAGATATTCCTCTAAATATGACTTTCGAAAACGGCCACAATTTCAGAAGAAAAAGAGTAAAAAAATATATTCAGGGGGCCCCCATAGCTCTCAGGTGATAACTCGAACCCTGCCGTAGAGATGTAACTTCTCAAAAGTAGCGCTGTATCTATCACACTCTTCATCAAGATAAAACTTCTCAGAGGATTTTCTCCTGCAAGATTCCATTAAATCTTGGGAACAACAGTGCTTGTTTTTTCAAGTAATTGAACATTCTGCCTCAGGCACTATCACATTACAGGTCATAGGAGACTCATGTAACTGCTTTATGGACCTCAGCCCCTAGAAGAACGTGTGCACCTCCATTATTCATTATCAAATAGTCAAGCTGAATTTGGCTGTGTGTAAGAATGGGTGAAAAAATAAAAGGCTCCGATATATATATATATCTTTTTGGTTCCTTGAATTTAGTGACAGACAAACGCTATGGGACTCCTTCAAGTGTTAATTTTGGTTTAACATTGTCCCTAAGCAACACTATTTTCATAATTGACAACATATAAGCGATATACTACTTGCTAGCTACTAGATCTTTAATTGTATGCTCAAATCCAATTGAAACCGACTCGACCCATTGGTTTTGGGTCAGATTGGACTGTAATCTTGGTTTTTCTCTTTTTTTCTGCCAATATTATTGGGGCCATGTTACTGTTAGATGAATTATGATTTTTAGACACAGGGTGTTCAAATGAAATGCAAGTGAACAATGAATCCGAGAATATTAGTGATGGCTATGGCTGCCCAGGTCACCTGAGGTCAGTGTTTGACTGTTCATGAACATAATGATAGATGGGGGTATATATGCTAAATAACTGATGCCTAATGTTCTAGCAGAGTGAACTCACTTTACATAACAAAGCCCCCCTAAAGAGAACATTACCATACAAAATGACCGTGTCACATAAACCAGATCTGCAGGCACTATTCTACAACAATCAGCCACTGAGATCTGTAACGATTTAATGGAATCCTTTCTATATGTATGCCATTTAAAAGAGCTTAAGTTTTACGAACGCGTGTGCACATTGACTCCTAGTAAAGCCTGTTTGCACAGAGTCTCCCTGACGCTCAGGTGAGTGTTCTGGTGTGAATTGCAGACCTTGTGCTGAACATTGATGCACTGCCTCCATTACCCCCCCTGCCTCCGTCCGAGGAGTCGACGCTATTGTTTATGACACTGACACATGCAGTAATGGGTATTTCACTTCTGCACCTATATATACCGAGAGCGTTTTGAGACGGGAAACACTGATAAATATGGTGTGTATCCACAACGTCAGTTAATTTCTATTGCATCAGCTGTAGCATCACAATGATTAAACAGATGGCCTTGGTTGCTTTTGAAGCAGTTTTCATTCACAATGTTGCAGCAAAAATACAAAGTCATAAAAAAAAAAAAAAAAAAGGGAGTTGCTTCTTACTAATTCAACATCAATCTACGATGGTCTTGCCGTGTCGTCGTGTTGCGGTTCTTCAATGCAGCAGGAAATTCAAGGCACAAAACTTGAGAGAAGAGGAGGTCCTGAAACCAGAGAACCCCTGTATACGAGAGAATCATCAGACATGTAAAGATGCGTCTCGGGGGACGTGAGGAACTTCAGAGACGTGCGAGACAGACGAGTCCTCTCTTCCGCCGTAGTGGTATGTCCCGGCAGACTGGGGAACATGGCACATGTCACAAATACAGAGAGACACGTGCCAGTCTCTCCCTTTATGTTTGTTCAAATACAAACACACGTGCAGCCCTATCAGAGCAGTTATTTTCAATTATCCTGTGTCACCCTTCATCTTTTTCCCCACTCGCTGTTGTATGGTTGGATTGATGCAGTCCTCTTTTTCATATCCAAGCAATGTTTTACTTCAGAGAGAGAGAGAGAGAGAGGAAAAGGAGATCACAACTGTTTCATTCAACTTTTATGTAGGTGTTCTAGCTTCTGCGTTTGGTAGCCTGGGGGTACACAGTGTGCACTGTTCAATTCTTTAACAAGGCTTTTAGTAACACAGTGATTCTAAATTGAAAAAATAAAGGCTCACAGGAAATGTTTGTATTGAAACAGCTCTTCCATCGTGTCTCTTGTTCACCAAAGATGGTTCATTCAGTTCAAACCAAAAGATCCTTTAAACCCTATAACGGAGATGAAAAGACTAACGAATTACTTTCTATAGGGCTTTCACAGTACCAGGATGCAGAGTGATTTACAGTGGCATGACTGCATGCATCCTACAGTATGGGTGGTGGGGCCCAGTTGGGATCGAACCCCCTAACCCCCCTGAGTTAGCACCATGATCACAGCGCTCGACCCATGGAGCTACACAGGACCACTAGACAAGATGAGATCAGCTGTGCAGATACAGCAAAAATCAAGTCTCTATGAATTGGCTGCTTTAGCAGACAGGAATATATACTGTATGTAGTACACTACTATAGAGAACACCATGGTTCCCCGTCTCTGTTGTTTTCTATTACAGTACAAAAAAAATACTATTTCTGTTTACATCCCGTCAAGTGGGGGACTGTGCACATAAATTTACCATAATAGGCGGCTACTGAGTCTGCTAATGTGGCTCTCTGGATGATAGGGTGTGGAGAGCTTCGGGGAGGAACAGACAATCAAGCGAGAGAGTGCGGGAAAAAAGAAGACATTCTTAGTATATCCTAATTTTTCGAGGCCCTGTTTAGTACATGAGTGTGCCGCCACCCCGGGAGTGAAGAGGTTACCGCCACATCTGGAGAAATGAGTTTGACCCTCTCAAAGGGCACAGGAAGTCGCCCCTGAAAGCGGCAAACAAAAGCAGCAGTGGCGAGCAGGAACCCAGAGCGCCATTCATCGCGGCTAATGACTTGTTCATTAAGAGTGATGATGGATAAAGACTTCTCACGCTGAGATGAAATCAAGATTTATATGCGTTGTTTCCTCACCCAACTTGTGGGAAGATCATCATCATTTAATTCTATCTCTGCGGCCGGTGATGGGCATCCAGAGAGCGGGCTATCAAACGGTGCAGTCAGCTGGCAAAATCCAAAACGTGCCGTTGGCACATCTGGAGCTTGCCGTTGCAGCTGAGGGTGAGCAATGGCTGCTGGCGGGTAGCCAAATTACAGGCAGAGACGCTTCAGGACTCCACAGCCTCCACCCCAGCTTCTCCTCGTTTAGATCATCATCATTATTTATTTGCTTATTTATTATTTTTTCCATTATGTGTGCCGTGTTGCATTTCAACTGCACTTTTTCCCTCTTCCTTCAGCATCAGCGTATTATCAGACCGCACTAGACCCTCGACCCACCTCCCTCTGTAGGCTCTTATCTCTAGTTGGAAATAGGCCCCAAGACACTTCATCAGTGTCCTTCACCCTGCTATCTGCTGCTCCCAACTTTTATTAAAACTTCAGCCTTTATCAGCTCCTGGGTAATTCAGGGCATGACAGATTGGGCACCAGGTGCCACGTCCATTTGAGCTTGCCGTACATCTCTTGCTCCCCTATCAAAGACAATGGGAGGTGGCAGGATGCTGCATTGTGGGATATATCCGCCTTTATCCCACCAAATCAGGTTGCTTCAACAAACTTCGGGAATCAACTGCGTGCTGCCTACACTGACACTCTTACTCAGCACAGAGGTCCCCTGCTGTGCATTGTTTCTATATTAGCACAGTGGCGGCTGCAGGCTTTTCTTTTCTATAATTACAACTTGTAAAACAAAACTCAAGTCTTCAAAAATGACTGCTTGCCAGATCATTCCTTGATCATTTTCTGGTGGCAGAAGAAAGAATAATAATAACAAATTTAAATAAAATAAAAGGTTTTTCTTAAACAAAATATCAATTAACAAAGAACTTTACAGTAATGTATGTTGTTCATGGTGTCAGTATTCAAGAGCATTCCTCTTGAAGAGGTTGGAGAGTCACTGTCTTAGAAGGTACCGCTATAGTCATATTCAAGCTGCATGAGAAAAGAAAAATCGATGACAGCCTTTGCGGAAGCAAGGTGACAAGGGGCTTGTTTAATCATGTTGTGTGTATAAGCATGCGTGGGTTTGCATGTGTATAGTGTGCGCATGTATCTTTCATTATGCGGCAAGGGTGGACTGTAGCATCATTAAAGATAAAAATACCATCCTGTGTCGGGACCAACCAGGCCCAATTAGTTATTCGTGATGCTTCTGATAACACTCATCTGGATGTCGTGGACAAGAGGAACACCGGATGGCTCATTTTACTGCCTCCCCCATCCTGCACATTTCATTTTGGGACATGTTTAAAGAGATAGGATGTAATTTATGATGCATTTCAAAACAGGGAGTATGAGGCATAACTGCTGAACCCTTTCACTCAAATGGTGTGAACGCTCTGTTAAATAGAAGCACAGCAGCTCCGGAATATGGGAATGAGAATCGATCAGTGACAATAATTCATTTATATTAGAAAGATGAATAATCCACAGGGTTTTCAAGGACAAAGCTTGAGTGCCGTTTCTAAAAACAGGCAAGGCACACACGCACGCACGCACGCACGCACGCACGCACGCACGCACGCACGCACACACGCACACACGCACACACGCACACACGCACACACACACACACACACACACACACACACACACACACACACACACACACACACACACACACACACACACACACACACACACACACACACACACACACACACACACACACACACACACACACACACACACACACACACACACACACACACACACACACACACACACGCACACACACACGCACACACACACACACACACACACACACACACACAAAACCATTCATCGGTTAGAGAAAACAACATGCCCAGTACGAACACTCATGGTACTTTCTGCTTTGAATAAAACTGGCCTCCAAATGACACATACTGTACCAGTGTCTTGTAACTTTAAGTGAATATAAGCCATTGGTGACAGAGTGAAACTCGGGGGGGCTTGGCTCAGTTAGTGCGATTACTGTGTAGTATTCATGGGACGAGTGCATGGGAGGTGATCCCTACCTAGACCTACTCATCCTGGGCTCCCTGGGGGATGCAGCGCGGACGGGTCCAGCCTGTAAATAAGGAGCCATGATAGAGGAGCGGTGGACGTGAAGCATGAGATTGGAAACCAAAGGCATCACACTGGGCAGTTGGATCTTAGTGATGGTGAGCAACACATAACTCTACTCACAGGTCATGTGTCTGGTATCGACTCAGGGACCGCAGCACGGTAGACACCAGGGATGCACATGCATGTGAATATCGTCTGACACACATGTTCTACAGCATGTGCTCTCTTTCAAATTAACGGAAAACAATAAATAATCAAAACAAATTCAGATAATAGATTATTAACGCAGATTCAGATAATAGATTATTAACGCAGATTCAGATAATAGATTATTAACGCAGATTCAGATAATAGATTATCAACGCATATTCAGATAATAGATTATTAACACAGATTCAGATAATAGATTATCAACGCATATTCAGATAATAGATTATTAACACAGATTCAGATAATAGATTATTAACACAGATTCAGATAACAGATTATTAACGCATATTCAGATAACAGATTATTAACGCAGATTCAGATAATAGATTATTAACGCAGATTCAGATGCAGATTCAGTTGCGAATTAGCCAGGTGGCTAAAACTGACACATTTACAGAAATGTTTATCAATGTGTACTGTCCTTTTTTTTTTTTTTATTAACTGAAACTGAAACTGAAACTGAATAGATTATTAACGCAGATTCAGATAAGACATTATTATAGATAAGATCATTATTCCAGCTGGATTCCATAAAAAAAATTCTTCGAGATCCACATTCAGGTCCCTCTATGCCCGACGCAGCACTGCTGGCCAAGTCGCCAGCTGTGTTCCAGGGCTAAAATGTGTTTTAAGAGCTGCTGCAGGATGGTAATGTGTTGTGCAACCTGCCAGCCCAAATGGGAGAAACAGTGGTTAAAAAGCAGGCTTTTTTGGTCCCAAGCCAGTGAGTAATCTACCACACAGAGGCATGGCATAACCGGGGGCTATGTTCTAGTTTCAAGTTTAATTTATTAAAGTTTGACAAGGCAGGGTATAGCAGAATAAAAACACTGTTTTTCAACAGTGAATCCTGAAATGTGTCAAACATAACAGCAATCAACATCGTAAGCAAAAAAGCATGAAATTAAGAGCATAATCTGTAGATAAATAGGCAATTTCTGAAACAATTTAAGAGCACGAGGAATAAAGGAAAGTTCATGCGTTTTGGTTTTACTCGCGGGGCGCTGCCAATTCCCTGCGCCGGAGAAGCGGGTAGGTGGGTGTTGAGGCTGCAGGCAGGAAACCATGCAGAGGATGAACTGTCCTTAGTGTTGGTGATGGTGCTCAGGGTGGATGAACTGTCCTTAGTGTTGGTGATGGTGCTCAGGGTGGATGCACTGTCCTTGGTGTTGGTCAGGGTGCTCAGGGTGGATGCACTGTCCTTGGTGTTGGTCAGGGTGCTCAGGGTGGATGAACTGTCCCTGGTGTTGGTGAGGGTGCTCAGGGTGGATGAACTGTCCTTGGTGTTGGTGATGGTGCTCAGGGTGGATGCACTGTCCTTGGTGTTGGTCAGGGTGCTCAGGGTGGATGCACTGTCCCTGGTGTTGGTGAGGGTGCTCAGGGTGGATGAACTGTCCTTGGTG
Organism: Notolepis coatsorum; assembly: GCF_963971535.1. Lineage (NCBI taxonomy): Eukaryota > Metazoa > Chordata > Actinopteri > Aulopiformes > Paralepididae > Notolepis > Notolepis coatsorum. Next base: position 151,060,359 of record NC_140165.1, on the reverse strand, counting down.
TTGGTCAGGGTGTTCAGGGTGGATGAACTGTCCTTGGTGTTGGTGATGGTGCTCGGGTGGATGAACTGTCCCTGGTGTTGGTGATGGTGCTCAGGGTGGATGAACTGTCCCTGGTGTTGGTGATGGTGCTCAGGGTGGATGAACTGTCCTTGGTGTTGGTGAGGGTGCTCAGGGTGGATGAACTGTCCCTGGTGTTGGTGAGGGTGCTCAGGGTGGATGAACTGTCCTTGGTGTTGGTGAGGGTGCTCGGGTGGGTTGGTGAGGGTGCTCGGGTGGATGAACTGTCCCTGGTGTTGGTGAGGGTGCTCAGGGTGGATGAACTGTCCCTGGTGTTGGTGAGGGTGCTCAGGGTGGATGAACTGTCCCTGGTGTTGGTCAGGGTGCTCAGGGTGGATGAACTGTCCCTGGTGTTGGTGAGGGTGCTCAGGGTGGATGAACTGTCCCTGGTGTTGGTGAGGGTGCTCAGGGTGGATGCACTATCCCTGGTGTTGGTGATGGTGCTCAGGGTGGATGAACTGTCCCTGGTGTTGGTGATGGTGCTCAGGGTGGATGAACTGTCCCTGGTGTTGGTGAGGGTGCTCAGGGTGGATGAACTGTCCTTGGTGTTGGTCAGGGTGCTCAGGGTGGATGAACTGTCCTTGGTGTTGGTGAGGGTGCTCAGGGTGGATGAACTGTCCTTGGTGTTGGTGAGGGTGCTCAGGGTGGATGAACTGTCCTTGGTGTTGGTCAGGGTGCTCAGGGTGGATGAACTGTCCTTGGTGTTGGTCAGGGTGCCCCGGGTGGCCTAATCATGCCTTTCACTCAGCGATGGAAGAGATGAAGACGGAATGCAGATGATCCTGCACCATCACTTTTGTACCCTCTTCCAACTCTGCGGAGAGGCCTTTTGTCTGCCCACCCCAAACTGGGCTGGCGTACTCAAGGATTGGACGAATGAAAGTCAGGTATATTTGTTTTAGAACGCCACATGGGAGGCCAGCTCTTTTGGCAACACTGAGGTAATGGATCCTTGGCTGTGTCTTTGAGAGCATTATACTTGATGTGTGTATCCCGTGACAAATCAGCAGTTTAAAGGTTTTGTCCAGTAATTGTTGGGGACGGAGGAGAGGGGACGTTGTCCTCTCTCTTTCCTGGCACTGATTAACATATCCATGGTCGTAGCACCATTCATTCTGGGATATGTGTCCCTGAAGAATTTTTTTTTAGGAAACCTCCCATTGTTTGGTGCCAATGAAATTTGGCACTGAAACCCTCTTTTAGTCAATTGACATCAACAATTTAAAAGTGCTTTACATCCATGGTAAGTAAATTAGCAAAACAATAGATTTTTTCTTTCGTCAATCAGCCATAATTTTAATTAGTGCAGTGTAATCTGGAGCCTGTGGCAGGGGGCGGAGAGGATGACCTCCAGGACGAGGCTGAAATGAGACTCTGGTTGTTGTTTTTCCCCCCTATCATTTACCTATTGGTTTGAAAAATATACCAATTCCCTGGTTGAAAAGCCTTTCATTTTGGCAATTTGTTTTGTCACACAAGTTTGCTGGGCAAACTGGATTTGGGTATACAGAGAGGCCTGTGATAAATAGTATCCATTAAGCCGGAATCCTGCAAACCTTAACGTGAAAACATACCTAAAACAAGAGCATCATTAGGAAAATGAGGAAAGACCTGAACCCGGAGTGTTTGTGAGCAGAGATGAATGATGGCATCACACCCCAGTCCATTATAGACTCTATTTATACACAGGGACACAGAGGAGCAACACTAGTTAGAGGCTTCTCTCCAATTAGGTTATTACTGGTCTGGGAGCCTTTCTTACTCACTTATTCAACATTGAAATCAAGTCTTTAATCAAGCATAGGGAATTCTATTGTGTTATGTTTAAATTGTATTGATTTTTTCTCACTCCTTTTTCATTTTCGTTTGAAATCTAATTATGTACCGGCACGTCTATTGTCCTTTATATGAATATAAATAAGCACTGCATATCATATTCTAACTCAATTACGTGACAAACGGGGCTAGTTTACTGTGAAAGTGTTAATTTTAACAAGTTTTAAACGTGTCTTAATTTATTACAAAATTTAAGAAACTGCCAGAGTGATATTCTTGAAATAATGGAGGCATTTTTGGGAAAAACCACCAGCTTGAATGAAACTCTCTAGTCCATCTACTCCCCGCCTCTAGTCTAACGGTCCCTCACATGGCGCCTGAGTGACAGGGTGGTGTTCGGGCCATTCCCCACGCTCCTCCCCGTCGCAGGACATCGTGGCCTCACTTGAAGTGGAGCGAGGAATAAAGGATTGCCTCCTGTATTTTTTCATTAGACTTTTCTTTTGTTACTGAATACATAAATCCATTGTGGCGAGATGCAATATGTATCACGGGCGCTCCACCTGCGGACGTCTCATAATGGCTGCCATGTCCCTCCAGTCAGGAATGATAAGTGAACCCCCACATGAATGTTAATGATAGTGATCATTCTGAAGCAGCCCGCCTCTCCATCTCTCCTCACAGCCTGCGTGTCACACACAGGGTGGCAAGGTTCAAGGGACTAAAATGAAAACAAACACTCTAGGAAATATATAAATATATAAGTAAGGGAAATGAATGAATGAAGCATCACTCGGAAAGGTAAGGGTAACATAGTGGCTACCCACAGCTTGCATACGGGATCTTCAATTTGGTTGGATTATTGTTGGTTTGAAATCTAGATTTTCTGGTAGTGGTTTGTATTCTGCCATATACTGAACTGAATGGTCCTTATTTCTCGAAATATTATTATTTTTATTTTACAAGGCCAGTGTGGTGGGTTAAGACAGATGTGGTTGTTTACGCCCCCCCCCCCCCCCCCCCCCCCCACAAGCCTGGGCTTCATATCTGGTCCTTGCTTGTAAATGGCTTTGACAACCTGCACACTTACAGGGGCAGACAAAGGCCTGACTCAGCTAATCAAAAGTGACAATTATTGAAAGCGTGACGATGAGCCTTTTTCTATCATGAAGTTGGAGTCAAATTGATGATGAGCTTAATCATCCCAATACTCTTGAATACCCAATGTAAGACACAAAGGACAAAATTTGCAAGTTTAAAATGTAATTTTGCAGTACATGTGTAGTTGTCTACCCTGCTGTGTAAGGTACAGTAAGCAACGAATCAGATGCCACTGTGAAGAGGACAGTCCCACTATATCCAACACGGTGAGATCTCAATCTAATCACACCTGCGTCCGCATGCCACGCCCCACAACTTTCTACTTCATACGTATTGTGTCCCAACTGTCTGGTGGATTGTTTTCAGCAACACAACCGTATCTCCAGGCAACACAACCCAACTCAAGTATCAGGCAGGGGACACAACAAACACGGCCCCCATGCCAACTCAACCCCCTCTCCACATCTCACTGCTTCCTCCTTGTAGAACTTTGCCAAAGTCCTTGGAACTTGCCAAATCCAGTCATGCCTGCTTAGCTTGCTGGACTGATTGTGCCAGAAAAGAAAATAAGACACAGATGTATACAAACTCTTGGTAGTGCCAGTGGAGAGGCAGCTAATGGCTCCATCTCGACCCTCCCATTGTAGCTGGGCACAGGTGGGGATAATTAGAGATCTCTCTCTCCGCTCAAAGTCGATTCATTCTACCGGTTGTGACAACCGAAAGCAGGCTAGCATGCTACGCCCCCGTCACATCCACAACCCCAACCCCATCCCCGTCCCCATGTTCTGCACCCCCCCCCCCCCCCCCCCCAAGTTTCCCAAACAGAGACGCACAAACATCCTGCTGAAAACCAAATGGGCAGATCATACCTTCCACTGTCAGGACAGACCACAGCTCAATGGAAGACGGCAACCAAAGAAAACAAAGCCAGAGTGGGAGTGAGAGACTGTTTCATAGCCAAGTCAAACACATCAATCTCAGTAGAAAGTGAAAGGATAGCAAACAGCAAGACATCTAATGACTTTCCCATTTTTCTCTTTTTGGGAAACCAAATAAAATATTGCGTTATATTGTCGAATCATTTTATTTTCTGGAACACCATATGTTTGAACGAGCTCCAAAGTGTGACCCCAGTCCTTGCTGTGGCAGACGTGTAATGAAATAATCCTGCATGAGCAATTCCTGATGTAAAGCGTATATCATATAGTCTGTGTGCTTCAAAAGACTTGAAAGCCTTTTTTCCTCTGTTAGCCTGAGTGACAGCAGAGAGACACGTGTCTTCAGATGAGAAGAGTGAGTCTCATTACAGTGTATTTGGTTGACACTGAGTGATTCAAGTGTTCCTGGACAATTCAGACACACTGATATAAAACACATTAAATGTCTTTCACAGCACTTTACCTGACACTGTTCATCTACACTCATCTATTATCCCAGACGAGGCTGCTTTTGTCACTGTTTAAAGGCTGAGATCAGGACTTAGCTAGGGAAGAATAAAACAAAAAAAAACTAAAGATACAGAGACAGCTTGCAGGGGGGGGGGGGGGGGGAGATAAGTTGAAATTTGTAGATCAGAAGTATTAAACATCTTTGAATGTGGCTTTCAAAGACAGTTCAACACTTTTATATTCATATATTAATAACATTAAATACCAACCGCTTTTATATTCATATCTTAATAACATTAAATACAAACCATTTCTGGATGCTTTCAATGCTGCAATGCTTTTAATTACCAATAATGATAAAGGGCATTGACATTATGACATTAAACTGTATGCAGATAGTATAAAAACAGATATATAATTCAGAATATATATTAGAATCTGTAAATATGTACTGGTAATGACTCAATTATTATATTTCATGTTGCACAGGTGTCATTGCACAATACTGTCATATTATTTATATGTAAGGTATGACAGATGAGGATTGCTGTAAAGAGGGGCATCTGGTCAACCAGAGGAGCTGCGTGTCATGAGTCATGAGTCAGCATAGAGGCATTACTAAGCATTGACGCATCCAGTGACACACTAGAGTCACCTGGGCACAGTGGGCAGCCTGGAACATGCACACTGGTGATAGTAGGGGGTCATGCCAAGATAACGGGAACGCCACATGCTACAGTTAGCATAATACACGCGAACCACTGCCGTTTAACTGAATGCAACAAAAATGAACCTATTATCTGACCACTTTGCCAGTAGACTACAGTATATGTTTCTGACTTGTACATCTCATACATTATGTGGCTGTACTGTACACAAATGCATGCATGCAAAACAATTACTTGTATTTCAGATGCAAATGTGAATATATGAGTGTGTGTGATTAAAATTATAGTAAATACCTGCTTGGTCACTTGCTGTACATTGATGGAGAAAGTTTCATTGCCAGAAAGATAGCATTACCAGGACCGTGGAGCCAAGGACAGCATTGGTAAGTCCACAGTCAGAGAGTCCTATTTTACTCTGTCCTGAATTCCTCCTCTTTGACACCAGGGCACTGATCCTTGTTCTCCTGCTGCAAAAGGCTTGGAGGGTCGAGTGCAAATAGAGGAGAGGAGAAGGAGGAAGGTAGAGGAGGGCAGAGGAGCTGAGAGGATGCCAAGCCCAGTGGTCAGTGGGCATCAGAGAGAGAGAGAGAGAGAGAGAGAGAGAGAGAGAGAGAGAGAGAGAGAGAGAGAGAGAGAGAGAGAGAGAGAGAGAGAGAGAGAGAGAGAGAGAGAGAGAGAGAGAGAGAGAGGGCAGCTGTCACATCCTGCTGACTTTTTAGCCAAGACAGATGAGACAATCAACAAGCCAAGGGCCTGGACAGCTCCACACAACACTGTCGGTGTTCAGTAGCTCAACAAGCCTTCACAGTGGCTTTCAACCGACCCGCTTAAGACTTTTTCTGTTCTTGTGATTTCAATATTTTGGAATGTCATTCTTCTCTATAAGTAACTTTGGGTGAGGTGACAATAAAATAAAATAAAATTTTTTACACATTCATTCTGTAGATTCATCTACTTTTGCATGCCCCAAGTGTCACCTTGTAGATTCTGTAACAAGAAAGGTTTGTGTGCGTGGTATGTCTGTACGTGCATGTGTGTACTGTACATGTGTGTGTGTGTGTGTGTGTGTGTGTGTGTGTGTGTGTGGTGTGTGTGCGTGCATGCGTGCGTGCGTGCGTGCGTGCGTGCGTGCGTGTGTGTGTGTGGTGTGTGTGTGTGTGTGTGTGTGTGTGTGTGTGTGTGTGTGTGTGTGTGTGTGTGTGTGTGTGTGTGTGTGTGTGTGTGTGTGTGTGTGTGTGTGTGTGTGTGAGTTGTCAAAACTCTCCCATGTGCTGGACCCCAGTCCAGCTTCCAACCTCTCCCCTAATTGCATTGATTTTTACACAGTAAATCTAGCTGTGTCACAATCTGCACCTCCCCATGCATGATGTACAGTCTCAATGCCAGCCTGCCCGTCTGCTCCACAACTTCCTGGCTTAAAATTTCAACCGTAATGGCATGATTAATGGTTAAATTAATTAATTGCTAAATGTATGCTAATTGTTTAATTGGTCGTCTGATCTATATAAGATCATTTATAAATTAAATTAGTTGATTTACAAACTTTATTGATTGGATCTGACAATGACTTATATGGCCGACTACCTGATTTGCAATTTCCCCAATTAATTCACAAAGCTCTTTAAAGAGTGTTTTTTTGCAAAGTGTGCCCTATATCCATGTGATCTACGCCCGACCTGACACCACACTTATTTATGAAATCAGACAGCTGATAATGATGCATTAATATTAATGCCAGCTGTAAATTTTCCATACAGTCTTGCTCTGCGGAAACCAATCCAAGTACACTTTTGTCATTGTAAATCCATCCATATTTCACATTTCAAATGCAGATTAAAGTGGAAGTCGTTGGTTAAGGTCAAGTATCTGAGGGAATTCGGTTTTTCTGTCTTTGAGCCACAAGTGACCTATATGCCATATGTATCTGTGCTGCAGTATAAGATTACATTTTTCTTTTTTCCTCCTTCTTTTTTCCATTTTTCTCCCATCCCAATGTTAGTCATTATGCCAATTCCCAATCTCCTTCCTGGTCGATGCGCACTCTACCCCCTACCGTCGGTCTGGGAGGGCGGAGACTATCACATGCTTCCTCCGACACATGTGTACCCAGCCCACCGCTTCTTTTCACCTGGCAGCGCGGACTCTCACTGGGAGAGTGTAACGTGTGGAAGGTCACACTACCTCTCTTAGATCCATCCCTTGCTGTGCAGGTGCCACGACCGAACTGTAGGAGTCGCTGTTTACAACGACCAGGACCCACCCTCGCCGGGTTTCCCACCCTCTAACACTGCCAATTGTGTTAGTATGGACGGTCGGCCAACCCGGAAGCACCACAGCTGGATTCGATCCCACTGTCTCTGTGGTGGTAGACAGACGCTTAGTCCGCTGCACTACCCGGCCGCCCAAGATTACATTTTATGATTGTTTGGATATTTGGACCAACTTTTTCTTAAAGCAAGATTGTATCCAACTCAGCGAATCTTTGTTGATAGTATTGCTTTAATCTTTTTTATGGCTCACTCTCCTGAATGACTTCAGACAAAAACACTAAAGCAAAAAGGATGATAAACTGCTTCAAAACCATCTTAAAGACGTATAGAACTCAGTGTGCGTCAAGTCTATTTCCATATTTGTTTACAAGGCTCTTAAATGATAAATCTTCATTTTGCGTCACTTTCTCCTTGGCACTGATTTATAAGGTTCTTTTTTTAAGACAGCATACTGATAAGCCCTGAAAGCTGTTGGCTCCACTCCAAATAAAACTTGTGGAGCAAAAGTAGAGAATAGGCCCAGAAAAAAGCATTTCCCACAGACTGTATTTCCATGGAAAAGTCCCAGCAAAACCAGCAGCACCTACAGTCCTGGCATTACAACCATCCTGCATGGGATCATATGGAATGTGCTCCCTGTGGGAATCCTCACCAGCCCAAGCAACAACCTGCATGAGCCAGCCAGGTATGCCAGGATGTTGGCATAGAACGACAGCACATCACACCCATACCACCACCAATATTCACCAGACACATGGTGCAACAGAGAGGTGGTGTCTTGAGTAACCACACTGAGGTCAACAACTTCCAATTTCACAAACTATTGACAAATCAATGAGCATTCCTTTTTTGTCATTGTAGTTCAGATGTGATTATAAACCATTAGCTTGCTAGCATTTGGCATTCAAATGTTGTACAGTTTAGAGCGCAATGGAAACTGGGTCATTGATTGAACTGCAGCAATTAGGTTCTCAAGTAAATAAATGAACATGCTTCTGCCAGAGACAGTTTCTCTCTATGTATTCAAATACCGGGGAAGGTAGTACAGTAGGTAGAGGTGGCAAAGCCTCATCACAGCCATGTTTAAATTTTTTAATAAAGTACAGTACATATTGAATTGTTGAATAGCCACTTGACTAAAGTAGTTGTCCAAGGGATGCTAATGCTCCTTGTCAACATACTTTGCATTAGCTAAAGAAATACTTATTCCCATTACTGCAGTGACAACTGTACATTTTTACAAATGTAACCCTGAAATCAAAATACATTTTAAAAGTATAGCTTTGCCTATAACCACATTTCTGTGGAGAGGATAAGTCAAGATACTAAAGTGGAAGAGTTTTTTTTTGTTCAAACATTTACCTTTATCAGTTGTAAGACTAATAAAATAATGAAATAACCTATGTCCCTCCCTCAAAGATTATGAAACTACATAATAGGGTTTTTCTGTAATATAGTTTGCTCTTCAATGGGCAGCTATAATGGGGGGAAATCACAGGGGAACTTCACTCCTCAGGTCTATGCAGAGAGGCGGGACAGTAGCCTACTATGACCACTTATACCCTTCAACAGCAATGTGCACTACAGTATACAGATAGTAGGCTACTAACTCTAATCACCAGCTCATATCCACATTCTAACCTGCTCCTGCACAAGATGGCTGAACCAACTAACTTCAAGCATACTAACTTTGCATCTTCAGATCTAACCTCTAACCCTAACTAACCTTACTGTCATGCACTTGTCCTAATAAACTAACCTACACACTACACTGTAGCAGTGTAGCACTCAACACTTTGATGAACATTGTTACTCAGCTGATAGAGTTGTACCCTTCCTGATAACTTGTTGTACAAAACTTGTAAGTCGCTTTGGATAAAAGTGTCAGCTAAATGACAAAATGTTAAAAAAAAATGTAATGTGGGCAGCGCAGAACTGAAAAATAGTGCACATAAGGCATGTGAGCACACCCTTGCAAATTGATTTGTCAATATGATCTCCCTTGAAATCTAACAAGCTAACTGCCTGGAGGAGGATTGGCCTCAGTACAACTTTGCCAAACCAAAAGTGAAACCTAATGTGGATGGGATATGCAAGGAGAAAATAAAATGGATTTTGCAACGGTAATATGAGGTAGGAAATGTATTATAGATTATAGAACAACAATAGGAAACTGTCTATGTGGGTGGAAGCATGAATATAAACAAAGTTTACAGGAATATATTTAATTGTCAGCCTCTCTAGAAAGGCAGGAAAAATATAGAAAAGTATTGAAGTGTTCTTGCCTCCCTTATAGGCTTTCTCTCCAATGATCAGTAACTGTTCTACCAACATCAAAAGGGAACTTTGGCACCTTGAGCAAAAACAGTTGCCCTCTAGCTCCAAAATGTGCACACTAATGACTCCAAATTTAGAGAAAAATTAAGAGAATGATAATAATCTTAACCTGTATTGCCTCACTCCCCTCCATAGCCATCTTGGTCAATCACACAAAGCTGTGTTCTTCAACCCACAACAGCCGCTGTGAAGAGTGCCAATGATCACAAGCAAAAACACATGTTACAATCCCTAGAGAGAGAGCGAAAGAGACTAATGGCTTCAATGAACAATAGCTTATTTGGCATGGTCCGTGGCCAACAAAATGTAAGCAAAGGAGGAACCTAAAAAGATTCTGTGAGGTACACACTGGAAGCACAAGAAAATAGGCACATTTGTCTGGACAAAAAACGGGAGCATCCTTTCCCTGTGAAGAGATGAATACCAAAATGATTTCCAGGTTTTTATGCCGGATTCAGAACTGCCAAGAAATCCTACCCTCAGACACATTCATCTTCTTCTTTGTCTTGTCTCCCACCGTCTGTTTATTCTGGCATTCATCAGTGCCATTACTGCCATGGCCGTCAGATCTCTTGGAGGGAAATGAAAAACAGCAGTCGTTTTAGGTGCAGGCTAAAGGTTAGCTCATGTAGAGGGAGTCCCTCACATCACTCGTCTCTCTCACACACCTCCCTCCAAGCAGGTATTTTTCTGCACTGTACAATTCACATCAACACATGGATGTGCATTTTCTCTCCCCACTTCACACTCTGTAGCTACTGGACCGCTGGTGATGAGTTTGGTTCAAATAAGAAATCACACATACGTAAAAGTATATATATTTTTTTTTATTATATCCATCTTGCAATTCAGACCATGGCTGTTGTACTTGATAGATATTCGAAAAGGCCACAATGGAACGGGTAGCATCCCGAGACTGGGTGTGAGATGGGGAGGAATGCCCTTTCGCTAATGTTGGTGATGATGGCTGAGGGGTTACAGGAGAATGCGTTGGGGAGATTTTTCCCCCCTCTCAGCTTTTCTTGATCCTCAGAGGTGATGAATGGCAATGGGTCCGGTGCCAGTAGCTATGTCTGTAGAAGTAGCTTATTCTGTGCTGCCAAGCATGATTTATGACAGGAGGGGGAGGGGGGACTCTCTGACTTCACCATTTGCCCTTCTGCACTTTTCCATATCGTCTGAGATGAGTTCGGGGGCATTGGATTGACACGGCAACGAACTGCACACATCTGGCTTGAAGGTACAGTCAGGGCCTTTATCTGGCCAACAAATATAAGAGGGAAACGCATGTTCCAAAAAGACATGCATGCTGTAGGCAGGGACTATATGGATGAAGATCAGCTCATTAGCTAACTCTGCCACATTTACATTGATGTGGAAACTGAAAATGATGATTAATGTGCCTTGTTCCATGGGTAAAACATTTATAAAAATGATTAAATAACTAGAAATTGGGAAATGGTAACTGGATGTGGCATAAGATGAAATAATTCATGACGTAATATTATTATTATTTTTTTTTTTTCAAATGAAGGCCTATTGACAGTGTAATAGATAGAAACAAGAATGTTGGAAACAAGAATGTTGGGTCCCTTAAAGACAACATACGTCCCCACCTGAGAAACCTGGGTGTTGTCTTCGACCAGGCCATGAACCTAGACAAACATGTCAAAACACTCACACGCACCTGCTTCTTTCACCTCAGAAACATTGCAAAACTACGCACCATCATATCTCACTCTGAACTAGAACTGTCCGTGCATGCTTTTATTTCCTCTAGGCCAGGGTGCGATCCACGGGGGAGCTGGGTGAGCCATGGCTCCCTTAGATCAGACATCAACTCCCCTGAAAACATGATTTGTGATTTTTTGTCTCTAAATTTTGGGTCTCTAAATTACTGAAAATAAATGCTACTTTTGCCATGCATTTCTCATTTTTCTGTAATTTTCTGTATCATCATCGTGTATAATAATAAACGTATGCTATTTTGGATGTATGATTAATGATTTGCGCACTAATTCACACACGTATTATGGCAACATGCATGCTATTCTTGCAATTACCATTCGGAGCGCGGCGGCGCTGCAGCCTGCACGCACGGCACAAATCAAACTTGACCCGCACGTTGTAACCTGTGACTTGTTGACTTGACAGTGATAGTTTTGACAGGTAAATAAGGTCATTCAGGAATGGATAATGTCTAAACAAAAAATGCAACAAGTAAGCCTAACCAATTTTGGTTTCACGATGAAAGTGCAGGAGGAGGCGGGATCATCTACAGGCGACACCGTTACACCTGCTGCTGCTGCGGTGGTGGGGACTGCTGGCAGCAGAATTCGAGGAAGAGTAGAATTTTGCAGAACACCGGCGCCTGCTGCGGTCGTATCAGAACAGGAGTCTGAGAGATAATCACGAGATACTTGTAGAAATAATTGTAGACAGTGTTGGATCTATCATCTATCTAACTAAATGGATACTTTTTTGTATCATGGAATGTGCTGTGCAGACGGCCGGACCACAACTACATCAACAAGTGAGTTGTCTTATGTGTTCTGTAGTTATTGAAACTGATTGAATATATCACAGGATTTCAAGAGGTTTATTTGTCACATACTACATACATACACAACACAAGGCCTACTAAAGGCTACAGTAACGTCTGCGATCACAGTCCGACTCCTCCCTGCGCGGCGCACCCCCCCCCCCCCCCCCCCCGGTTCCTTGGCTCACCCAAAGACCATGCTATGGTTCGCACACTGCTCTAGGCTTGACTACTGCAACTCACTTTTCACCTGTCTCACCAAATCATCCACAGATAAATTACAAATGGTCCAAAATGCTGCAGCCAGGCTACTCACAAGGTCAAAAAAATCATGCCACATCACTCCCATTCTGGTATCCCAGCACTGGCTCCCGGTACACTATAGAATTCACTTCAAAGTCCTCACTTTCACTTTCAGAGCACTTCACGGTCAGGCCCCCATCTACATCACTGAACTCATCCATCCCTACACCAACACCCGCTCACTCAGATCTTCCGATCAGCACCTCCTGGTGGTCCCCAGGTCCAGGCTTAAAACAAGGGGTGATCGAGCCTTCCAGGTGACAGCACCAAGGCTCTGGAATGCTCTCCCCCTGGACCTGCGAATTGCCCCCTCTGAGAACTCTTTTTAAAAACAATTAAAAACACATTTGTTCAGACAGGCTTTTGGTCATGCATAGGCACTTTTTTCTTGTCCACTCCTCACTGTTCTATAGTTTTTGTTTTAATTAGTGACTCATGATTTTATCCAAATTCTTTTATTCTACTTTTTCTATCTGGTTTCACTGTTTTTAACTGCTGTTTGTTGTTGTTGTCATTTATTTCTGATTTTGTTTTTATTGTGTTTTTATATTAAGCTGTAGTGTAAAGCACCCTGTGCATTCGTGCTGTGAAGGGTGCTATATAAATAAAGGTCATTCATTGGAAGAGAGAGACATCTGACACAGTAGCTGGATTTAAATTCCATAATATCACAAATACATGAATGCCCCTTATCCTCACATACGTGTGCACAGTTAGGGTCCAAAGGGGGCTCCATCCAGCCCTTGCCAGTCTGCCCTGCCCTGCCATAAAGAAAGTGCCCTCTTATTGATGTTTCAGATTACCATAACCTCCACTTAAAATGGGTCAGAATACCCTTTAAGAAGTGCTAGGTCCTGGAGTAGCCTGCTATGCTAAGGGATCTCCCTGTCTCGGCCATAAACTCTGGAGCACTTCTCAGAATTTGTGGTACTTAAGAGGAGTAGCATGTCCCTCTAACCCCAGACCATTAGCCCATCCAAACAGGACTTTCACAATTTACCATTGTTTGTTTTCACCCTCAACCATAAAAGCCTGGACACCAATGAGCAAGTCGTAGGTAATTTCCTCTAATGTAGCCTACAGCGGGAATGATCAATTCAGCCCCGATGACGCAACATCAGTCTCACGATTCCTGGCTGAGCATTTTTATTGTTCAGACACACTTTTAAGGACCTCTGTCTTCTTAAATAATATTCGTATAAAATCAATGCGGTTAAAATGTTCCGGAAGGATTTTAACACCATTAGGATAAATTAAACATTCGGAAACTCTATTAATTTAGGCTGTACATGGCGTCATATTTAGATTTAATAGAAAGATTTTAATGAAGCATGTTGGAGAAAGGGATCCTCTCCTGGCTCCATTACCAAATGATTGATAACCGGGAAAGGTTAGCAGCCACTCATTAACACTCTCTTAAATTACAAAAGTACTTGCAGCTTTTTCTTTTTTTTAATACCTTTCATTTTTTCCTCTTAAATAAGATAAAATAATATTGAGGGGAGGGATGTTGAATCAAGTCCAGATATAATTGAATACGCTGATGGGGGGGGGGGGGGGGGGTGGACGTGAATGTATTCTCTGTTGGTGACCGGGCAGCGTTTGAAAATGTTGCTGTGAATCAAAATCCTTGTCGTCTGTTAATTGGAAGGTTCCCGGTTCCATACGGATGTCAAAGTGTTCTTGAGCAAGACACTTAACCCCTAACTGCTCCCGATGAGCAGGTTGCCACCTTGCATGGTTGCCTTCACCGTCTGTGTGTGAATGTGTGAGTGAATAAGTTGTAAAGCGCTTTGGACAAAAGCACTATATAATTGCAGTCCATTTACCATTCTGTCAAACCACACAAACAATCCTCCCAAGTGAAAAACACAACTTAGTTTCATTGCATAATAATGTGGCAGTATAAAACGTTTGAAATGACCATAGAATCCGTCAAAACCCAAACAAAAGATTGGAGGCACTTTCTCTTTCTTAAATAGACAGACAGTGCTCTGGATACACAATTTGTTTGGGTTTGTATTGTCTGGAAACATTGGAGCAAGCCACTCTTGTTAATGGGAAAGTTACAAAATGCTCATTTCCTTTCTGCTAGTCCCCCCTATTCAATAATATTCATCTATATACTCAGGAGATACCATATTGGGAGTTTAATACGCCCTATTCTTGGACTTTGTGGATATAGCTTTACATAAATTCTAACGTGTCTACTTTATTCCTGCAGTGGGTTAAGAACGAGATACCAAAAAAAAAGGAGACATGGGTAACAGAGCATCTGATAAAAATAGAGGTCATAAGGTATAGTCTTCATTTTGCTGAGTGCTACGGAATTGGAACCACTTGGGACGTTGGTATGTAGGACACCCCACTGCTAAAACACTGCCACGCAACCCCATCATTACAACTTGATCCTTCCTTCGCTGAAAGCTCATGCTGGTGAAAACCAAGTACCCCGAGGCTCACATCACCTCAATCCCGAGGCCTAAAAGGTAAGTTTCAAGTTTGTTTATTATTTGTCACAATAAAATACATGTACTTTACGGTGAAATGCTTGGTTCTGTATGAGCCCCTGAGAGTGTGCTTCATACAGCAAAAAAGTAAGTAAAAAAGTAGGTAAATGAGGAATATACAATATACAATACAATATACAATCTAAAGTACAGCCTAAGTACAATCTAAGTACAGTGAGTAAAAATGGTAGGTAATAGCATGAAATATAGATAGAGGGGTGACAGATGTTTACAGTGAATTAAGACCCACACAACATTGTGGCTCCCTCCGTAGTCGTAGAGGAACCTGATAAGTATAAGCAGTGGAGTCAGGGGTGTAGTGAGTGAAAGAGGACGGGCCCTGGGCTTGGCTGTGTTTTGCAGCAGGCGGATCGTTAGGACACCTCTTTAACTCAACCCCTCAGTGACGATCTATTGCTCTCCTCCCCTGTCAGAGAATCATTATGGACTCATCATTAGTGACATCGCCACATGCCCATCACTCAGCCTGATGCCATATTGGCAGATGAACAGCCCTTGCCCCCCGGCCGGGCCCACTAATCTGGAGATTTCAGACATGGGAGAATGAAGGAATGTTCAGCAGGCACCACACTGACAGGACTGTAGTCAGTTCTGCGTCAGATCTAAAGGGAACACTTGTGATTGTGATGAGCCTTTCACTATCAGCTCACGGCCAAATGTTTCTGATATACTGTGTTGCGCAAGTAATGATTGGTTTAATGCTAGCACAGTCAAATGAGAAATGAGACACACACACACACGCACGCACGCACGCACGCACGCACACACACACACACACACACACACACACACACACACACACACACACACACACACACACACACACACACACACACACACACACACACACACACACACACACACACACACACTCACACTGCTTATGGAATGTGGAATGGAATTTCCAGGTCTTGCTCGAAAAAGAGATCTTTGATCTCAAGTGACTACCTGGTAAAATAAAGGTTAAATAATGTATTTTCTTTAAATTCTCTGAAATACTGCTCTTGAATGCTTGTCTGAAAGAAAGATGGTCTATAGATGGCATATCACCACACAAACATCAATCAGATTTATATCACAGCTATACAAACAGGTTTTATATGTCTGTCACTTAAGTCAAAGTAAATCAATAATAATACTTTGTTTAATGCTGAATAAAAATAATGTGCTCCAAATCTGAAACACATTGCTGAAACGCATTACTATGACATATTAGATGTTGCCCCTATGTTGCCCCTATGACTCCTATTAGATGTTGCCCCTATGTTGCCCCTATGACTCCTATTAGATGTTGCCCCTATGTTACCCCTATGAATCCTATTAGACGTTGCCCCTATGTTGCCCCTATGACTCCTATTAGATGTTGCCCCTATGTTACCCCTATGAATCCTATTAGACGTTGCCCCTATGTTGCCCCTATGACTCCTATTAGACGTTGCCCCTATGTTGCCCCTATGACTCCTATTAGATGTTGCCCCTATGTTACCCCTATGAATCCTATTAGACGTTGCCCCTATGTTACCCCTATGAATCCTATTAGACGTTGCCCCTATGTTGCCCCTATGACTCCTATTAGACGTTGCCCCTATGTTGCCCCTATGAATCCTATTAGACGTTGCCCCTATGTTGCCCCTATGACTCCTATTAGATGTTGCCCCCTATGACTCCTATTAGATGTTGCCCCTATGTTGCCCCTATGACTCCTATTAGATGTTGCCCCTATGTTACCCCTATGAATCCTATTAGACGTTGCCCCTATGTTGCCCCTTATGACTCCTATTAGATGTTGCCCCCTATGACTCCTATTAGATGTTGCCCCTACAGTATGTTGCCCTAATGACTAAATGATGACAGACTGGCCAAATGTCATTGGTGTTTGTATGATTATGACCAACACAAAAATTCCAGTTTCATCTGGTTCGTTTGAAATGGTCTGAATCATCATTATCCTCATCATCCTCATCATCCTCATCATCCTCATCATCATCATCATCATCATCATCATCATCATCATCCATCATCATCATCATCATCATCTTCGATTTACGTCCCTATTTTTCCACTACAGTGAGGTTGGACGGGGCGATGACTCCACACCACTGGGCACGGTTTTGTGCCATGTATCTCCAGATCCCTCATATCCTTCTCCACACATCGCCTCCACGTCTGCTTCGGTCTCCCTCTCGGCCTCCGCCCATCCACAATCATCTCCTCCGATCCTCTCACATGTCCAAACCACCTGAGACGTCCATATCTCACCTTGAAATCAATTTCCCTGACCCCACAGATCTCATCCACCTCTGCACTGGTCCTCCCGTCCTGCCATCTGACTCCCGCCACATACCTCAACATCTTCCGATCACAGCTCCTTAACACCACCATCACCCTTTTTGTCATTGCCCACGTTTCTGAATCATACAGGAGAACTGATCTCACACATGCTTCATATATCCCTCCTCTGATCTTTACATCTATGTTTCGATTCAACAGTAGCTTACTAATTTCCCGCCACTTCCTTCACGCCGCCGCCACTCTCACCCTCACCGCCTTTCCACTCCCGCCTCACAGTCCATCACATCTTCCAAATAGCGAAACTGCTTCACCTCCTCCAGCACCTCCCCTCCCATCACTAGACCACAATCTCAAACCACCCCCTTCTCTTCCCTCTCACAGATTTTCAGATTTTCCAAACCTGAACATCTTTGGTGACACCATTTGTCACATTCTCTACACAGCACAGAGTTTACTCCCACTCCTCTTCCACAGACTCCACATGGGTATCTTCCTGACTGAATCATCTCTCCTTCACTGCCTGTTATCATTACCTTTGTCTTGTCGATATTTATCTTCATTCCCCTCTTCTTCATTCCATCCCTCCACTCAACAAACATTCTCCTCACTTCCTCCTCCGAATCTGCCGTCAGCACTAGATCATCAGCATAAAGCAGCTCCCACGGTCCTTCTCCTCGTGAATCTCTTGTTGCGTCCTCCATTATAGTAATGAAGAGCAGTGGGCCGAACCCTGGTACACACCTACTCCAATGCCAAAGTCCTCCGATGTTCCAGCTACTGTCTTAACTCTCGTAGTGGCTCCCACATACAGGGACATTACAGCTCTCAAAAGTCTCTCTGGTATCTTCTGCCTCCTAAGCGCCCATTCTATAGCACTCCTTGGTATTTTGTCAAATGCCTTTTCCAGATCTACAAAAACGTGATATGAGTCATTCCACCAATCCGGTCCGATTTGAGTCCCTCTGATGTTTTTAAGTGTCTTTTATCTAATCAGTTACCAAAATGTGATTTGAAATGCTATTTATTTCAGTTGCAATATCCTCTTTAATAAAGTGTAAAAACATTGCATGAATGTATTTTTTTTTATTATGCATTATGTTGTTATTTCAGTTGACACCATGTATTTTGACATGTCCCTCGTGGCATTTCATGAAAATGTATTTGGGATATGACCAAGAAAATGTGTAAAAAGTCCATACTTTTTTCCATGAACATACACATCCATCTGTGCTGTTAATGCTGGTAATGATTTATTTCAAAATAAATGAATAATTATTCATTAAAATAACATTATTCAGTCTGTCCCTCAGTAACCCTTAACCCCGTTACACTGAGCATTCTCCCCCCACAAAAATAATGGTTCAATCCATAGAAGCATGTGAAACAGGAAGTGACAACTTTGAAGTCTTTTGGAAAACACAACACCAGGAACAGGCAAGTAGCTATACCTCATTGTACTATGTTTTCAGTCATTTATCATGTAATATTATGGTAGTCAAGCATAATTACTCAACACCGTTACTTGAAAAAAATATAGTAAACTATTACTTGTGAATATGATTAAAAAAATGTAGATGCTTTCTTAATATCATGCATGCCATGTGCTCTCCTGGGCCCTCATGCATCAACGTGTTCTACGCACAGATCTGTGCTTACCCTGTGCGTACGATCATTTCTAAGCAAAGAGTGGGATTCATCAATTTCAACTTGAACTTGACTTCGTGCGTACATCTACGCACAGGTCAGACCTGGCGTACCTAGCTCCCAGTGGTAGAAGATCGTTACTACGCATAAGCACTCCTCAGTCCTGCATTAGTTCCAAGGCGGAAATAAGCTTCCGTGCATTAGTGTTCAACTTCTGTATGACCCGTAATTCATTATAGTTCATTGCAAAATAGCGACAGTAGTGTAATTATAACGGGCTCACACGCGAACAAGAGGTTGGCCTGCTTGTTTGGCACGGGGGGGCAGACGCAAAACACCAACCTCCAAACGCGATTAGATATTGTTTCAAATAAAAAGCAAATTATTATGTGTGTCATGTTTCCAAATAAGATTGGTCACGAAATGCTTTCTACTTCAATTTGTTGGTTAGAATAGATGACCTCCGTTGAAACTTCACTGAGACTAACAGTCTATTTGCGAGCTCCCGCACAGATGTGATGATAATAATAATAATAATAATAATAATAATAATAATAATAATAGCTTCATTTTATATAGCGCCTTTCAAGAGACCCAAGGTCGCTTTACATAGATAGGGGGGGGGGAATAACAAAGTAACAAACATAGTGGACAGACACACAACATATATATATGATGATGGAATTCATTCAAGATCCTCTCCACCCTCGGGTACGTCTTTGCCACCGCGGCACGGTCCATCGTGATATTGGAGATGGATCGACCAATAGACTGTTACTGTAGCTGTCAAAGCTCCATCACAAATGCAGTTATGTGAATAGAAAGGGATTCCACTCAGTCAATGTTGCGATGCGCATTTGCCTGATACATGTTATTGCTGGATGCCGGGAGGAAGGCGATGCTGAATGTTTTCAATTCATTAAATAAAACGGATACTTTTTGCAAGGGTTTACTGACTGTCATACAAATGATCAACCAACTACATACTGTAACTTTTCAGTGCACGTTCTTATTTACATTGTGACAACAGCCTTGTGAGTTCCCGCAGTGACCCGCACACAGACATGATGGAATTCAAGTTCATGTATTGAAAGGCAGGCTATCATACATGCAGTGAGATTCATTGTTCTTGTATATGCTCTCGTATTATATTGTTTATATAGGCTACCCAATACTGACATCAAAATAGATTGTAGTATGCCTCTAGAAATCATATGCAGCAGGTAGAAGATTGACGGGAGATCCATCGCGATTTGGAATCAAATTGAGGAGAACTTTAATCCCTGGGGTATTAATCAAACAACACGGGAAAAGGCAGTCATATTCCAGCGCGGTCTTTATTAGCCGACAACAAAATAGATGCATCTAAAAATCATATAGCCAATCGAACACAACTAATAAAGGCATTCATATTACAGCACGGTTATAATGACACACAACCAACGCCAAACAGTGGTCAACGAACGGTCTTTATTAGTATTTTGAGCTGTCCAGGCAGAATTGCAGCAATGGTCTTAGGGAGCCGTTGATATCTGACATCACCGTTTACGAGTCCGCCTTTTATTTATCCCACAATACGCGATAGTGTCTTCTTGGTTCGACAGCAGTGAACAATCTTCGTGGAGTTTCTCAGGGTTCCGCTCGGGTCCGTCCATTATTTCACATCCCATGGGGGGTGTTTCCTCATTTTCATGACCATATATGGATAATCATGCACGAGCATTGACGGTAGAACAAAGTGGTATTCATCAACACGGAGGACCATAGAGCCTGCGTACGCACGTGTGATGAATGCCGACTTCCCTGTGCGTACGCTAGTTCTACATTCCGTGCTTACGTGTGGAAGTAGGTCAAGTTCTACGTCCACGTTGATGAATGAGGGCCCTGGTATTCACCACATATGGAGTAGCAACCATTTTGTGCAAAAAATCACAACCCCGTTACACTCAACCCCGTTACGTTTGAATGTAACGTTTGAAGGTAACGGGTTGTGAGATTGTAACAGGGTTGTGATTTTAACACTGATTTTGAAGTTATACAATAATAGTTAAATTAATTATTGAGCTTTTTCAACATGCTTATGCCACATACATATTAATTGTAATGTGCATGTTGCTGTGTGTGTGCTCACACGTTACCCTAGACTCAACCCTGTTTCTTTAAGTTTATGAAAAACAAATTCAACTTTTGAATAATTTTGTCTGAAACGTTTAGAGCAAACATAAGAATATCGAGCTTGTGGCCGCTGTCAAAAAAAGGCAAATTTCAGGGTTCAGAATAGCAAAAGTGTAGGATTTTACGTAATTTTTAGACGAGCAATTATAGAAATGGTGTGAAGGACATCTAATTATTATAGAAATGTTGACTTTAGCACAAATACATGTTTTAATCTTATTCAGAGAGCTTCCAGAGTGTCCGTAACGGGGTTGAAGAATAATGGTGTCCATATCATACAATAATGACCAAAAATAATAGAGATTTCATGCCTGAGATGGGAAAATATATTTTTCTGGAAGTGTTGAGGGGTGTTCAGAAAAGTAATACCTCTTGGTAAAAAAATAATCCAAAAGTCCAAATCGGACTGGATTGGTGGAATGACTCATATCATTTATTTTTCTTCTCTCTATACTTTTCCTGTATCTGCCTCAATGCAAAAATTGCATCGGTCGTTGATCTTCCTGGGCAGAATCCACACTGTCTCCTGTCCACACTTATCGTCCAAGATGTTTCCAAACACTCTCACCATCTCTTCTGTAATACCCGCTGCCTTCATCATGTCGCTTGTTACTCCTGTTGGACCTGGCGCTCTTCCGTTCTTCATCCACTTTGATGTTATATTCTCGTACTTGGCCATCGCGTCTCGCTCTTAAGCCTATCGAGATATCCCTTATCTCATGTACCTACTGTACTCCACTAACGAAAAACAAATACGCCCTCACCTGCCGGGTCCCGCCCCTATGGAGGCGTAGCCTATAAGACACTAGGCATGGTCACCAAACACTCTTCCTCTATTTCGTTTCCATCATAACGGTCGCAGTGCGCCTTATGTAACTAGTTGTTATGAAAAGATTTGAGAAATTGCGTAATGTTGAAAGCTTACCGGAGGTTTGTTTACCCCTGGAATCTTCGGGGCATGTTTCAGCGACACGTCGGGCCTATGTTGATGTTTCCTCGTCTGACGGCAGCAGACCAAGGGGCAGCGTACAAGGTTTGGCTATCGGGCCAGCTTGTACACAGGTAGGCCCTGTGTCATCAGGCATTGATGTTGGTGTTAGTAATGCTGTGAAGTGTGTTTCGGCGCCAGGGCCGGGGTGGCTTGGTGAACGTTCCACTGCAGTGGATGTTTTCCTGGCTATCCTGGAGCATGCTGCTTACACTAATGCTACTAATGCTAATGCTAATGCTAATGCTAATGTTGATGCTGAAATGGGTCGTTGTTCTAATACTCCCCGCCGAGGGACGTTGTCGCTTTTCCCTCTTCTTGCCCGGTTCATTGATGAAGGTCAGTCGGTTGCTAATGTGGGGGGTTTCGCTGAGTCTTATTTACCCTTTTTACGGGTAAAGGGGCTAACAACAGGATGCAGGCCGAGTGTACCGTGGCTGCGTAGCCATATAGCTTTGATCCTGTGTCCCGGCGGGGATGAACAATGTCCCACCCGGCCGATGCTTGAGAGCGAATCGGCTCGGAGGGTGGCAGTATGGACGGATGAGTGGTATACTGCTACGGGATGGTTTGTAGCGGCGGCCAGTGTTATGGCTCAGCTGGCTAGTTTCCTATCCACATTGGCGTCGGGTAGTGGGGCTATGGGTCCAGCCGACATTGTAAACATGTTGCATGTTTGTGGTGTTATAGAGATCTTGACTCAGTCGCAAGCTATAACTGCGGGGAGGATTAGGATGCTATCAACGTTTGTTATTAGGCATGTTTGGTTGGAGCACTCTCCTCTTGGGGAAGAGGATAGGTTTTCTCTCCTCACGACTCCTTTTTCCACGGAAAGTCTTTTTGGTCATTCTGTGGAGGCGCAGGCGGTTGTTGATCTGGGTCCCACAACACCTCAAATTAATCTACAGTATCCAGGGTTCACTTGGAAGCGGACTGAGACCACCTCTGGTTGTCTTGTGCTGACTCGACCCTGGCGCTCACACCAACCCAAACAAACCTCACCAGAGGGGGTGAACGCTCCAGAGTCAACCGGACTGGTTGTGAAAGAATCTCTGAGCTATTCTCAGGCCAAATAACTGTCTGAATGTCACAAAAATAACAGGAATTATCCTTTCATTCTAATATGTGTTTTAGGATTGATTTCACGGGAATTAAGAAACCATGTGACAGACTTTCACATTATTTTGAGATGAGGCAAGGAAAGCAAAATCATCTGGCCCCCTGTTCTGTGACCTGTAAATTATTGATAAATCAATTCTCTTGACTAAAACACCAAATAATGAAGCAATGCAATTCTTATCAATTACATTTTTGTCTTAATTGTTGACTTCACTTAGCACAAAGCAGCGCGGGCGAAACACCACGCCATTTTTTCAATTAAAAGCTCCAGATGTTTGTGGAGGCTTCAGTAGACACAGGCAGTTATGAGAAATGCTTTATCTGCATTGTAATAATCACTACAACATCAGCTCCAGGCTGCATTTACATACTCATGTTTAATTCCAACCCCTCCTTCTAATGCACCGCTTAATTATACTGAGCGCAGACAATGTCAGACCCCCATAGCCCCAAATTTATTATTGCACTGTGTGAAGCAGCAACCATCCAACCCGTTGCTTGATCCTCATCATAACATTACTACTGAGAGTGCTCTCACACTCTGAAAGAGATATCACATTTCTACAGTATGTACACATATTTGGTTCCATTATGTTATTCATACAATTCACAGCCACAGTAAATAGCCATAGGAAAGCGAAATCCGAAATTAGATCTTACTTAAATCCCATTTATTTCTCCTACAAGTGACATCTGTTTTTAACATTATGATAACACATGAGGCATTTTCTCCCCCTTCTCATATTCGTGTAGGGATAGATAACTACATACTGTATAATTTCACATTGTTCTTCCTCTTTGTAAGATCACTCTATATACAGTAGTCTACTACTCTGTAGGTGTCCAGCTATGAGAAGGTGTAGAAGAAAATTTCAAAACAGACTCAATTGACACACAAGGATTTTGATGCATGTGATGTTAAACATACATGAGAAGATAATAGACATCCAAGAGACAGGCTTGCTTGAGCTTTCCAATTGAGAATTATCTGCAAAGTATCACAATAACATCTCTATCCCTGATTCCCTGTAGATGTGTGTTCACTGAAGGTTTTGCCTAAAACACCATTAAAAGCAATAATAGCCTCCTAAAGAGAAATAGAGAATAATTTTGTTTTCTGTGACAAAAATGATCTTACTTATTTATAACTGGAGACTCCCAACTGAGTACAAGGTTCTCAGTTGTCATGACATTTCTAAAATAGCATGGTATTTTGAGAGATGTTCTCCAGACAGGAACATATAGGGAATGTCATTAATTCTCCAGGGAAGTCATGGAAGTCAGATAATACATACACCTACATATAACACATTTCACATGCATTCAGTTGAATTAGGTAGTAGCTAGACATTTTATTCATTGCATGGCTACTTTTTCACAACATACCAACTGTTAATAATGATATACATTTTCGAAGCTGTGTGTGGGGGGGGGGGGGGGGGCTTTACAAACAAGGTAGGAATTACATTTAGGTCATTGAGGTGCTCTGACATAGTCATGGATTACTCTGGAAAGTCCTAGAATTGTACATCAGGGTCAGGGTGGGAATGATGGCATTATGAGGAGAAACATGGCACAACAATGAGATCTGTGGGTATTACTATAACTGTTTGCTCACTGGTGTGTGCATCGTTTCCTGCAATCTCATTTAGATTCTTGTTAGCGCAAGCTGTTTCTCCAAAGGAAAATTTTGAGGAGTACATGAGGCATTGATGAGGTCTGAGGCATCACCACTAGTGTTGTAGATCTCATTTGTTTTTCTCGCCAATACACTGTATTTCGGCAGTCACCTACAAAAATGACTTGTCTCACAGAAACCTCAATTATCATAGTTTATTTTATAAATTTTTTTTACTATGGAGGTTTTTGTAGAATTCATCCAGACATTAATGAGCACATTGTTATACTAGTCCTAGATGCAGAGATCCAGTTGTAATCCTGTTGTGCCTCTCAGATAATTCTCATTTGATAGTGTCAAAAATGTTCTCTCTAATTTTCTCCCTGATGTTTGAGTATAAGATGATGTGTAGAGGAAACCTTTTCATCCTGAGATTAAGATTCTCAACGAGCAACACACTTCTCCTTCGGGTATATGTGCTGTAACACAAATAAAAAGCAGCTGCTTGGTTTTTGGTTACAGTACAGGTTGACAACTCATAAATTGGGTTAAGAGCCATTCTGATGGCCCAATACATCGAAGAGCACTTATCATACCAATATAAGCAGACATTTATGGTTACATAAAGGTCACAAGTTATGTTACAGTACACTAAGCAGAAAGTGAGTACCTCTAGTACACCGAACAAGTCGAGCCTGAGCAGGGTGGGTCCTACTCCCTTGCAGAACAGCCAAGCACATTCCTATTTAGATGTGAGAGTCATACTGTGGCGTGTAGTACAGTATGAAGAACACAATGTGCTGTCACTGAGAAGTAATCCAGATGCACCCGTTTACACAATAAGGTGATCAAATATGGCGCTAAAATGTAAAGTATTTTATAAAAAGTATTTGAACATATTTTCGTGGTAAATGGATATCACCACTGACAGCAGCTTGACAAATGTATATATGATTAATGTATATATTCAGAGCATCTGTTTCCTGGAAAATATGAAATAATGAAGGGATATTTTATATTGAAAGGTCAAGACTTAAGACTATTAAGACGTAATACTGTAGACTACACATTTGACAAGTATTCAGTATCTTTATGGATAGACACACTCACACATGATTTTACTGGCAGCTTGTAACTGAATTTTGTAAACTGTGCATTTTTTTGCTCACATTAGGCCTATCCCCAAACATACAATATCTATAATTAAAAAAAACACATCAGAACTGCCGTTAGTCACGTGAATGGCTTTTGAGATACCACACCACAGTACTTCAATTAAAGAGTCTGGCATGGACACAAGAGTTGTATAAGCCGGTATACCTGCAAGAGTGGACATTTCTCTCCACCATGCAAAATGAGTCCACATTTCCAGCAAGTGCTGTTAATCAGTTTCCCCCGCCAGAGCTGTAGTTCATTGTCATTGCTAATGGAGCCTCCACTGCAGGTTGTTGCTCTTCTTCAGTAAATTAGTGTGAAGTCTTCTCCCAAAAACATTGACTAATACTGCACTTAATCTTGGAAACACTCAACTCCCGTGAAAAATCTCATCTGGACTGACACTGATGCATTGGAGCGTTGCCTCGTATTGCATTCATCACGTTCCTGACTAAATTAATCTCGACCGGAACCAAATTACACTTATAACTTCCACACACATTGCTCACCGGGAGGAGTGAATAAATATTTATTGACACGTGCATGTGATTTCTTCTCTACTGTACGCGGTAAGGGTGTGTATAGTAGGTCTATCGATAAGGCAAGTTTGGATTAAATAATACTTGGAACTTCCGAAAGGCAAAGCATATAACAGTGCTCAATCACCACAATCACCCTTTCTCAGTGGATGATACTTTGCAAAATGAGATAAAGATGAGACAACCTATAGACTCAACAGCAATTTACTGAATACCCGTAATGTTTGAACTTCGACCAAACACACTTTCCACTGATACTTGTCACTGATTGGCAATAAGTAGTTATAGCCACATGTTCGGTTCCAGTCATTTAAGATAGCTTGGTACAATACGGCCATCTGACCAGGCCCAGTAATTACCATTTTAATTAATGGCTCTCCATCTCACAAGTACAATGTAATTAGTGCTTCTGCATAAACGCACTCCATGGTGGACTAACATTGTTTAGCACCGTAGTAAATATTCATGATGTTTACTATAAGAATTCTGATGAAGAATAGTTAGATTGCTGTACACTTATTACAATATTTTAAGAATGTATATATTTTTTTATAAAGCACCTAATATAGAATAATTCATTAGTATACTGTATACTGGTGAAGATTATTTGAAGGAGTTATCCAACCTTCATAAGTGTGTTTTTATTATGAAAGAAAAAAAAACATGACCATTACCCAGCTTTGTGAGGTATGCAAATGCTGTTTCTCAGTAATTTTCCCAATAAGAAATGCTGTGGAGGAAGACCCCAGAGATGTAGAGCATCTTTAGCCCTGCCATTTAAAAACAGACACGCACCGCTCACGTTATTCATCTTCCAAATGAACACATTTTTCACCACTAATTAATACTTGTTGAGGGGAAGAGGAACACGGAAAGGAAGAAAGCATTTGTTTGAGAACTGCACAGTCATTCATTTAAAATGTGTACATCTGGCTTCTGTTAAGAGAAGCGAGCGTGATGTACGAACACGTGCTGCGGGGTGTCGTCGTCACTTTAGTTAGACCGAGTCATTTGTATTGTTCCTCCTGACACACCGGATGGATTGACCGGGGCCTGACAAATATTTCCCAGGCGCCCGCCATTTTGAAATAGATCATCACGTCTCTTCTTTAATGTACCATAATCTATTAGGCAGCGAGCAAACTAACAAGAATATTTTTACATGATGGGTTTTACGGCTTTGTGTGTCGGTTGATTAATTGAACGAAAAGATGGCATTTCACAAATCATCCCTTTAATTAGTCTGCGTGAGTGTCGGAGTGACGACGCTATACCTCTGTCTGAGGACCTGGAGACGGGGGGTAGCAGCCAGATCTTCAGCAGGGGGTGGGGGTTCCTGTAGCCCCGGGCAGCCTGTGTTACTCAGCCAGGTGCTGGTGTCAGCTGGAATCCTGCTCCAGCTGCTTCGCCAAAGATTGATTTAATTATTTCCATTCCCTCCGTCTCGTGGTTTCTTTAATTCTTTTGTCTTCTTTATGCCTCATTGTCTTCTCTCTTCTGGCTTACCTCTCATACCTGCCATAGAATTAGGTTACAGTAAGGATATGGATTTTATTTTGTCTGCCTTTGTTAGAGGTAAGCGAATGACACTGGATCGGTCCCTATTCTACTTGTGGCACTTTAAAAATCTATTTTCTTCTCATTTTATGAAAACCAATAGTCCATATTCAAGAATGTACTTGCTTGGGACACATACAGTATGTTGTATCTCATCCCGATATTATACATGCAAATATTTAAATCAGTGTTACACAATGTCAAAATAATGGTAGTTTAACAATATTTTGCCAATTATTACACATTCACAGAAACCATAAAACTCAGCCGCTTCACAGCTGACGTTTCACAATGCCAACATTTTGACACCCATATCACTTCATCTTCTTCCTTTAATATGGTTCATTTTCAAGCATAATGAGAGAGATTCATTCTGTAATTACAGATGTACTGTATTGTTACAGTCCATGAGTGCTGAAGGAGATTTCTGCTCCATTCTACTTCTCGAGGTCGTTGGAACTTGTGTTATCAATTCTCAGTGATTGAAATGACTAAAGTTCTTTTTCTCTTATCTGATCCTTTAAAGGGCAATGAAAAACCCCATCTTTTTACCGAGGCCCGTCCTCAATCACTGTTAATGTTAACTTCATGTACACATAAGAGGGGCTGATAAAGAATCATTAGTCTCGTTAATGGAATCAGAGTCCGATCCCTTCCTATTGAAAAGTGCTCTTCATTTCAAAGTTGTTCTGCTTTATTAAAGCTCATTACCATTTCTCTTTTAATAAGCGCTCTTTAAAGTCATTACCTGCAGTGGAGTTAAAGGCTCAGCTATTAAAAGGTTACTTTAATGTGAATAATGGCCTCCCAATATACTCAAGTTAATTACTATTGGAAAACTGGTTCTGGTTTAATTTAATGCTTAAGCCTTAATGAAAGATATACCAGAGTATAATACAATGGCAAAAAACAATATTCACAATCAAATCACGTTATCTATGCAGTCTCTTTTCACCTATACATTCTTCCTTCATCTCCACCACCAAATATACCTTCCAGTGAATTTAAATGTACACTTAACATACAATTTTGTACAATAGAGAGACCTTGCACTGAATATTTGTATCGTTCTGTACAGTGGTAGAGTAGGTAAAACACTGAAAAAGCACAATATTACTATACAAGATCCAGTAATTAATTATTATATTTTTGTTGATGTATTTCTCATATGTTGTTTTGCACATAACAACTGTTGTATCTTCCATTGCCATGTACAGACCTATGGTAGCTTTGTTACAGGTGGCCATGCTGGAAGAAAGATAACTACACAAACATTCCCTGGAAGGCCCCTATATTTTTCACTATGACAAAACAGAATGCATGTTGCTGTCACGTGAGACTCACATTGAAAACAACTACAATTTAATTGAAATTACCTTTGCAAATTGCCAGATTATAAAAAAAATAATAATAAGTTTCAGTTGTAGTGACCATCTGGTAAACATCATGTCTAAGCCTCGTCACTTAAACAGCCATTGCTAAATTGCATGAACTTCATTCCCCCTCCAGGAGATGCTCTATTTGCGACATCATAGTGAAATAGGGCCCATCCTTAGGTCCATCATCTACATTGATCATATTTGTTTTCGGTAACACTTTATAATAACACTCAGTTATAAGACCTTTATAAGGTATTTGTAGATAATGAACTAATCATGAACAAACCATTTATATACATTCGTAAATTAGTATTAAATCATTTATAACTATATTTGTATAATATTTACAAATTAGTTCTACATTATTTATAACTCATTATCAACATTGTTTGTACTTGATTTGTTCATCATTAAATACTGTTGTTTAATGTGTAGTAACACATTTGTAGATTTGAAAAATGGATATGAAAAAACGACTATACTGTACCTCCCTTTATTTGTTCATGTTCAACAAATGATTTGTTAAGACATTCATAAAACATCTATAAATCATTTGCAGATGCTATTGTGT
This sequence comes from Notolepis coatsorum, assembly GCF_963971535.1. Lineage (NCBI taxonomy): Eukaryota > Metazoa > Chordata > Actinopteri > Aulopiformes > Paralepididae > Notolepis > Notolepis coatsorum. The sequence goes on along the minus strand of NC_140165.1, from coordinate 151,030,346 downwards.
GCCCTAATCTGAAGTGAAGCCTATTCCTCATTAACAAATGTCTCAAGTTCAAGTTCTTTAATAGTTGTCATACAGAAGTACAGAATACTTTCATACAAAATGCTTCTTACTGTTACGCTCCAGAGACTGTGCTAGACAAGATAGTATCAAATAACATAATAACATAATATAGCATGCATTTAGAAGAAGAAAATGAGGTCACAGTGTTCGGTATAGACATATGTAATACAGTTAATTATTTGTTTACTTTTTCACCTGTTACAAATGTTGTAGACAGCTTTCGGATACACCCTTCTTTGTGACATCAAACAGTGACAGAATTAGGACTATAGATAAATGCAATTTTATTAACATATAAAATACATATAACATATGTGCTCAGTATACTCACCACATCAAGTACGTCTACACAACATAAGAGTTGTAGGTCGGAAATGATGGAATAGATTTGCCAACAAAAAAGGTGTTTAGCCTGCTCATACCTTAAAAGTGTGGGGCAGCACGGGTAACTTGGCTCTGCTAATAAATCATGCTTCAATTCAACAGACGGCAACACACACGCAGTCAAGTCTCACTCATGATACTTCCTCTAAATACTCTGTCAATACCTGGCCAGGGTACTCCTGGGTCCTATAGTGACCCCCATGTACTATATGTTATGCATGTATTTTATATGTTAATAAAATTGCATTTATCTATAGTCGTAATTCTGTCACTGTTTGATGTCACAAAGAAGGGTGTATCCGAAAGCTGTCTACAACATTTGTAACAGGTGATGGAAAAGTAAACAAATAATGAACTGTATTACACATTTGTTAATGATGAATAGGCTTCACTTCAGATTAGGGCACACAATAGCATCTGCAAATGATTTATAGATATTTTATGAATGTCTTAACAAATCATGTAAATGTCTCACAAATCATCGTTCACAATTACCCGGCGGCCGGCACTTATCTATCACCTAGACTTTGCATAATAATAGGATACCGATAGCATAACAAAGAACGAGAAGAGCCAAACCAAAATACAAGCCTGTACCAATTGGTGGGGGTTTGCATGAGCTGTGGAACCTCTCACTATGTGACAATGGTCCCGACTGGAAGGATCAAGGATGAGGCATTAAGTTGTGCTTCAGAAGGAAACTGTCCTTCTGTAAACTAAGTTACATTGTTAATTTAGTTTGTATTTACTTTTCTAGTTTAAGTTCATTCAATTAAAGAAATTGTAACTACAATTACATTTAAAACATTGTTTGTTTTTCAACCATATCTGTTGACAATATAATTTCTTTATATATTGAAGGCTACATCCTGCTACCTTTTTCAGCTTCTCTATTTCAAGGCAATATTTACAAAAACTAAACTAAAACTAGTCATTTCCTATACAAATATGTTTCCTACTATTTATTCTGCATAATAATCATCTGTTCTGTGCGCATGCGCGCGCGTGCACGTGGCGTCCGGGCAGTTCCCATATTACGACTGCACCACTGGGAGAGATACAGTAGAGCGAAAGTCAATTAACGTTGATGTCAAGATGGACAGTGGAAGAAAGAGAAAGGGTGGAGGAGAGAGGGATAAAACAAAGAAAAAGAAATGCCCTTCCAGGAGATGCTGCTAAATCCGGCAACATTTATCAGTTTTCTTGCACCAAGGTCAAGGAACCAGCAGGTTAGTCAGTGATAAAAATAAACATGTGGATGTTAGCTAGCTAACATTACCATGCAATGCATCATCTCCCCTGTCAAAAGCCCAATGTTAAATCTGCCAAGAAACAAATAAATAATTTAACCCTTGTGTCTGAAAACTAAAGTGTTATACTCTTACCATATTAGGGGACTAAATTGAAAAACGCCATAAAAAGATATGTTGAAATAATTTCCCACTTTCTTTTCTATAAATATTTTATTCAACTTAAGATACAAAATGAAATACTCCCACTTTTCTGAAAGGAGTTGTTAAATCTGACATTACAAAAAACTAAGCAGCGCCTCTACCACCTGAGACAGTTAAGGAAGTTCAGAGTATCTGGGAAGATACTCCAGTCCTTCTACTCCGGAGCTGTAGAGAGCATCTTGACTGGAAACATCACTGCCTGGTATGGAAACAGCACGGCACAGGACAAGAAGGCCCTACAGAGAGTGGTGCGCTCAGCCGAGCGTACCACGGGTATTCCACTACCACCCCTGCAGGTTCTATACAACAAGAGGTGCAAATCCAGAGCCTGCAGAATAATGAAAGACCCTCACCACCCCAACAACAGCCTGTTCATGCTGCTGAGGTCAGGCAGACACCTGCGAACACCAGCTACTAGGACAGAGAGACTTCGGCTCAGCTTCTTCCCCCAGGCCATTAGAGCCTTGAACACTGAACTCTCCACACACAAGCTCACATGAGCACACACACGACACACACGCTCACACACTAGCAGCCACTTTAACATGAGCAAGCACACACTCATGCTGCACACGCCCACACTTATGGCCACTAAGGAAAGGTCACTTTAAGTATAACTTGAGATTGTATAAAATAGCATGTACAGAAAGACCCAGTGCCTCATTGAAAACTTTATTAACAGATTGCAGAATGGGTACAATACAGTACAGCTCAATACACACAATTGTTAAGGGGATGCAGACCAGAGAAAGACTTTCGTCTTGTTTACATCAGGGTCCCCATACATGACATACAGATAGACAGTACTGCTACATCTATGTACTGTACTGTACCCATTCTGCAATCTGTTAATAAAGTTTTCAATCAATTCAATCAATCAAACATGTATATATTCCCTCCCCGCCGTATGTATATTTCTCTCCCACCCACCCACCCCCTCCTCATGTACAGTCCCCTCCCCATCATATGTATATACTCTGTCAGGATCTAGGGGTAACAGTACTGTATATTTGAATACCGGTTATGTCACAAATGTATCAGTACTAAATACCTATATGTCCCTATGCCATAAATGTCATGTATGTTGTGTATGTCATAAATGTCTATATGAATTGAAAATGGGGGACCCTGATGGAAACAAGACAAACGTCTTTCTCAGGTCTGCATCCCCTTAACAATTGTATGTATTGAGCCGTACTGTATTGTACCCATTCTGCAATCTGTTAAATAAAGTTTTCATTCATTCATTCATTCACAACTCTCAAAGCCAACGTAGAGTAGAAAAGATCGCTCCTGTGAATTAGAAAAGCCAGCCCCGCCCTCAGCCTAGTGAATGAGAAAAGCCTGCCCCTAGTGGAGCAGGACAGTCCCTACACAGTACAGTACACAAAATGATCTAACTCCTACTGAGATATCCCCCAACGTGTGGATGCCTTTCTTTTCCCATCTAGGGTACCTAATAGGTTGTTGTCCAATAAGGAGTAAATTGTTATTAAATAGAGGGGAACGTGTGTGCCATTGATGATGGTTAGTACACACTTTCTGGGTGTCACGCCAAGTCTGGATCACATGTGTGATAAGAGGGCGAAATCGTAATTTGCATTGCTTAATTGAAATGTTGGTATACACAATATCCTGAAGTCTATATGGGGACACCATCTTCTCCTCCAATGGTCGCCAGGACACGGCTGCTTGAGCGTCAAACCAAGTGATCAGAGGTCTCAAAGAGAAAGCTTGAAAATAATATTTAAAGTCTGGAAATGCTAAGCCCCCATCGAGTTTACTCCTCTCGGCAGTGGATCTCTTTAAACACAGGCGTTTGTTGTTCCAAACAAATGTATATGAGGCAGAGTGCAATTTCTGCCAGTAACCAACAGGAGGAGGTACCGGGAGCATGGAGCTGATAAAGTTAATTCTGGGTAAAATATTAATTTTAATTATTGACACACGGGCCTGTAATGAATTCTTTTATATGGACCATCTGTTGAAGTCATTCTAATCCTGTCACCCAAGCTGGAGTAATTATACCCTACCGTCTGGCTAATAGTGGGGAATATTTCAATCCTGAGACATTTAAAGTGCTCCACCATAAGTATGTTTGCAGGTAGGATGGTAGCCTTCGCAGGCTCATTAAGTGGAAGAAAAGCAGATTTTGGCCAGTTGATCTTAAAGCCGGATAGGCTGCCAAACTCATCTATCACGCTGAGAAGATGAGGTAGAGAGACGGCGGGATTCTGCATAAATAGGAGTACATCATCTGCGTATAAGCTGATATGGTGATGTGTGCCCTGAATTGAAACAGGAGATATAATTTGGGATTGTCTTATGTATTGAGCTAGAGGTTCGAGGGATAAGGCGAAAAGTCCGGGACTAAGAGGACAACCTTGTCTAGAAGAGCGCAAGACAGAGAAGAGTGGCAAGCAGAACTTTCCCGTTAAGATCATGGCCGAAGGCCCTGTGTAGAGAACTTTGATCATATGAATGAAACCCTCCCCAACCCCATCCTTCTAAAAACTGCCCACAAATAAGACCACTCCAATCTGTCAAAGGCCTTCATTGCATCCAAGGACATGACCGCTGTAGGGACTGCAACATCCTTGCTGGCATCAATCACGTGCAGCAACCGTCTGATGTTGTCAGTAACCAGGCGGCCTCTTATAAAGCCGGTCTGATCAGGGTGAACTAGAGATGTCATATGTTTTTTGAAGTCGGGTGGCTAGAACCTTGGCATATAGCTTTCGATCGGCTCCGAGGAGACTTAGAGGCCTGTAGCTGCCACATTCGGTGGGGTCCTTATCTTTCTTGAGTAAAACAGATATAAGCGCCATATTGACATCTCTGGAAAAATTGCCCTCTTCGATTGAGTGTAAAATCATTGAAAGTAATAAGGGACAAAGTACATCCCAGAATGCAAGATAGAGTTCCGGTGGAATGCAGTCCTAACCGGGAGCCTTGCCCCGTTGCATATCCGCAATCGCCTCTCTAAGCTCATCTAGTGTGATAGGTGCAGCTAACCGCTTAGCGTTATCTTCTGAGATCTGTGGTAGGTTGACTTGATTAAGAAAGTCCTCCAGCTTGGTATGATCAAAGACCACCTCTGACTTGTACAGGTTGGAATAAAAAGAGCTAAATGTATCATTAATCTTTTTGGGGTTGGTGGTTACCTCCCCCTGTTGGTTCTAAATGGAAGGTGTAACTGAGGGGTACAATTCCCTGACTGTATTGATAAGTATGGTATCATTAAACCACTACCGTCTTATGTACATTACTACTGGCCATACAGTACACAGGTATCTTATGATGAACACTTCCCACAATGACTCGGTTCCACACAAAACTGGATTTAAGTATTTATTAGCAGCAATGATAGTACATAATATACTTTACTTTAGATGCGCTTATAAGGCAAAGGAATGTGCGTAGGCAAATCAATAACGTATGTCCATTCTCATATTACGCAGGAGATAATAATACAACCTGAATCTTAGGAATTATATCTATGGTACTCTGGTAATATAGCGGGAGATACTGGTAGGGTCCCCCCGGTTGTAAGCCAGCAAGGGTAGAGGATTTGTCGGTAGTAGAGTCTGGGTCAACGACGATAAAGAGACTCTAAGTACAGGAGACAGTGCAATAATCTCTTGATCCGCAGACGAATACAGCTGTTCTCCGTAGCATGCAGCTCCGCATGGAAGAAAGCTAGCCGGCCTCAGACTTCTGAGAGGCGGGCTCGACGTGGCTCCTCACAGGGTAAATCCCACACAATTGTGGGTGTCTGCGATTCTCCGCTCCATCAATTACAGGACCAAAAGCAAATATAATCCAGCCGAAAAGGGCTATGCAGTCGTCGGTAGGTTATCCAGTGTACATGATCCACACGGTCCTCGTCTAAGGCCCCTCGGGTGAAAGCGCCAGGGTAAGCAGCCCATCCTGGATAAGCACTCTAGCTGGTACGAGGAAACGTTGGTGATGCTGGTCACTGTAGAACTGTAGCCGCACGATACACTATACACAAATAGACTATTACTGACTTAATAGAATAGGTCGAACTCGACGGTACAGCGTTAAACTATGACACTTCAGTTATTAATTCGCACGCGGTCTCAATGCTCTATTTGGGGCCAAACAGGCCATACTTCACCGCACGTTGTATCGTGGGTGAGGCTTCAACTTATTGGGTAACTCTACTTCTGTATTCACCTGCGCCGTATTTATACGTTAGGTGAACAAACTAGTACCAGCTTTATTCCTGTCTCATATCCTTGCGCAGAACCGTTCATGTCCAGGCAAGTCCCCGGCGGTGACTTTGAACCAGACCTTGGAGGTATGGCAATGGCGCCTGGTGGACCGCTGTCCAATAGGAGAATGAAATATTATGGTCTGTACTAGGCTAAAGGGATATTCCGTGTATATGTACAAGGAATATACAAGGGATATCAAACGATATACAAATATTATGCAATATATATCAATCAATAAATATATATATTCGGTTTAATCTGATCCTTCGTAACAGAAGGGATATCCGCAAATTGCTCACTGGCACGTATCTTCATAGCTAGTAGGTGACTAGGCCTGGAGCCGTGAAAGTAGTAGTGCTGTCTTGTTCTGTGCATTTGAAATTCAGATTGTTGTCTTAAAATTAGTTAATCTCTTTTTTCACTACCTTAATTTGAAGCTCCAGTCGACTAGAGTAGTTGTGCTGCAAAGAAGAGATCAACGTGTCATGAAGCTTTTCCAATTCCACCAGTTTGGCGAGACGTCCCTTGCGGAGATTAGATGCAAAGAGAGTAGTGTTACTTCTAATAAAACCTTTAACTGAATCCCAAATAATTCGGGGATCCTGTACCGAGCCAGCATTAAACTGCAGGAATTCAGTGAGCTTCTCTTTAAATTGCAGGTTAAACTCTTCATTTTTCAGCAGCGTTGCGTTAAAGCGCCATCTAGGGGCGCGGGATGTTATTTTACTGAGGGAACCCTTGAGAAGGATACCTTTGTGGTCTGAAAGTGCAATGGACAATAAGTCAACATCAAAGCTATTAAAGAGACGTGGGGAAGAAAAAACATAATAAATTCTGGAAAAGGTCTTATGTCTCGAGGAGAAAAAAAGAGTAATCTCTCGCGGATGGGCGAACGCCACATATCAATTACCCCTGTGTCCTTAGACCAGGCCTGTAGGGCTGTGGAAGCTTGTTTCTGATCAAAGGTTTCAGTGTGTTTGGATCTATCAATCAATAGATCCCATACTGCATTAAAATCAGCTCCTACTATAAACGAGTAATCAGGTAGTTTCAACATAGCTGCAGTGAGTACAGCATAAAAGTTAGCGTCATACAAATTCGGGGCGTATGCAGAGATCAGCGTAATATTCCGGTTAGAGTATTCTATTTTAGCAATAGTAATTCGACCATCTGCATCAGACCACACAGTTTAATATTCAAATTTCGCTTCGGTATTATGGCTACCCCTCGGGCCTTGGTGCTAAAAGAAGAAGAACTTATGTTATGGTCAAATCTATTTGCCAGTCTTGCGTTATCAGCCAATAAAAGGTGCGTTTCACTCAGTAAAGCAAGGTCCACTTCCTTCCTTTTTAGCAACGTTAGTACACTTGTGCGTTTATGCGGTAGATTAAGACCCCCTGTATTCAAGATCAAGATATTTAAATTAGCCATAGTCTAAAAGGGCTGCCGTGTGGTTGAATGTAATTCGTTTGGAGTAAAGCATTAGAACAGATACATATCCACTTGTTAAGGTCCTATTAAGTTCCGAGCATGAGCGTGAAAACTAAAATAAAATAGAGCGAGTCGACTGGAAAGAAAAACAAAAAACAACACAATCCCCCATTCCCTCCCCCCTCCCCCCATCAGAATACTTGTCCGATATAGATCAAACATCAGTTGGTCACTATGATCGAGCATAGCAACCACAACAACATTATGTAACTTAACCATACCAAAAACTTGTAAGGTATATTGTAACAATTTAGAAAAAGGAACCCACTTTGCTCAACAGAGAGAAGAAATCTATGCAGAGTTCAATGCGAAGTTCAAAGTGCAGACAATAAAAAGCAGGTGCATTAAAACACAGCTCGTCTGAGTTAAACTTGAAAAAAGGCAACATGCATACCCGTCATTGAGATAATACAGCGGAGACAAACCTTGAGCGTTATCATTCAGCTGGAGCAAAAAGTCATGGTAGGCGCGTGGTAACGGTAGTGTTAGTTAGGAGAGTTGGATAACCAGCACGCCTTGAACTTAGCTCAGTCAGGCACAGGGCCTGCTATACTCTGATTCACGTAGACAGCTCCGCCGAGAAGGCACCATCCCCCTCAACCGGCCGATACGTTAAAGCACAGTCCGTTTGAGTGAAACTTGTGAAACACAGTTTTGTTGTGTTCTGCATTGTTAGTATTATTGTTAATATGCTGTTATTACCACCGCCACAGTTAGGCGGCACAATAGGCTATAGGCGACAACTAGGAAGTGTGTCCTGGAGTTACGGTACGCGCCTGAAGCTATCATGATGTGGATGTTCTGAGAGCAAGGAATAAACACGGAGGGATAACGCCACAGCCTACCGACTCATGCATGCTTATTATAATTACCAATAGCCTAAGTGTGGACATTACAAATTGGCGACGATGTCGGTTTCAGTACCTGCGCCGGCTCCGTTCCTTCCTGACGTGGGGGAACCTGCAATACCGTTTGCTACTTGGAAAAGAATCTTCGAGAATTACCTGAGGGTGATTAATGCTACGGGGGAGGCATGGCCGGATACAAGGAGATTGGCGATACTGCTACACTGTCTTGGAAATGAGGGCCAGAGACTGTTTTACACGCTACCAGAATAGGCACTACTTACGTGCACGCAATGGCGGCTCTCAACCTGTATTTCCCCCCTAAAGTGAACACGGTGACAGCGCGCCATAGATTCAGACAGCGCGCTCAGAGACCGGATGAAAGTGTGACGCAATATTTTTCTGCATTGCGTGTACTAACCGCGACATGCCAGTTCGGCAGGATGGAATCCGAGATGATATGTGATCAGTTGATATGTGATCAGTGATTAACACTTTGGTTGCCACTGTCTTAAATTATGTGTCTTGTTGAAGTCAGAGGTTCTATGTAGGATTGTTATTAACTGTCTAACTGTATATATAACTGAGTCTGTTTCCACTAGAGGGCACTCTAGGCGGAGCTACTCAAGACACCACCAGGTGGCGAGTATAAATAGATATGTCTCCTCCTACTCTACCTCTCTCCCCCACCTACCTCTCACAGAGGAGGACTCATGTGTTACTGCTCATACCATGTGAATAAAGAAACCACGCCAGTTAAAGGCTAAAGATGGAAATCATGCCTCTTGACCACATTATTGTCGCCCTATAGCCGGATTCTGTCAACAGGTTATGGGCCCAGATAACGCGGGGGCGAAATAATAAGGGTAGCAAGTTTAGCTAAAGTATAGGCTAGGTTAGCACCGGGAGTACCGCGTGGCTAGACGCTAGGCCAACAGGAGCAAAAGCTACGCCCACCATCAAAGAGCAACATGGAATCCAACACGATGATCCTGCGCGTCAAGAGGAAGCGGGGCACCGACCCCACCGACGGGCTGCTAGAGCACAAGCGGACCCGCCCGGAGAGCAGCGCGCAGAGCCCAGAGGAGGCGGCACCGGGGGAGACGGAGCCTGCTGAGCACAACGGAGGCGAGAGGGAGAACCCCGTCAGCGTGCAGAGCCCCGAGGAGGTGGCACCGGGGGAGACGGAGCCTGCTGAGCACAACGGAGGCGAGGGGGAGAACCCCATCTTAGAACTTGTGGCGACCAAAGGAAGGAGCAAATGGCCCTCGTTTAGTGGGAAGGCAGAGGACTACGAGCTCTGGGAAGAGCGCATGCTATGCTGCATGCACGGTGCAGGACTGAAGGAGACGATCCTGGCAGCCCCCACGGGAGACCTGACGGCGGAAGAGCAAACCCTGGACGACCAGCGTAACGCAGACACGTACTGTGAGTTAGCACCACTGCTCGACGACACCAGCTTGGGGCTGATATTCCGCAACACTAAAGACAAAGGCCGAGAAAGCCTGGAGGTGTTGAGAGAGCATTACATCGGGCGAGGAAGACCACGAGTCGTGGCCCTCCACATAGCACTAACGACCCTGAAGAAGGGGCACACCGAGACTGTGACCGAATACGTCAACAGAGCAAAGCAGATCACGACGCCATTGAGGAGTGCCGGAGAAGCACCAAGCGATGGGCTACTGATGGCGATGATGATGAGAGGACTACCGGAGCTGTACAAACCGTTCACACTCCTGGTAACACACGGTTCAGCGGACATGACGCTGGGACAGTTCAAGGCCAAGTTAAGAAACTTCGAGGCCTCAGAAGATACCCACCCAGCCGCCACGGAGGCGGGAGAGAGGGTGCTAAAGGCCCGAGCGACGCCAACGGAAAGGACCAGACCCACGATGGAGCTGGCATGTTGGCGATGCGGAGAGAAAGGCCATCGGAGAGGTAACTGCACGAGGACTGTCTGGTGTGGCTTCTGCAGATCCACGCGGCACGCAGACAGAGCGTGCATGAAGAAACGTGACCAGGGCGCGCAACACGTGCATGGACAAGATGGCGGCAATGGTCGGCGTGAGACGAATCGAGGCGACGCCTGGAGAGTAGCGGGACGAGAGGGCTTCATCCCCAGGGCGCAGACAGCGTACGTCACCAGGCCAACGCAGCTGCAACAGGCCCAGAGGAAGGGACTGATCGTGGACACTGGTGCGTTGTCCCAAGTCATCAACGACAGGAGTCGGTTCAAGAACTTTGACAAAACTCTCCGCCCGGAGAGACACAGCATGGAGCTGGCAGACAGAAAGCGCACCTACGGGTTGGCGAAAGAGAGAGGAGACGCACAGGTATGCCTCACGGACAGCGGGGGGCGCCGGCATACAGTGACGTTAAAGAACGCTCTCTATGTACCATCGTTCCCACAAGGACTATTCTCTGTAATAGCTGCTACTGCGAACGGTGCCAGAGTGTTCTTCATTGAAGGTAAAAATGTTCTTGTAGAGCGCAACGGTATGCAATTTGACATAGAGGTGTATCAGAGAATGTATTACCTGAAAACAGAGTGTAATGGTGACAAGGATATGTGTAAAGTAACTGTCAGCCACGATATTCAGACATGGCATGAGATTATGGGTCATTGTAATTACGAGGATTTACTGAAACTGCAAGCAGTGACAGAGGGCATGCACATTGAAGGTGAAAAGCGTAGACCTGATAAAGAATGTGTAGTGTGCATAAAGGGGAAGTTTGCTCAATAGAGAAACAGAAATCCCACAGAAAAAGTAAATGTACCACTTGCGTTGGTTAACACAGATCTTGCCGGTCCAGTAAGAAACGAGTCCATAGGAGGCTTTAGATATGTACAGTCTTTTACATACGTGTACACAGGGGCAGTGTTTGTTTACTTTCTTAAAGCAAAGAGTGACACACTCCAGGCCACGGAAAAATTCCTGGCAGACATAGCCCCTTATGGTAACATAAGATGTTTGAGGTCCGACAACGGAACCGAATTCACAAACAGAGAGTTCCAATCACTGTTGAGGAGGAACAGGATAAGACACAAGACGTCATGTCCATATTCCCCACACCAGAACGGAGTGGCAGAGAGGGAATGGCGCACTCTTTTTGAGATGGCTAGGTGTAAGCTAGTAGATAGTAACTTACCTAAGAGCCTATGGCACTATGCGGTGCAAGAAGCCGCTTACACCAGAAACAGGTGCTTTAATAAGCACACGGGCACCACCCCGTATACAGCACTGACAGGAAAGAAGTGTAATCTAGCCAGAATGCACCGATTTGGATCAGTGTGTTATGCGTACCTGCAGGACAGAGGAAAGCTCGAGTCCAGATGTGAAAAAGGACTCTTTGTAGGGTATGACAATGGAAGCCCCGCTTTCCTGGTTTATTATCCCGGTAAAGGGGGAGTGCAGAAACACAGGCTAGTCAAGTTTGTCACAAAGACAACATGTGAGGGCGAGACACAGACAGAGGAGCCAGAGCTGGACTCCAGAGTAAGGTGTGTAGAAACAAAGACACATCAGCACGGTTGTGCAGGCAGACAGTCAGCCACCCCCAGAGGGCGATGACGAGGAGCACCCGAGGGTGACGTCAAGTGCCCCAAGCAGTGGGAGGTATCCCTCAAGGCAGGGGTTCCCAACCTTTTTTCCCCCAGGGACCCCCAAACATCTCTGATGAAATTCCTGGACCCCCCTCCTAATAAAATACCATAAAATACTTTTTTTTTTGTCATTTTAATACTTTTTTTTGTCATTTTAATAACAAACTGCTTATACACAGGCATATGCATCATAATTAGACCCACTATGCTTCTTTGACTTGTGCCTTCAATCAACAAATCTCATCTTGCACCATATGTATTTCAAAATGTTGGCCAATATTCAAATCCTGTATTCATCCTCTCAAATCAGGCCCTAATGGTGAACGGTTTGCATTTATGTTGAATGAAGTAAGAATCCACTGCAGTAAAAATATCCTCACCTCGAGTGGTGGTAGTAAGGTTGACTGACATGAGAATGTCCTGCTTCAGATCCTCATTTTTCGATATACTGCACATAAACGATGAGCACAGCCTCGTCTGCGACAGTTGTAGTTTCATCAAGTTATATGGCAAATGGACCCTTTCTAAGCTTTTCTGACAGCTGCTGCTCGCAATCACTTGACATCTTATCAATTCGGTCTTTCACTACATTGTTCGAGAGTGGTACTGATATTAGTTTATCCGCCACATGTGGGCCGCACAGTTTCTAAACCATTTTGATGCAGGCTGGTTTGATGAGCTGCTCGCCAATATTGTGCGGTTTCTTTGCTTTTGCAATTAAAAGCGAACACTCAAAGGAGGCTTCGGTAGCCTTCTGTAAATCACTGCCACCCCTGCTCCACGCTACTCTAACATCAACAGGCTTGTTCGCCTTGAGAGACTGTTCTTTCCTCCGAAAAAAGTCTGGATCCTTCCCAACGGTTTCTGGGTGCTTAGACGCCTGATGTCTCTTCAGCTTGCTGGGCTTCAGGCTCGAGTTTGCCAACTTTTCTCCACAAATCACACACTCAGGTCGTTTGTCTGGTCCCTCAGTGAAGCCCATGGTGATGTAATTTTCGCGATTGCTGTAGGTCCTAACTTTTTTTGCAGATGAGCTGCCGTCATCTCCTTTTCGTTTGTCACACATTTTCGCCTCTGGCGGCTGACTGCAGACGAGCCGAGAAAGTTAACTAGCGTGCTAGGCTAGCTACGGAAAGTGATACAGTCAACTGATTTGCGTTTTAGCGGCTACCCGGTAGCCTACTGTTAACGTTCAAAAATCATGTCTAGATGTTTATTTATTTATCTTTATTTTTTATTGTAGTAGAGAGACTATTCATGCTTCTGATGATAAAAATATGCTAATTCAATATTTCTCTGAAAGAAAAAAAGAAAGAACAAAAAAAGAAAAAAAGGAAAAAAGAAAAAAATTAAAGAAAATACCTCAAATCATCTGTGGTCTGGCGGACCCCCTGCGCCCCCTGGCGGACCCCAGGTTGGGAATCACTGCCTCAAGGGAACACAGACCCCAAAAGTATCTGACAGACTATGCCCGGAAAGGGAGTGACGAGGAGGACAGTACACCCACCACCGTTGATTACTGCTACAGGGTAGTTAGTGGGGTACCTCAGACCTTTAAAGATGCCATAGTGTCCCCTGAATCAAGTAAATGGGAGAGAGCAATGGATGAGGAGATGAGGTCCCTAGAGGACAACCACACCTTCACTCTAACCAAGTTAACAGAGGGCAGACAGACAGTGGGAGGAAAATGGGTGTATTCAATCAAGGAGGGTATTGAAGGCCACGACAAGTACAAAGCGAGGTTCGTAACTAAGGGTTACAGTCAGAGGGAGGGGATAGACTACGGTGAAACATTCTCCCCCACAGCCAATCTGACCAGTATAAGGGTAGTGGTGCAGAAAGCAGCTGAGGACAATTAAATTTTATAATAATATATTCTCTCATTTCCTGATCGCACACACACACACACACACACACACACACACACACACACACACACACACACACACACACACACACACACACACACACACACACACACACACACATGGGGCACACGCTGATATCTCTGTGAAAATAGATCCGATTACCCCAAGACTGGTCAAATAAATTGCTTACCTCAGATCAGATGTTCTCCAAAAAGATTATTCCAATTCCTGATCGCCATTCCAAATATCGATCGCGTTTATTGATTCAGCGTTGGGTACTGTAAATATGTATTCCACACGTTTTCCGGCTCGGCGATCACTTGGTCTCTTCAGATGCCTCGCCGGAAAAGTAAAATGAGGAAACTTGACCCCCCCCACCAGTCTAATCTAATGGAGTGCAGTTACACAGGGAGAGACGATAGGGGGCGATATTTTCCCAATGGAGCTCAGAGAGAGTCTGCAGCACTAGCGTGAGGCTTGATTGATGAAATATGAATTCAAATCGCTAATAAAAAAGAAATACGACAAACAAACGCTATATAGCGTTGGTGGCATTCAACAGTCGGCATGAACTAACGACAAAACGCGTCCGTGGCACTCAAAGTGTTAAGGACAGACTTTTGCTGGAGGAAAATCTGACACTTACAACAGCATGCATAACTCTAGCATGCCAGCTCGAGTCTGCTGTTCAGAGCTCTGCCCTATTGAGCGGGGCGCAGTCTCAATGGGCGCAGCCTACTGCTCAAGGGACTCCGGTCCAGGCAATCATGGGGACACAGCGCCGCCGCCAGGGGAAAGCAGGGAACTACAGGGCTGGAATTGGGAGCTCAGGGACTGCTTCTACTGACACAACTGCATCGGGGCAACAGTGCCACTGCTTCCGGTGCGACTCCTCAAACCACCTTGCCAACTCCCCTACGTGTCCAGCTGTGAAATCAACTTGCAATACATGTGGTAAAACGGGAAATTTTTCCAGAGTCTGTAAATCCAATACTAATGATGTGAGTGAGGTGTACCCGAGTTGACCATTTGTAATATGGAATCTGACAGTAGGCCTGCTGACAAAATATTCTGTACTGTAGATATTGAGGCACCTCCTGGATGCAAATGTAGTGTTGATCTACTAGTAGATACAGGTTCGAGTGTGACAATTTTGCCAGAAGCGCTATGTCAGAAATACTTCACCGATTGCAAGTTAACTGAGCCTAGGATTAGGTTAGTTACTTACTCGAGAGAGCCCCTGCCAGTGATAGGCTGTCTCACAGCTGCTGTCTCCCGTAATGGAGTGTCTGTCCCTGCAACGTTCTACATTGTCAAAAGTGGATCCCCGTTGTTAGGAATAGACTTGGTTAGGTCTGTCATATTGCAGGGGGCTCAGTGCTTTCTAAGAATGTCCAAGTGCAGGAGACACAGGCTGCTCCCACTACAGCTGAACCAGTGGGATGTGTTAAAGGGTTCATCCATAAAGTGGAAATCGATGACAGAGTGAAGGCAGTGCAGCAGAAGCTGCGTAGATTACCATTGAGTGTGCGTGATGAAGTCTCAGCTGAAATACAGAAGCTGCTGCAGGCAGGGGTGATAGAGAAAGTGGATGCGTCGCCTTGGGTATCGCCCATTGTAGTCAGCCGAAAGAAGTCAGGGGGCATCCGCTTGTGTGTAGACTTGAGGGAGCCCAATAAGGCAGTTATAATGGATAGCTATCCCCTGCCACATATGGAGGAATTGTTTAATGAGATGTGAGGGGCTACAGTGTTTTCACAGTGTGATCTTGATTCAGCATACCACCAGTTACTGCTACACCCAGACAGTAGAAACCTGACTGCGTTCATTTCACACAAGGGACTGTTTAGGTACACTAGAGTTCCCTTTGGACTTGCCTCTGCACCACGCGCATTTCAGAAGATGATGAAGACCATCCTGGAGGGACAACCAGGCTGCCAGAACTACTTGGACGACATAGTGGTTTATGGTAAGGACAAGGCGGAACATGATGGCAACCTGCGAGGTGTCCTACACCGCCTGAATGACGTCCACCTCCAGTTGAACATGCAGGAGTGTGTCCTCAGCCAGCCCAGCCTCACGTTATGGGAGGCTGGGCTGGCGTCCCGTTCCTAGGGCACGTGATCTCCAAAGATGGGCTCCGGCCAGACCCGGACTCTATGCCGCCTATGCCTATGCTGCCATCGTTGAGCCTCTCAGGGAGCTCCTGAGGACTGGGCCGGATGCTGTATTCACATGGACTGAAGCTGCTGAGAAGAGCTTCACCACTCTGAAGACGACCCTGGCGAGTAGCCAAGCTCTGGCATTTTTTTATCCTGCTCTGCCTACATTTGTGTCCACTGATGCGTCTGACTATGGACTTGGGGCAGTATTGACACAGCTGCAACCTGACAATGCGGAGCGCCCGGTCGCATTTGCTTCCCGCACTCTCTCGCCGGCTGAGAGGAAGTATTCCACAGTCGAAAAGGAAGCCTTGGCTTGTGTGTGGGCGGTTGAGAGGTGGAGGACGTACCTGTGGGGTCGGCGGTTTACCCTGGTCACCGACCACCAAGCGGACTCAACAAGCAGTCCGCTATGAAGTAATCTTCCCCGGGCGGTATTTCACGTCGTACTGGTAGTTGAGCAGTCGAGAGGTCCAACAGGCTATCCTCATGCCCGCTCAACTACCAGTACGACGTGAAATACCGCCCGGGGAAGATTACTTCATAGCGGACTGCTTGTTGAGGCTACCTGTACCAATGGGGGATGAGATGGAGCCAGTCACCTGCATTAGGTGTGCTGCCGCTGTCTGAGTTGAGTGCTGCGTGTGAGGCGTGCCCAGAGTTAACGGCTCTACGTGCACAGATTGCGCGCCGTTGGCCTAGAGCTAGGAAGGCTGTTACACCTGGGCTCGCAGCCTACTTCCCCATTCAAGATGAACTTTCAGTGGAGAACGCATACGTCATGCGGGGAAGTCGCTTGGTTGTGCCCTGCTCCCTGCGCCCCAGATTGATCCATTTGGCTCACATTCAGGGCGCAGAGAAGCGGCAGATGCCATGGAAACGAGAGGTGACCTCCTTCCTACACAGCTACAGAGCTACACCACACGCAACTACAGGCGTCTCTCCATTCAAGCTACTCCAAGGAAGGAAGATGCGGACCAAATTTACCATCCTGCCACCCCAGAAGTTGGAACCGCATGAGGAAGTCCGGAACACCGTCAGAGAGAGACAGACGGCAATGAAAATCTATGCCGACGCCAAGAGAGGAGCGGAGAGACCGCGGTTCAAATGTGGAGATAGGGTCCGCGTTCGCAAGCCGATGCACATGCACAATGCACGTTTCACAGACCCGCTGTCCATCCAGAAACAGATAGGGCCTGGCACTTACATTCTGAGTGACGGAAAGAAGTGGAATGCGTCCCACCTGACCCTTTATCCAGAAAATGCAATGCGAAGTTCAATGCAGAGTTCAATGTTCAGACAATAAAAAATCAGATACGTTAAAAAACACAGGTCGTCTGAATTACACTTGAAAATAGTCAGTATGCATACCCGTTGCTGGAATAATACAGCATAGATAAACCTTGAGTGTTACCGTTCTGTTGGTCCGAAAAGCTGCGGTAGGCGAGTGGTAACGTTACTGTTAGCTTGGAGAGCCGGAAAATAAGCACGGCTCGTACTTAGCATACCAAGGCTCCGGGGCCTGTTATTCCCCGATGCCCGTAGCCTGCTCCACCGGGGCCGAATCGCCTCCCTCGGCCGGGGGGGGGGGGGGGGGGGGGGGGGGGGGGGGGCATCGTGCCGCGTAGAAGGAAACTCTCCGCCTTGGTCGGCGACATGAACAGGCGGTTGCAGGAAACAACTCTGCGGCCCATCTTGACTTTCAAAGTTGCAGGGTATAGTAGGTAAACCTTGATGCCCTTCTCCGGGAGGATGACGGTCGGAAACCATTGGGGGATCATCCGTTCTAGGTAATGAATCGGCGCATCATCCTTGAGGTTTTTGGGCAAGCCGTATATTCTGATGTTGCACCTTCTATTCCGGTCCTCTAGGTCAGCCATCTTATGTTCTCTCCTCTTTATATACTTTTGTCCTCACAAACAAAGTATTCTGCCAGGGAACTTATGGACACGACAGTAGTAGTTATAAGGTTTTTGAGCTTGTAACGGTAACTGTAACTGAGGGGTACAATTCCCTGACTGTATTGAGAGTATGGTATTATTAAACCACTACTTAGTTATGTACTTTAATTACTGGCCATACAGTACACAGTATATCTGGTGAAAACCCACACAAGAATACAACAATGACACCTAAAGTTCTATTTGGAGGGATTTATTATTATAGCAGCAACAATAGGTTACAATATTGAGAATTATGAATTGCGCTTATATGGCGAAGAACACTTAAGTAGGTCAAGAGCGTAAGTCCATGAGCATATTAAGATGGGTATAATTGACACCACCTGTAGCATAAGAATTACATAAGGCACACTCGTAGTCAGCTGGAGACACTAAGGGGGTTCCCTCCGGTTGTAAGCCGGCAGGGCAGAGGAATGGTCGGGAGCAAAGTCTGGATCAACGAGGAATAAAGAAGCTCCAGCTACGGGAGGCGGTACATGTACTCCCCTTGATCAGCAAACAAAGCAGCAGCTATAATCCAAGTATGCGCGACAGCATGGATGAAAGCCAGCCAGCCTCTGTGGTCCTAGAGACGGGCTCGATGGTGCTCCTCACAGGATAGATCCCACACAGCAGTGGGGTAGACGGTTCTCTGCTCCAGCAGCCACAGTACCAAAGCAATATAATCCAGCCGGAAAAGGCTCTGCATTCGCCGGTGTAGATTCTCCTGTGCACGGTACTTCACATTTAACTAGATCGAACTTGTCGTTATTTCACTAAACTCTGACACTTGTACTATCCTATTCGCACATGTTATAAGTGCTCTATTTAGACGCAAAGTTGCTCACTTCATTTGGTCGTTGACTCGTGGTGAAGGCTTTACTAGTAATGAACGAACGATACTTTGAACGAATGATGAACTGAATGAACTGTGGACTAAGTGCTGCTGTATCCACCTGCGCCGTATTTATACGTAAGGTGAATTATCTAGTGCCAACCTCAGTTCTGTCTCGTATTACTGCGCAAACCTGGACATGTTGAGACATGTCTTGGCGGTGGCTTTGAACTCGCCATTGGGGGTATGGTCGCTGGCGCCTAGGGGTCGCTGTCCAATAGGAGAACGAATATTATGGTCTGGCTTGTACCTAGGTAAAGGGATATTCCGTGTATATATACAAAGAATATACAAGGGATATCAAACGATATACAAATATTATACAAGGTATATCAAACAATATATATATATATTCGGTTTAATCTGACCCTTTGTAACAGTAACTGTTGTGAAGGATCAGATTAAACCGAATATATATATTTATTTATGGATATATATTTAATAGTATTTGTATATCGTTTGATATCCCTTGTATATTCCTTGTACATATACACTGAATATCCCTTTAGTCTACTAACAGCCCATAATAGTTTCATTCTCTCATTGGACAAGAACTTGGCGCCAGCAGCCAAGCCCCTTGGTTCAAGTTCAATCGTGCCGACGAACATGTCGTTACTAGCCCGGTTCCGCGTAGGAATACGTCTGGCGAAATACGAATGGTACTATTTGTTCACAGCGCATATATATATGGCGCAAGTAAAGTAGAACTTTCTTTTAGTCCCTTAGCCCTTAGTTCTTTACCCTCCAACCTAGTGGCAAGACGTTAAGCCTCACCCACGATACACGTGTGGTGCAGTATGGTCAACTTGGCCTCAGAATGGCATTGAGACATCGTGTGGATTAATAGTTGAATTGTCATAGTTTGGCACTATACCGTCGAGTGGGACGTATTTCTATTAAGTTAATAATAGTCTATTATGTATGGTGCATCGTTCGGTTAGAGTTATAAAGTGAGCAGTACCCCCATCGTTTTCCTCGCGTTATCTAGAGTCTTAACCAGGCTGGGCAGACCACGTGTGGTGCTTTCATCCGAGGAGTTCTGGGCTAGGACGAGTGGACCTGCACATTGGATTATCTTACCCGGACGACGGCGAGCCCTACACGGCTTGGATTATCTACTTGCTTTGGGTGCTTTGATTATGCCATGGATAACAGCCAACACTGGTAAGTGTTGGAACTACCCCCGAGAGGAGTCCAGGTGAGACGGCGCTCTAACCCGAGTGAGGTCGCCTCACGTCTCTTCGTTGTGGACCGGCAGCTACCGTCTACAAGAGGGCCCAACTGTATTCATCTGTGGACCAAGGTTCTGTGGGCACCGTGTTCAGCACTCTGAATTCTCCCAAGAAATCGTTGGCCAGATGGGATATCGCCAGCGGCTCTCCTAACCCCCCCCCCCCCCTACTGACTTACAACCAGCGGGACCCCCTTTAGTGTATCCAGCTATAATCATTTAAGTACCATCGCTATAGTTCCCTAAAGAACCAGGTTGTATACTTGCTTCCTGCGTAACCAGAGATTGGACATTCAATGTTGATTTGCCTACGAATACTCATTTGCCTTACAAGTGCATTCAAATCATAAATGTCATTAAGTGAACGTTGTATATACCCTTTGCTATATATTAAATATTCGATTTATACATTTGTGTGGACTTGGTTTCATGGTGGGAAAGTGTTCATCATATCTATATCATGTACTGTGTGGCCAGTAGTTAAAGTACATAAAGCGGTAGTGGTTTAATGATACCATACTTATCAATACAGTCAGGGAATTGTACCCCTCAGTTACAGTAACGTTAGTTAGCTATCGTGGTATCAGGCAGCGGGCCGTGCCGTGTAGCTAGCTAGCTTGCTAGCCAGCATGATTCATGCAGTGCACAGGTCTGAGAAGAGGACCTGCACATTTTACTCGTTCCTACATGCCCCACATTTTACTCCTCTACATGCCCCAATTTAAAATGGTTCACGACAGTAGACATTGCTAACGTATAGTACGTTTAGCTAGGTAATCTTGACGTTAGCTAGCTAGCTAGCTTGATACCAGCTTGCTGTGACGTTGATTAGGCGACAGCCTAACAGGCTGCCTACTGGCTACTGAACAACAGGCTGCCTACTGGTAAATGTAGTTCTTTTTTTACGACAAATTAAAAACCTTTTATACAATGGCATGCACATTTCTCGATTCTGATTGGCTAAAACAGTCAAGTTACACGTGGGACCGAATTACTATCACTCCGCCAGTCATGGATTTAGAAGTGAAAGCAAGATGGCGGAATATAACCTTACGAATAGATATGTTGATAGGGTCATAACGACTAAATCAAAAACTATTCTGTCACGGCGAATGTGTTAGTTTCAATGTTGGATTATGTAATTGGTGGGTCAGGGTGATAGACCACCAGCCCTGATACCAAACTCTAAGCATAACCAACTTCGAAAGAGGGCGACTTCGAAAGAGTCGCCAAGCTTAACCAGTTGGAAACAAGGCGGACAGTAATACAATTTGCAATCAATCAATCAATCAATTCAATAATCCACGCTCACTTAAAACAGTGCACCTCCCAGCTGCTTCTATAGAAAGTAGGTTAAAAAAGAATTCCTCCTATAGGGCAAAGAAAACTTCTTCTTTTTTCTATAGGGCAAAGAATTTTTTTATTTATTTTTTTAACCTACTTTCTATAGAAGCATCTAAGAATGAAGTTCTATAGAAAGTAGGTTAAAAAGAAAAAAAGGAGAAGTTGGATGTGTTGGATGTGTTAGTGGGAACAGTTGGATGTGTTAGTTTGTTGGATGTGTTAGTGAGAACAGCTGGTTGTGTTAGTTTGTTGGATGTGTTACTGAGAACAGTTGGATGTGTTAGTTGAGAGACAGTTGCACTTCCGAGCTGCTTCCACGAAGAGGCAACTTCTCTTTTTTCTTTTGGGAACTACTTTTTCTGCGGATGGTTTTGTCAATAAATCTTAAATGAATGTGTGTTTATTGTATAGTGAAAGAAATCGGTGTTTTTCAATGTGCATTTGGTTTATAACTGATATATAGAGATGAGCTTTAAGAGCGTCTACTGAGACAGATCTATAGATCTTAATAGCGCTGGCAGGCAGAGGGTGTTGCAGCAGCAGACTGAGATAGAGCTCAGGGCATGCCGAGGTCGCCATCGGCACATAAACAAACTGATAAGCAGCAAGAGGGGTGGGTCGGAGCAATGGGGAGAGGTTTGACATCATTAGAAACGGCGTTTTATGTGTGTTAAAGGTTGTTACCATGACAGCGCTTCACATAGCGACCGAAGAGAGGCCGGGCCTGTCGTTGCTATGGCGAGAATATAGAAAAGTACGTTTTCTTCCGGGTAAGGGCAGACTAAGAAACGAATCCCACAGGAGTGAAGAATCATCACAGACGCTCATCCCTCTCACCCTCGCCGGTGGGGGGGGGGGGATGCCACATCACCATTAGCTTCGGCTAACGGGAGAAGGGTTCTGGCTAACGACAAGGCCTGAGCCACTATTGGACTAAACAGCAGAAGAGACAATAGCAAGGACAATACAATCTGATAACATCTGAGCTGAGGCTTCTGTTTATGTAATAAACAACGCTCTTTCAAGAAAGGTATTACGCTGTCAAGGGTCGAATTCTTATGGAGGTGGTGAATTCTTATGCTTGCGGATTGCATTAAAGGGGGATGACGAAGATTGTATCAACCAGTATGAGAAGACGTCCAAGAAATAAACACAACGCAGGGTCAGTGGATGGAGAGATGATAACACAAGCCAAACAGACGAAGACGTGATACGGGCTGATTGATCAGAATCTAACAATAGCAATAAGGTTGGATGACATCGGCCATTGTATAAAAGCATTAGATCACGAGACAGAGTGGGTTATAGAAATTAGATCATGCCTATGGGGGTCTAACGACCCTCGGCTGCGCCTCGGGCCTAACAACCACCCATAGGCGTGATCTAATTTCTATAACCCACTCTGTCTCGTGATCTAATGCTTAAATAACTACCTTTATTTCAACCAAAAATGCTTAAACAATAATGTTAGTGATAGAAGGGAACTCATTTTGTGCAAAAAATGGAAGCTTGTCAATTTCCATGCGGCAGAATTGTTACAATAGCCGATAATCCATTTTCCCAATGATGAATCCCTATACGGGTGGAACAACCAGTGACGTCAGACTACACCTCCCTATTACGATGTATACTGTGAGCGTATGGCCTGAAATTAACGTTGTTATCAATATTAATGTTGAGTGGTCACGGAGCTCGAAAATATCAAGCAGCCATCCGATCCGAGCGGAACCGGAAACCATGGTAGTGTATTCTTGTGTTCTTTTGGAACTGTCCTTTGCACATAAACTCCCTTGGTGGAGGTTTATTGTTTTATGTTTTCAATATAAACTCTGTTTTTAGGAGTTGCCTTTGTGGCTTATTTATTTTTCTACAATACCTCTTTAATGAGTGTTGTCCTGTTTTTTTGGACTTCACTTATTTTCTTAAATACTCACTTTGAGGCTTCTACCTGTAAAGGTTGTTTTTTTGTTGTTTATTTTCCCCCTTCTCCTTAATGTCTGCGTAAGCAGTTTAGTGGTTATTCATACATGGATAACTTAGAGAGTCCCTATTATCTGCTTGTGACCCACACACACGCAGCCCTTACAAGTATTGCTCAAGTTGTAAGGTACATGTTCCTTTAATATGGTTTTAAGGACACATTGAATCCCTCCAGTCCAATCTAATCACAATGCCTGATCAAAATAAATGTTGTGTAATAGTCAATAGAAGCACATTTACACCTGAATGCAACTAGAGACAGAGGTACAGTATCATTAAAGGGGCATTTCATAAATTTTAAACCTGAATCATTTTGTTATTTTTATTTATATATTGTGACGAGCCTGGTGGGGTCCAGACT